>NC_057806.1:122615264-122936358 GCF_018294505.1 Triticum aestivum
ACGCCCCCCCCCCCGCCACCGCCTCGAAGTTGGAAAACTGACATCATAGGTATTGAACCAGGCTTGGAGTCGGGTATGGTGTTCGGTTTGTAATTTAGTTGGCGTGGCCCATCAAAGTTGTGCATCTGGGATTTAAACACATCATACAACATCGTACCCATACATATTTTCGGGCCGCATGCAGTGTATACGGGGTCTTCTGGTCGACCACGTCTCCCTTGTGCGGTTTTTTGTAACGACACGGATATCTGTGGGCTCCCGGAGTGCATATATATCATCCCTTTGACCGATAATGAGGGGTATGTGTTGGCCATGAATGGATTCCTCCTAGTTTGTGTTAGGGCCGGTCACCGTCAAATGTCGGTCAACCAAAGCTCTAGCTCATGTGTTGTCAGGATTCCCTCCCAGATGCTCGGATTGCTGGGTTCGACCTACATCAAACCCTTCGTACGTATCTCGTCCTTAACTACCTTGCCTTCATGGTTGTTGTCTGTATCGACAGGTAGGCACCACATCTAAATTGTACATTATTCTATATTTAAAACACACATCACCCCTTCCAAACGTACATCATTTTGGGCCACATGCAAGAGGTGCTGGTTTTGTGGTCCCTCTCGTGCGATTTTGATGATGGTTCAATCTATTGGCCCAAGCGGTTTATCGACAACAACAACTATCATTTGACCAAACGAAAGATTCACTGGTCCGTCTTATGGTAGGTCATGGCGACATGCATGTATGACCAAAGTATCGATCATTACGTGCATCCGCCCCGCTGACACGGAGTGGGAGGTGGTGGGCCAAGCATCCTAGCTAGGTACGACATTATGTCATTATATATCCTAGCTAGGTGGTTGTTAGGGTGCTTTCAGGTTTGCGAGGCAGGTGCCACCAAAGTTATGCATTGTGTATTTAAAGTTTTAAACATCCCCAATATTCATACATATATTTGGCCACTTCCAGGTGGTTCTTGACTTTTGGCCCCTCTCATCGATCTTCAATGACGCGCCCAACTGTGGGCCCGTGGGGTCAAAGTTGTGCATTGGAATTTTGAACATCACAGACCACCCTTTTCACTCATATATATTTGGGCCACATGCTGGTGTGGATGTCTTTTGACCCTCTCTAACGTTATTTTTTGCTGCAAAGACTCTGATGACCCTCAATGGACATGGGGTATAATATCTTAACCATGTGCGATACAAGTGTGATGTGAATCACCACAATCGCGCAAGCGCGAGCAAATTAGGGTGGAGGTACTAGCTCAACCGTGTGCGATGCAAGTGCGCTGAAATCACTATGACCGTGCAAGCACGAGCAAATTAAGGTGGAGGTACTGGCTCAACCGTGTGCGATGCAAGTGTGCTGAAATCACCATGATTGCGCAAGCGTGAGCAAAGGGTGGAGGTGCTGGCTAAACCCCGTGTGATGCAAGGACGCTGAAATCAGCACGACCGCGCAAGCGCGAGCAAAGAGTGGAGGTACTGGCTTAACCGTGTGCGATGCAAGTGCGCTGTAAAACCACCACCTGTGCAAGCTAAAGGCAGGTAAGTTTATTTGGAAATTAGGACGAACCGTGTGCGATAGACAAGCTAGCTAGAAATATAAAAAAACTACCCACCTTGAGCGTTGCAAAAATCGGCGGATCCGCGCCGCTTTTCCTTATTATCATACACGCATATTGCTATTGGACCGTGCACGATCTTGGGCACTCCCGCCCCGCACCAATTCCTTTACCCAAATTTTAGTAGCCATCGTACTTCAACCGTCGCCCACACTCCTGCAGCACCGACCTTATAGTAAAATTGCAGTAGCCGAGGCATTTGAACCGTCGCCCTCCCTCGTCCACCACCATCTCCACCCACCATTACTAAAATTTTCAGTAGCCGCGGCGTATCCTCAAACACCACCCCCCTCCACAGTCCTCCACCCGCCCCCCTCCCCCCTCGAACCCTAGCTCGCGGCCGGCGCCGGCGCCGCCGCCAACCCCTGTCGGTCTGCCCGTTCCTCCTAGCTTACATAATAAAGTTCAGGTTACCCAGTGATTCCCATACCGTCGCCCCACTCCCCTGAGTTTTTAGATGAGGCATGCAGTGTCCCTCCCCGCCAGATCCACATCCCCTACTCCAGAATGTCACAGCAGAAGCTCGACCATGTATCCCGGGGAGCCCGACGAGTGTTCGGCTAAGAAGAGGTTTTCATGGCCTCTCTGGCGGACGTTGGCGAGGTGCCGTCGTTCGCCCCGACCTGTCGATCCCGGAGCAACACGTCGCTGCGGAAGTCGGTGAAGACGTTGACTACGTTGCCATGCCGAAGGCTTCATCTCAGCAGGCTAGCATATTACTGTATCTCAGGAAAGCTGGCTACAACATCAAGCTCGTCCACACCGACGGCTTCACGTGGGCCATGTCACAGGTTAAGTGGTCCATCCCCAACCCCTCTGGTTCAACCGTTGTCGATCTCTTCGACGACCTTGCCGCTAATCTCCTCTGCCAAGCGGCCAAGGATTTGAGAGCTTTATACGCCATCGAGCCCATTTTGTCACTTTTGAAGGACACGTTCTACGATGGCGGCATGGGATCCTCAATTGCCAAGTCAGATCTCATTGACCACGACCTCGAGGAGGGCACCCACGAAGGTTCTTCCAAGGTGAAACAACCCATCTGTGACATCAGAGAGCGCACCATGGGTCAGTTCTCTTCCAACTAGAAGGATCCCGTCCATGAAATGTGAGGCAACATTCTATCAGCAAATCTTACCTCTTCTAGCTTGCCAACCCGTACCCTTTGTTGTAGTAGCATTTTCCATGTGGTGCTTTAACTGTGTCGTGTTTAATTATTTTAGTTATGCAAAAATGTATTGTTCAATAGGTCTATGTGATGTTTAAGTATGAATTGTCCACTTTAGTTTCACGAATGGCTATATGTGGTTGTTTATAGTGAGTAGATGCCTTGTTTATCCGTATTTGGTTGTTAGGTTGGTTGGAGTGGGCATTTTTTCAGTTATCGAGCAGATGCCTTGTTTATCTGTATTTGGTTCTTAGTTTGGTTGCAGTGAGTATTTCTCCAGTTATCAAGCAGATGCCTTGTTTATCTGTATTTGGTTGTTAGGTTGTTTTTTTAGCATTTTTCCAGTTATCAAGGAGATGCCTTGTTTATCTGTATTTGGTTGTTAGGTTGTTTTTTAGCATTTGTCCAGTTATCAACCAGATGCCTTGTTTATCTGTATTTGGTTGTTAGGTTGCTTTTTAAGCATTTTTCTAGTTATCAAGCAGATGCCTTGTTTATCTTTATCTGCTTGTTAGGTTGGTTGAAGTGAGCATTTGTCCAGTTTTCAAGCATATGCCCTGTTTATCTGTATTTGCTTGTTAGGTTGGTTGCAGTGAGACTCTATCTAATTTTCAATGGCTATATTTGGTTGTTATACTGGTCATTTATGCCTTGTTTATTTCAGTCATTCACAATGTGGTGTTCATTATGTGCAAGTCGGAACTGTGCTGCTCGACTACATCAATACCAGTTTGATCAGCTATATTTTGTTCCAGTTATTCTTGGTGTAGTTAACACATGCCCTTTATTTCAGTTTTACACATTTATCCAGTGTGATGTTTAAGCATTACCTACGTTCTATTCATTTTCAAGAATACCAGTTCGAATTGCAATATTTGATGGCTGTTAAGCCCGCTGTCGGTAACATTTCCTTCCATTTTATATCTGCTTTAACAGCATGCTGAAACCAACACATTCAAGCTATCATTTGGAGATGATGTTGTTTATCTTTGCTATATTTGTTTGATGTTAAGATTGTTGTACTTATCATGCCTTTCCACTACTTATGCAGGACAACAACGGGAGTGGCCACCATTTTCCACCGAGGTTAGCTTCATCCCTCGGCTTGTACTCCCCCCATTGTTCCATAATGTAGTGCATATAGATCCAGGCCTGGACACTGGTTAGCTTCCAATATTGACTTGTTGCTTGTAGGTACATATGCCCTTGGAAAGGATCCACGCATCGACCTTTTTTGCGTATGAGGTGAGGGAGTCCTGGACTAAGGGGTCCTCGGGCGTCCGGCCTGTTATCTATGGGCCGGACTGATGGTCCGTGAAGACATGAAGACCGAAGACTGCACATGTGTCCGGATTGGACTCTCCTTGGCGTGGAAGGCAAGCTTGGCGACCGACTATGAAGATTCTTTCTTATGTAACTGACTCTATGTAAACCCTAGATCCCCCCCCCCCCGGTGTCTATATAAACCGGAGGGGTTAGTCTAGAAAGGATATACTCATTACCATAGTCATATAGGCTAGGCTGCTAGGGTTTAGCCATTATGATCTCGTGGTAGATCAACTCTTGTAACACTCATATTCATCAAGATCAATCAAGCAGGACGTAGGGTATTAGCTCCATAGAGAGGGCCCGAACCTGGGTAAACATCGTGTCCCCCGTCTCCTGTTACCATCGATCCTAGACGCACAGTTCGGGACCCCCTACCCGAGATCCGCCGGTTTTGCCACCGACATTGGTGCTTTCATTGAGAGTTCCACTGTGCCGTCGACGAAAGGTTCGATGGCCCCTTCAATTGTCTATAGCGACGATGTCCAAGGAAAAACCTTCCTCCCTAGATAGATTTTCATGTTTGGCGGCTTCGTACTGTGGGCCAACTCGCTTGGCCATCTGGAGCAGATCGATAGCTACACCCCTAGCCACCATGTCAGATTTGGAAGCTTGAACTACGTCACGGATATCCATGGAGACTTGATCTTCAATGGATTTGAGACCGCAGTGATCGCTCCCCCTCGCCCCGATGAACATGACTTAAATCTGTCATCGGACCAGATTAAGGAGATGGCCCATGTTGCTGCAATGGCCTTAGAACCAGAGCAGATCATGCCATCCGAGGCCACAGAGTCCGTGGCGCTAGAGCCGCACGCAGACTCGACACCCTGCAATATTTGCGCCAACAGAACTCCGGACTCATCTCCGGCTATAAGTTCCAGACCGTGTACTCTTGCGGACACCGAGCTAGATCAGTTATCGATCTTTGAATTCAGCACCGCATACGTTTTTAGCACTCACCTTTGGGCAGGTGCTAAACTCTTTAAAGAACCTGTCATTCATGGGAGACTCGCAGCCGAACTATGTCCGGCTCGAACTAGGGGCTGACGACGGAGAATTTTGCTTCCCACCCGCCACCCACTTCATAGCCACTGTCGAGGACTTAACCGACATGCCCGCTCCTGGCTCCGCAGACATTGATGGTATAGACGACGATGCCGATAAGGAGCAAGGCCAAGACCCGCCAGTCATCAGGAGCGAGATGGCCACCCCTTCACATGACATGTACATGATCGATACACTTAAAAAGCCTCGCGGCAATGACAAGGGAGATCCAGTTAAAACTCCTGAGTCACAATCTAAGTTGCAGCGCCCCAAACGCCGCCCCAAGTCACGCCGCAACAACAATGACACTGGAGAAAATAGTACTCCGGACGGCGCCGAAAGCATTGAAGACCCTGTGGGAGCAACATCCGAGCAGGAGGAACAGGAAAACGGGCAAGCCAGCCCCGACGAACAGGCCCTGCCCAGCGATGATTCAGAGGACGACAACTACCTTCCGCTCTTTGAAGATGAGGTAAGCCTCAGCGACGAAGACTTCATCGTACCTGAAGAGCCCCTCGAACAGGAGCGCTTCAAGCACAGGCCGATAGCTACGACAAGTAGCCTGAAAAAGAAGCAGTAGCAGCTTCAAGCTGACCAAGACCTACTCAACGATAGATGGACTGAAGTCCTAGTCGCCAAAGAATACGGCATTATTAGCCTAGCCAAAGGCTACCCAAAGCACATATTGCTATACCAGTACGGTGAAGGGGTGTTGGAGCCCATACCATCGTCACATAATGCGGCAGGTCGCCGGCAACTCTGTCCGGATAAAGAGGCAACTCAAGCCGAACACCAGACCGCCCCACCTCACCGTAAAGGCAGGAACAATGCAGGTCGCGATTACCCAGACAACCTGCAGAGGGACTTGGACAATAGAGCAGGACATGCAAGACTGATCTACGGATCGCGAAAGCATGCTTCGACACGCGATGATGGCTACCTATTCGGACGTGTCACACCTCGCCACGACCAAGCCGAAAACCGCAGGGGGACTCCTTCGGAGTTACCTCGCAGTGTGGCCCAACATAGAGGCGCCGCACACCCGCTTTGCTTCACTGATGAAGTAATGGATCATGAATTCCCCGAAGGATTCAAACCCGTCAATATTGAATCATACGATGGGACAACCGATCCCGCGGTATGGATAGAGGATTTCATCCTCCACATCCATATGGCCCATGGGGACGACCTCCACGTCGTTAAATACCTCCCACTAAAACTAAAAGGACCAGCTCGGTACTGGTTAAACAGCCTGCCTGAAAACTCCATAAGAAGTTGGGGGGACTTGGAAGAGGCCTTCCTCGATAACTTCCGAGGAACACATGTCCGTCCACCGGATGCCGATGACCTAAGTCACATTGTCCAACAGCCCGGAGAATCATCCAGGGAGCTCTAGACTCGGTTCTTAGTCAAAAAGAATCAAATCGTCGACTGTCCAGACGCGGAAGCCCTTGCGGCTTTCAGACACAGCGTCCGAGACGAATGGCTTGCACGCCACCTCGGCCAAGAAAGACATAAATCCATGACAGCCCTCACTGCTCTGATGACCCGCTTTTGCGCGGGAGAAGACAGCTGGCTCGCTCGTAGAAGCAATAGCGCCAGCAACCAAGGCACCTCCGAAATCCGAGACGGCAACGGCAAGCCACGAGGAAGCAAAAACAACAGTCGCAATGACAATGAAAGATCAGGCGACACGATGGTCAACGCTGGATTCAGCAACCCCAAGCCCGGTCAGCGGAAGAAGCCATTCAAGGCAAATCGAGATGAACCATCCAACCTGGACCGGATATTGGACCGACCCTGCCAGATTCATGGCTGCCCCAATAAACCAGCTAATCATACCAACACAAACTGCTGGGTACTTAAATAGGCCGGCAAGCTCAACGCCGAACACAGGGGGAGGAGGCCGCCAAGCGACAGGGATGACAGAATGGTTCACCAACAAAACATCGGGGGTCAGAAGCAGTCTCCACCCGAGGATCAACTACTCCTAGAATGGAAATAGCAACCCGGCTTCCGCCGCCCACTCCGTACACCTACAAAGTTTGTACCGCGCATACATCATTACACACTCAAGATACCATGGGCATTGGCAGAAGCACAATACGGACAAGCCTGCAAGCACTCCAGAACTTTTTTATTATTATTTATTTTCTTTTTATTTCTTCCTTCGCTATCCTTTAAAAAACAGGTGACTAACGGGATAAACATCGGAAACTGGCTCTACCGGAGTCCGGATCCGTACACTCACCTAAGGGGCTATTTCCATCAAGGATTGCCCCCACCGAGGACTGGCGGCGCAGACATGCGATAGGAGGTCCAAAATAACTTTTTGTAGACCGCACTCTCTATTTCTCGAGCCTGTACTACGCATGTTCCTCCGCCTCCAACCCCGAGCATGTCAAATAGCCAGGAGGATGGCTTATATATATATATATATATATATATATATATATATATATATCATAAGTAATCATTGGCATATCGCTCAGTTACCAGTAAACAACATCCGAACTAATCATCTGTATTGTTTTCCCGACAAATATGGCTCCTATGGTTATTTCACAGAAATACCTTGGCATAACCTGCTAGGGGCTCGGTGTGGGAACAAATGAGTTGCCATTAAAAGTCTGAATAGATCTATAGCATACTTCGGCGTCGCAAGCTTGGCCTTGTATGCATCAGCTCTGAATCATTGTCTTGGGTCAATAGTTGGGTTGCCCGGCTCCTGTGCTTGCTACCCTACGTTCCGCTCTATCAGCTAGAATAGTAAAGGGAGAACTACTGCGATTGTGCCCTGGTCTAAACCGGACGAGCACCTCAGTAGAGAAAGCCGAAAACTGACTATCATGATGCGGCGTGAGCTGGTCAACCACTTGATGACTTATTGGAATCTTTAGCGATTCTCCATGTCACACGAGGGATCTTTTTCAGATCAAATATGTAAGGCACCATACGCTGCATACATACCAGGGGCTATGTCGTAGCCCCACCATAAAACTCCTATCGCTAAGTGAAAGTGTTAACGCCTTATAGTCCGATTGCCTAGTTCACCGCATTATCACCTCCTTCATGGACCAAGACGTTGGATAAAGAGTGATTAAATGCTTTTCCGAACACCCCCGTACTTCCTACAAGGGGGCTGAAGCCGACGATTGGAAAACTTTCGGATTATATCAAAACGGTCACACAGGAGGAATTCAAGCTTTCAAGCAAAACACAAATAGATTAACTATAAAATTGTCTTTTACAATTTTCATACACCTCACTCGAACATTATGTCTTTTGTGCATTGACCCTCTATAAAGCGGGCGGCCTCTAGGACGTCTTCAAAATAATGCTCCGGTTCCGGACGGTCCTTGCCTTTGGGTAGACCCTTCATCGCAACATCGATGGCCTTCATCTTCCCCCAGAATGTCTTGACTCGGGCAAAAGCCATCCGTGCACCCTCAATGCACGTTGACCGCTTCACAGTGTCGATACGCGGCACAGCATCAACAAGCCTTTGCACCAAACTGAAATAGCTATTCGGAACAGGCTCGGTTGGCCACAACCGGATTACAACATCCTTCATGGCAGTGTCGGATATCCTATGAAGTTTGGCCCATTGGAACATCTGTTCATTGAGCAATAGAGGGCGCTTTGATGCGCCAAACTGCGACCAAAAAAGCTTCTCCATTGCATATCCATCTCGCGCTTCGTAATACTGCGCTGCATCGGCAGAACTCTTCAGCAAGTCCAAGAACTCGTCCGGAGAACTCCATACTTGGTTAAGCTGGGCATAGTTCGGGTCACCGAACTTAGTTTGCAGCAGAAAGGGCTTTCGAGCCGCAATCTCCCTCGCCTGTCAAACCTCCTCACAGGCTGCACTGCATTCCGACCGCGCTTCTCTCGCCTCCTGTAAGGCCTTGTCCAGATCAGCCATTAAGGCTTTACTCTCCTCCTCCAGAAATTCGCAGCGGCCGGTAGCATTCCCTAGTTCGAGCGTCATCGTGGATATCTTCTCCTCATCTTGGTGTCATGCAGCTTGTTCGGCTTTTAATTTAGCCGATGCCTTTTCGGCAGCAGCATGGCTACACCGAGCCTGCTCCTTGGCTCGGGCCTGCTCCGCTCGAAGAACTTCAACGGCGGCAGCACCATTTGCAGCCAAATCTCAGCATCATGCTTACACCACAAAAATGTATGAGGATTTCCCCGAATACATACCTTGCGACTTGTCCAGATGCATACTAATTAAAGCAAGATCATCCCCTGCCACATCAAGCTTCCGCTGCAAATCGACAATCTCCATAGTTCGGGAAGTGGCCAAGGGGGAAGCAGCCTGTGTTCAAAGTTCATCAGGTTAGTCCTCAAACGATCCTTTTCGATCCTCCATTTGCTTCCCAGTGGAAGCCAACCCGAGTATCAGGGGCTACTACCTATACACAGGCGCATCTTTGCAAATAAAACATAGCTAAAAACATTATGTCACAAACCTTGAAGCCCTTCAGTAGGCTCATGAAGGCTTCATTTAATCCGCTCTTCGCAGATGAAATCCTCTCAATCACTGTACCCATCAAGGTACGTTGTTCCCCCGAGACAGATGCTTTCCGCAACATGTCCTGCAATATATCCGGAGTCTCCGGGTTTCCCGAAGCTGCTCCAGGAGCACAATCATCCTTTGAAGGAATTTTTTCACCCGTCTCCAGAATCACTGTCGGCTGCGAACCAGTTAGTCCGGGACCTTTGTTATCATCAGCCCTGGAATCCCGGATGATCGGTGCTCCACCTTTGGGTACTGCCTCTTCTGTCCTCTGCATAACATGTTGGTCAAAAGGGACCCTCCATGATGACACTTCAGAGTCATCCGCCTTGTTGGGCGAGGAGGTTGGAGGAGGCGTGTCGCTCTCCATCATCTCTGGGAGGAGACTCCTCGAAGAAGAGGATCACCCAAAAAAACTCTGTGCCGACCTGTAAAAATGCATGAATGCGTTACGTATGTCTTTGGTAACAACAATGGAGCGGGATGCTATCAAAGTACTCCATATTCTCTTACGGTTTGGCCGAGGGCTTGTCCCTTTGTTGGAGCTGCTCAATGGCGTCATTTTCCAAACCCAAGCCGGTCGACGGCGGCATCTTGCCCTTCTTGAAAGACCGCCCCTCCCAATCTTCGGAGGCGGCCCTTTTCCTCCTGTTTGGAGAAGGGATACTGGGTCCTTTTCCGCCTCCGTCTTCGAGCGAGGAAAGGTCGATTTCTCCAGACTCAGTGTACGACTTACCTCCGGAACCAAGGTCATCTTGGGTCTTTTCGCCCTCCCCTACTGATGCCCGGTATGGCACCGAGGCCAGCATCCTTGTTAACACAGGAGTAGCTGAGTCTTCGGGAAGGGGAGACGGGCACCTAATCAATTCCACCTTATTTATCCATCCCTGAAAAAGGATGATACTGTTGGTATCTTGCCACTGGGTGTCTGATTATGAGGTATTCGGTAAAAGGGTACTTACCGGGGTGTCCGGATGGTTACAGTCTAGGCCGACATCTTCGGTAGTGTCCGGCCATTGCCTTCATTTCCCGAAGAATAATCTCCACGTTCCTTCGTGTGTTGTGCCGAGGAAGTGCTGAAGAGTCCATGGCCCTTCTGGATTGAACTCCCATAGGCGGAGAGGCCGTCGCTGGCACGACAGGGTCCGTCGAACTAGCATTGCATGAATGAAGTTGGCTATGTCGATGTCCCTCTCAATGAGGCTCCGGATGCGACTTTGGAGAGTTTGCACATCATTCGTTGATCCCCAATCTAGCCCCTTGTTAATCCATGATGCGAGCTGAGTTGGGGGGTTGGATCGGAATGCGGGCGCAGTTGCCCACTTGGAGCTGCGGGGCTCAGTGATATAGAACCACCACTGCTGCCACAGATCGGAAGATTTGGTGAAGGATCCTTTCAGCCAAACGGCGCTTGCAAGCTTGCTCACTGTAGCGCCGCCGCACTCGACCTTCTCCCCCTCTACCACTTGCGGCTTCACATCAAAGGTCTTGAGCCACAAGCCGAAGTGCGGAGGAGTTCGAAGGAGGGCTTCGCATGTGACGATAAATGCCGAGATAAGAAGAATAGAGTCCGGGGCCAAATCGTGCAAGTCTAGCCCGTAATAGAACATGAGCCCTCGGACGAAGGGGTTAAGTGCAAACCCCAACCCGCGGAGGAAGTGGAACACGAACACGACCCTCCCGCCGGATCTGGGGGTTGGAATAACCTACCCCTCGGCAGGAAGCCGATGATGGATTTCAGCGGTCAGGTACCTTGCCGCCCGAAGCTTTGCAATGTCTTCCTCCGTAACAAAAGAAGCTACCCACCGGCCTTGACGGCTAGATCCGGACATGATTGGGGCTAGTGGCGACCGAAACCCGGGTGTTGGAACTCGGGGTAGCAGGGGTTGAGGAAGAGGCAAGCGTGGAAGAAAAAGACGGGTCTGTACCCCTATATAAAGGCTACAAATATCAAATGTCTCCTCTTGGGCCTCAAAAACTTGCTTGTTTCCAAGGTGTTGTACCCAAGTGACGGTTGGATTACCCACGTCCGGGTCGACAGGAATCCCTTAAAAAAGGGAGGCACGATCTCCGCTTGGATAAGACGTGCCAATAAGGCCACGTCCTGGGACGTGGGGCGACATGCCGGCTAAAACGGTTCGCAAGTAGTGGCCGGGCAGGCGTGGTGTCATATTACCAAAAAGTGGTCGGTGGGTTGAACCCATGAAATATTATGTCCTCTGCGGTTGTGCATACAAGTCTAGATACAATCATTACATCTGAAGATCAACTAGGAGTTCGGAAGGGGGAACCCGCCTTGCAATGCCGAAGACAATCTACGCGCCAGACTCCTCGTCATTGAAGCCAGGTTCAGGGGCTACTGAGGGAGTCCTGGACTAAGGGGTCCTCGGGCGTCCGGCCTGTTATCTATGGCCGGACTGATTGGCTATGAAGACATGAAGACTGAAGACTGCACCTATGTCCAGATTGGACTCTCCTTGGCGTGGAAGGCAAGCTTGGCGACCGACTATGAAGATTCCTTCTTATGTAACCGACTCTATGTAAACCCTAGACCCCCCCCGGTGTCTATATAAACCGGAGGGGTTAGTCCAGAAAGGATATACTCATTACCATAGTCATATAGGCTAGCCTGCTACGGTTTAGCCATTATGATCTCGTGGTAGATCAACTCTTGTAACACTCATATTCATCAAGATCAATCAAGCAGGACATAGGGTATTACCTCCATAGAGAGGGACCGAACCTGGGTAAACATCGTGTCCCCCGTCTCCTATTACCATCGATGCTAGACGCAAAGTTCGGGACCCCCTACCCGAGATCCGCCAGTTTTGACACCGACATGGGGCAATGAGATATTGATGAGCAAGCATCAAGTGCGGAAACTTATAAGGATTATTAGCAAAAAGATACGGATGGTGGCAAGCAAATTATTTGTTTATGCTCTATCCAACACAACAGTGAGCTGTAGGATGGAAACTACAAACTTTGCAGCCTTCTCTTTTTTACTTCCCATAATGAGTTGTTAGACAACAATGTCTGAATCTTTTTCGTTCCCAGTGGTTCCCGAAGTAGTTCACTCAAGATTACCTCGCAAAGTACATGATTGGTGGACACGCAATGAAGGTTAAAGTATTTCATCCAGACTACAATGAGCATTGAGAAGTCCTAATGAAGATAGTGAAGGATGGACGGGCATCCATCACAAGGGGTTGGCCTAGAGTCGTGCGCGCCTTACGCATGGAGGAGGGCACAATATGGGCATTCCGCTTCACCTTCTCCATCAACCAGAATATCTTTTGCCTCTCTCTTTACAGTCTTTAGCACAACTGTTGTTCATCATTCTTTACTTGGTGCTTCTGTAGTTCTTCAGTATATGTACCTGTGCATCGAGTTATGGATTCGTGGTTGAACCTATATTGTAATAAACATGGTTGGATATGAAATAAGTGATTGCCTACTTTCAAATTCAAAACATGTGATTTTTAAATTAGGGATTAATTGGATTAATTAGGGATTACATTGCACATGGTTTGCGAAAGCGGAACGTGTGTGATATACGTGGAGATCAGAAATGTTTCTAGGATCCACTACGTGTGCGATCAATCTCCACTGCACACACGGCTTTCTCTTGAAAATTGTTTGCGTTAGGACACCTTGCGCAAACGTTTACCACATAAAAAGTGTGTGTGATGGACAGCCTTTGCCACACAGTTTCTTCTATGCACCATGTGTGATACATGCAATAACGCAAACAATTTAACGGAAAAAATTGTGTGTGATGTACCTGTGAACGGAAATGTTTTCCTTGGAGCGACTGTGTGGGATGTACATACGAACGGAAACATGTAGCGGGGACTGACTGTGTGGGATGTACTTGCGACCGGGAACAATTTCACCGCATAATTGTATTTTTTAGCTCTACTGTACGTATTTCCGTATTTGAGCCCTCGTCGGTCGCACACGTTCCCATTTTGCCGAGCCTGCGTGCCAGGAGGGCATATCCCCAACGGTTTCTAGGTCATGTGGGAAGGACCCCCCTATCGCCCACACTCACTTGGCGACGGTTCCAAATGTCATCCCGGAAAAGGGTTAAAAACCATTTGTTTAGGACCGACACGCACCAGTGGAGGGGAAGTGAGCGCGGGAGCCGCCTGCCCCCGCTCCCCACCCGACACGACCCTCTAGCTGGAGGGTGACATGGCCACCCCGGTCGGCGTCTGCTGGAGCACCACCTGCAGCTGAGCGGGCGTCGGCCGGCCCTTGGGGCCCGTGGACGCCACAGGCTTGGCCGCCCTGGCCGCAGGAGAAGAAGGGGCCGAGGCCACCTGCCCAGGTCCCCGTCCCAAACTGGTCCCGTCGCCGATCGGCAACACAGTCACCTCCGCGGTCGGCCTCGTCGGAGCCCTCACGTGCAGTGAAACAACAGGAGGGGTGGGAGTACGGAGGCCCTCCTGCCCATGATCCTCTCCCCCTCAACCGAAGTCATCTCAGTGACAATCGCCTCGAAGCACCCATCCATAGAGCCATCTGCCTCTGCAAAGTCCAGGGAGGGAGCATGCGTTCTAGCACATCCTCAGACTCCACCCGATCGCTCCACAACCTAGGAGGAGCAGAAGCTGGCTCAAAAGAACCAAATCTCAAAGTGTTCATAGGCACCATAGCTAAAGGTGCGCCCCATTCCTGGGCGTCTGTGAGGCAGAACCCGGGCCGTTGGACAACTCACGCCCAACATCCTCCCCTTGCGCCTCCGTATTACCCGATCTGTCATCATTATCATGCATATCCACATCAGTCCCTGCCAGAGCCTCGGCGAAAAGATCGGTGTCCTCAAACTCAATCTCAAGGTTGTATACCTAGCACCTATGTGTCCACTTGACCACGTGAGGAACAAACTCGATGTCCAGCACACTCACCAGAAGTTGGGCCGCCCTGTTAGCTCGGGTAAAGGCCATGTCCACCCTCTCAGTTTTCCCGACCAGAATCCCCAAGCTAGCAGTGACCCGAGCATCCTGAAGCGGCTTCGATGGAGCCCCTGATAATCGCAACCAGACCTGAGTGAGATGCTTGCCCTGTGGCTCAACCTTTTTCCACTCATGAAACACGAGGATGCACTCTATGCCAGGTACTCGGCACAAATCAAAACTGAGAAGACGCTCCAAGTCTTTTGTTGTAGGGAAGTCGACCTTATACATATTGGCCTCGAGTCGAATAAGCTCCCACTGAAAAATACCTGGAGCTAACTCACTAAGCCTTTGCATAATCTGAGCCTCAGACACATCACCTTTCGTGACCTTAATAATCCCCGTGGTCGTGCTCTAGGGCTCCTCTGGGATCTCCCTCGCACTAGGAGACTCAAAAAACATCAACTCGGCACAATAAACTCCATAAATTGTGATACTTGGCATCTAATCACGTAGTATCGGGCACTCTCCCGTGTCTTGCGCTGGCTTGAGGCAGGTATCACATAACTTAGTCACACATTCAGCTATAAAGTGGCCCCTCTCACCACAATGATAACACATCATCTTCTCCTTTTTACGAGCCCACTTGGAAGCTCTATCACCATATGTCTTGTCTGTGGCACCGACAACACCCGTCACCAAGGGCTCAGTCTCAGGCACCTCGGCATTAGCCAGCGTCGTCACCACATCCATAGCATGATCGGACAATTCCGGCGTCTTTCCGGAAGTAACCACCTCCGAGGATGTCGTCGGCTCCACAACGACAGGCGGTGGAGGTTGGCGGTAACGGTTCCTCCCACCGCGACCACCACGATGACCTTGGTAGCCACCTCTCTGCCAGTAATCTGGACCGGATGCCCCCTCAAGAAAGCCTCCTGGGGGCCATAAAAAGGTCTTTCTACTGTTCCATCACTCTGCCATGCATAGCCATGCCCGCCACTCGTCGACGACGAGCCACGATGTTGGCCCTCACCATAAGCGTTGTAGTCATCATCTCCCCACTGTCCCCGAGGTGGTCCACTACCACTGTGGTTAATCGGGAAACGAGCAAGTCCCGCACCTCCATCACCCACATGCTCAGGTTGAGGCAGCGGAGTGTGCAGCTGCACCGGCCCAGCCCGTTTTTGCGGCGGCCTTGCAACGAAGTGGGGCGGAGGCACTGCCCGGGGCTGCTGCCCATGCACCTGCGTCCGTTTGTGAGGCGCCACCACGGACGCCCCTGGCGGCGGCGGCCTAGGCCCCTGCGCGTTGCCACGCCCCGCAGCGGCTAGCATGGGCACCGGAACGGCCGACCCAGCCTGCGGCGTAGGCCCCAGCGCGCCACCGCCATGACCCGCAGCGGCCGGCGTGGTCCCAGCGGCCACCTGAGGTCTTTGACCCGGCAGAGCACCACAACCATGCCCGGCCGGCATGGTCCCGACGGCCACCGGAGGTTTCGGTCCTGGTGGACGACCTCCACGCCCCGCCATGGCCGCGAGAGGAGGGACACGGGCAGCGCGACCAGGTCCACACTTAGGAAACCCGGGAACATCACAACACAGATGAACCCGAGGTAGCGGCAGTAGGATACTATGATCACGAACACGACGACCGGGCGACGTGCATGCGGCTACGTGATCTATAGATGGGATCGATGTTTCCTGGCCCTCATACCCAGTAACACCCCGTCCGATCCGCCGCACCTCACAAACCACATGCTGGGCCACATACATAGGCATGCAAGAGTCCATGACGGCTCGCTCAGCCACAGGCCCAGGTTGTCCCAGAAGTTGATTCAAACCGGACTCCCTGGCCGCCCAGATTTCAGCCATCGTGCTGGTCATTGACACCGGCGGTGCCGCCATTGGCCTAACCTTCCTCTTCTTCTTTCTAATCACGCGAGTCCGGGAATCCGGCAAAAAGAAATCTGACAAAGTAATTGGCTTGATACATACCTTGGGTAGAGGGCCTATCCATGGCTGGATCGCGGAGGCCGCCGTCCTCCAGTGAACAATCTGGCGAACCAACTCCACCTTGTCCTCGGGGTGCAGTCCTTGCCGCGCCGGATCATCAAGCGGCACGACATCATCCACAATTGTGGCCACTTCCTCCTCCGAATATCCGGGATTGAATGCCTGACATATCACATCAGAAGACGTCGGCGAGTACACCTCCGGAGACTCTCCGGTACAGTCCTCGTCGTCGTCATCCTCATCGTCTGACTCCGCGAGGGCCCAAAACCTGCTGCCGGCATGCCCAAGACCAGGGACGACGGAAGCCGGCGTCTAGATCGCGGCGATCGTCGTGGGCGTCGCCCACGTCCTCCTTGTCGCCCTCATTATATGTGCTTGTCCACTTTGTTCCCAGAAGCGTATAGCATTCTTTCCTTACAGGTGGATTTTGAGAAAGCGTGCGATAAGGTCAAATGGCCCTTCCTCCAACAGGTAATCCAACACAATAACCGTCGCGACCATGACGCAGTCTCGTGCTCACCACGTAGGCAGAGGAACAGTAGTCGGTGAAAAGTCTCGTTGCGTATTGGTGACTGGTGTTTTTTTGTCTGGTCGTCCTCTTCTCCTTCTCCTTCGCACGCAAGTATCTTCCCCTACTCCTTTCCCACTCATGCACACAGCCTCCTCCCATTCCTTCCTCACGTGTCTCGGCTGATGGGAAACGAAGCATGAAAATCAAAAAATTCTTACGAAACACCCAAGATCTAATCTAGGAGATGTATAGCTACAAGAGGAGAGTGATGTCTACATACCCTTGTAGACCGAAAGCGTTAACGATCTAGAGATCATGGTTGGAGTAGTCATACTCGCGTGGCGATCCAATTCGATCCAAGTACCGCACGGGCAGCACCTCCGAGTTTAGCACACGTACGGCTTGGCGGCATCCTCTCCTTCTTGATCCAGCAAGTGAGGTAGAGGAGTTAGATGAGATCTGAACCGACACGACGGTGTGGTGCTGGTGGTGGTGGCAGCGGAATTCTGTTAGGGCTTCGTCAAGCGCATACCGGTGAAACATGGGAGGAGTTGGGAGAGGTAACGGGCAAGGGTCCAATGGGGGCTACCCCCAATGCCTCCCCCACCTTTATATAGGCGTGGAGGGGTCTGGTGGCTTGCCCTCCATGGCCGTAGGATTGTTGGTCAAAGGGGGAGGAAGGAAATCCCTCCTTTCCTTCCCCACCGATCGCTATCCCCTTTTTAGGGATTCTGATCTTATCCCTTTCGGGATATGATACTATTCATTTTAAGGGAGGATCTTGGTGCACCTAGACCAGGTTTGTCGAGACTTTCCCCACTATCCACATTCATGTGGGTCCCCCAAAGCAGGTGGGCCCCACTTCGGAACCTTCTAGAACCTTCCCGGAATAATACCAAAAAAAATCAAACTTTTTCCAAAACCCTGGTAACAACTTTCCATATATGAATATTTACCTCCGGACCATTCCAGAGCTCCTCGTGATGTCGAGGATCCATCCGGGAATCCGAACAAACTTCGGACTTTCCACTATTAATATCTCAACACTACCCTAGTGCTACCAAACGTTAAGCGTGTGACCCTACAGGTTCAAGAATCATGCAGACATGACTGGGACTTCTCTCCGGTCAATAACCAATAGTGGGACATGAATGCCCATATTGATTCCTACATATTCTATGAAGATCTTTATCGGTTGAACCATGATTTCAAGGATTCAGTCAATCACGTATGCAATTTCCTTTGTCCAGCGATATGTTACTTGCCCGAGATTCGATCATCGGTATCTACATACCTAGTTCAATCTCGTTACCGGCAAGTCTCTTTAATCGTTCCGTAATACAAGATCCCATGACTAAACTCATTAGTCACATGCTTGCAAACTTCTTGTGATGGTGTATTGCCGAGAGGGCCTAGAGATATCTCTTTGTCATACGGAGCGACAAATCCCAGTCCCGATCCGTGCCAACCCAACAAACACCTTCAGAGATACCTGTAGAGCACCTTTATGATCACCCAGTTATGAAGTGACGTTTGGATACACAGTAAGTATTCCTATGGTTTTAGGGAGTTGCATGATCCCATGGTCTAAGGAGCATATACTTGACATGATGAAAGTTGTAGCAAATAACTAAAACGATATGATGCTAAGCTTATGGTTAGGTCTAGTCCATCACCTCATTCTCCTAATGATGTGATCCCGTATCAAATAACAACTCGGGTCTACGGTTAGGAAACCTTAACCATCTTTGATCAACGAGCTAGTATAGTATAGGCTTACTAGGGACATGGTATTTGTTTATGTATTCACACATGTATTTAAGTTTCTGGTCAATACAATTCTAGCATGAATAATAAACCTTTATCATGAGCAAGGAAATATGATAATAACAAATTTATTATTGCCTCTAGGGCATATTTCCAACATCGGCCACTTAGAGAATGACGGTGATGAGGAAGCCTGGCGCTTGGCTTGGACCCGCTGAAGGACATATGCCCTAGAGGCAATAATAAAGTTGTTATTTATATTTCCTTATATCATGATAAATGTTTATTATTCATGCTAGAATTGTATTAACCGGAAACTTAGTATGTGTGTGGATACATAGACAAAACAGAGTGTCCCTAGTATGCCTCTACTTGACTAGCTCGTTAATCGAATATGGTTATGTTTCCAGACCATAGACATGTGTTGTCATTTGATAAACGGGATCACATCACTAGAGACACTACAAAAAAATACACTTCCATGATGATACATGTTTGTCACAGTAGGTCGCGTTTTTTGTCATGCATGTACATCCATGACGATTTTATGATAGAATCAAGATAGTCATACCTGTGCTGTCGTAGAAGTGTTCCATGACATTACCAAAATTATCATCACAGAAGTGTGCACTTCCATGATGATAAATTGCGCGTCACAGAAGTGCTTTCGTCAAGGGTGACCGACACGTGGAATCCACCGTAACGGAACGTTGTTAAGCTATCGGGTCAGTTTTTGGATCTGATAACCCGTTAACAGCCCCGACCAATGGGGATTTTCCACGTGTAAAATCATCATTGGCTGGAGGAAACACGTGTCTGCTCATCGTTGGGACAGATGTCATCCACTCATTAGACAGAAGGCGCCTATGATACATCAACACATGGCACGGCCCAACAGAGGCCCATTCCTATGAAAAGGCCGGCCCATTTGACTTGGTCAAAAGGTGGCGGGCCGGCCCATGGAAAGCCTGTTAACGGCCTGTTCGCATATAGCCCATTTACAGCCCGCTAACCAAGGCCCGTTACGCCCTATCCGAATTAGGCCCAGTAGTGTCATCTGGGCCATCCAATATGATTCCAGCCCGTTTTTACTTCTGGTCCATGTAAGGCCCATGACGTCTTTCGGCCCATATGAGGCCCTATGTAACTCTTGGCCTATTAACGGCCCATGGTGAAACTGGCCCGTAATGAACAGTGTATCACTTTACACCCATTAACGGCCCGTGGTGAAACTGGCCCGTAATGAACAGTGTATCACTTTATACCCATTAACGGCCCGTCATTCCATTGGGCCGTTTCCAGCCCATGTTATCTTTCGGCCTTCTCAGAGCCCATTTATTCTTGGGCTCATTTCCAGCATTCTTTTACTTACGGCCCGTTACTGTCATTTTCTGCTTGTGGGCCAAATTCAGCCCGTGTTTATAGTCAGCCCGTTTGTGGTCCATTAATACGTTGGGCCGTTTTCATAGCGTCATCAAATACGGCCTATTAACGATGGCCCGTTATGGTCGGCCCATGAACGGATGATTCCAACTCTAGCCCGTTTACGGCCATAATGCGGCCTGTTATTGGCCCATGTTTGGCCAATCGATCATACGGCCCGTATAAGGCCCATTGATGATACGGCTCGTAGAAGGCCCATTGTTTCTACAGTCCGTAGAAGGCCCATTGTTTCTACGGCCCGTAGAAGGTCTACTGTTTCTACGGCCCGTAGAAGGCCCACTATTTCTATGGCCCGTAGGAGGCCCAGTGTCACTATAGTAAATATTAGCCCATGGTTATGGTGGCCTAGTTTTAAAAAAATAGGTTATTGCAGCCACTAGCAAATCGCGGAAAAAGAACTGCACTAACTACAAGCAAACAAATAAACAAGACAACAAGGAAATAAATAAGCAAGCAACTTATGCTAGGCTATCACGGCTATTACACATATTACATCCACTGGGCATCAAAGTTCGCCCCCAGTGCAAATATAGGGAACAAAGTAGCATATAAACGCCACAGCAAAACAAGTCCAGAACTGAAACCACTTCAGAAGAGTTCAAGAAACAATATCCTGGGTACCCATAATGCTGGCAAGATTCTTAGCAAGCTTATTAACTTTCTCTTGTTTGGTGCTTAAATCCTCCATCGCTTGTTGTTGCACAAGAAAGTACGCATATGAATTCTGCAGGGACTTCCTCAGTCCTTCGGCTTCTTGCCGCAGCATAGCTGACTGATGCCTTTCAGCTTGTAGCTGAGACTGAAGAAGCCGAAGTGATTTAGGCAATGAGTTCGAAGATCTTGTGCCAGCGGTACTGGCCAGTAACTCGAACACTACATCAACACAGGACTGTGGGGTTTTCTCACTGTCTACAAGATCGTTTTTATCACCTTTCTTGGAGACCAACAGGGTTGTCTCACTATCTTGAACCTTATCTGCATTACTTTCTCTACCATTGCATAGTGGGGTGCTCTTCTCCAATATTCTATTTGCATACTACAAGAGAAACAAGC
This sequence comes from Triticum aestivum, assembly GCF_018294505.1. Taxonomy (NCBI): domain Eukaryota; kingdom Viridiplantae; phylum Streptophyta; class Magnoliopsida; order Poales; family Poaceae; genus Triticum; species Triticum aestivum. The sequence continues at coordinate 122,636,636 of NC_057806.1, forward strand.
AGACACATCACAGGTTTAGCTTGTAGTATACGAAACTCATTTTGGTAAACTGGTTCAGTAGTAAGGTGGACAGGATAACAGCATGAAACAAACATTTATCTATGTACTATGGTCACTGTATTGTCCATATCATTCTAGTTTATGTTCCCTAATCAAGATAGAGACACATTTCAACTCATATATTTTTAAGACACAACAGCATAGATAGAATATAAGTGTGAGAAACTACACAGCATTGGCAGCACTTGTAATGTACATCACATGAGCACATAACTGTTTATACGACTTAAACTGAAATCAACATAGAGCAAGAAGTTAGAACAACAATCTAGTTAAAGAAATAGGTTTAAAACATACCTGTTGCACCATTGGAGTTTCAATTGGATCCTTCAAATTCAAAAGTAGTTGGTATGAGTAAATACAGTGATGCAACAGCAAAGGAGTATGGACCATAGCTACAGAATCTAACCTGAGAACAGTTGCTCTTCTGCTTTAAACGTGGAGTTTGGGTTAGCTGTGGTGGTCTTCGTGCTTTGGGCACTGCAGTATCTTTACAAACTGCTCATGTGGGGGTACTCTGTGGTGGACATGGTGCTTTGTCAACTATAAGTGGGTTACTATCCGCTGGGATTGCGGTTAGATGGGTTGTAGATGGTTCTCTGCCCAACGGTGTAAGTGTGCAATCTGGAAGAGTCTCGATTATGAGTGGTGGGGCTAGTTTGTGGGCCAGTACAACCATGGTTCTATCTGCATCGACGGGTAGTACTGTCTTTTGTGAAGAACGGGTTTTTGCTCCCTTAGATACTGCCATCACCCCCTCCAATTCAAATGGCTGATAAACAAGAAAAGAAATTGAACGTACAGACATTGTATGATAGACAGATGTGGTAATTCACATATATGTTGTCTGACCAAACAGGACAGCATGACACAATTTCACATATATGATGCCTAACTAAACAGGATAGCATGACACAGTTTCAGATATATGATGGATAACTTAACATGATATAATGGCATAATTCAACATATGATGAGTACCTAAACAGGATGACATGACAAAACTATATGATGTCTTTCTAAAATAGGTTGGGATGAAATAATTCACATACATGTTGTCTAAGTATACATGATGGCATGATATAATTGACATAATTGATTCATATACTAAGCAGCTGGCACTCGCATGTATGATCTCTAAACTAAGCAGATAGAATTCAATATTGTGCATATGATGTCTAAACTAAGCAATGCAAGGCACCATATGCATCATATGAGAAATATAAACATTGCAACTTAGAGCATACACCTCAGGTGGGATATAGGACTAGTCATCTATCTTTGAATCCTCCTCTGAGGAGCTCCCTGTAACCATCGAGATATATGCTTCAACAGGTACCATTGCCTGCTCTGAAGACCTTGTTTTCACTCCAGAGTTTTCCATAACCGGCTCAAATGGCTGATACACATGAAGAGTAGTTCAATATACACAGATTGTCGACAAATGGAATACGTAATGAAAAAAAGATGGCATGAGATAATTCACATATATGATGCCTGGCTCCATGGCAGTGCATAATTCACATATATGATAACTGGCTGAAAACATGGCATTGCATAATTCACATATCTGATATACAAAGCAAACAGGAGGCATTCACACAAAGCATGTCTAATCTAAGCAGATGGCATGGCAATGTAAGACACCATATGCATGATATGAGCAATATAACCCAGCCAAGTTAGAGCATGCACCTCGGGGGGGATACGACTGGTCATCTCTCTCTGAATCCTCCTCTGAGGAGCTATCTGTAACCAGCAAGAAATCTGCATCGACAAGTAGCACTGACTGCTCAGAAGACCTTGTTTTCACTCCAGATTTTCCCATGACCGACTCAAATGGCTGATGCACAGGAAGAGTAGATGAATGTATAAACATTGTTGACAAACGGAATACATTATGGAAAAAATATGGCACGATACAATTCACATATATGATGACTGGCTGAACAGGATGGCATTGCATGATTCACGTATATGATGCCTGGCTAAAGAAGATGGCATTGCATAATTCCCATATACTCCCTCCGTTCCTAAATATTTGTCTTTTTAGAGATTTCAAATGGACTACCACATACGGATGTATATAGACATATTTTAGAGTGTAAATTCACTCATTTTGTTCCGTATGTAGTCACTTGTTGAAATCTCTAAAAAGACAAATATTTAGGAATGGTGGGAGTATGATATAGAAACCAAACAGGTGGCATTCACACAGAGCAAATCTAAACTAAGCTGATGACATATAAGATGTATAATGTAAGCAATGCAAGGCGCCATATGCATGATATGACCAACATTAGCATGCCAGGTTAGAGCAAACACCTCAGGTGGTAAACAGGCATGGTCGGGTCCTTCTGAATCTCCATCTGAAAAGTTATCTTCCTCTGGAATACAATCTGGAAATGCAGGAGGGGGGCACTTCGCCCACCATGGAGCGGCCTCTGCATGACATTATATTCGCACGCAACGGTCTTCTTTTTTTCTCTACATGTTCAGTACGATTGTGTACAATATCTGACATGCAAAATAAAAAATAGTTAGATTTTTTAAGGCCTAAGGGGTGCATGCAAAAATCAAGACTGATGGTAGCAAACGAGTGGATGGATCCAAAACTAATGATAGCAGGTAGATTATAGCATCAGTTTAAAAAGATAGACAATGGATCATCTATTGTTTGTTGCCCACCCAACATGAACCACATAGAAGAACCCAGATGAACCAGATAGTAGACAGATACTATTCGTTGCTGGCTCGATATGAGACCCATGGACAATTCAAAACTCAAGATTGAACGATAAAGTAGCAGGTAATAATAACCGATGTATAACGTAAGCAAACACGAAAGACTGCGACCTCTCTTCCGGAACTGTGTAGTCCTCAGGTTCATCTGCTCAGTCGATGATGGTAATGCAGTTGCCGTGGCTGCCGGCAATGGGGAAGATGATCTGAGGCGGCGAAAGGAAGTCTGCAGGGGGGATCTCTGCCGCAGTGAACGCTTCTGTCGATGGTGCACCTTAGGTGGGGTGGATGACGGCACGGCAGGAGCAGGACATAACACACCGAGTTTTCTTTGACGCCTATCTGAAAATGAAGTAACTCTGTAAGGGCTCCATAGAATTGGAGGATTCTATAAATGCAGGGACAGGAAAAACACAGGAATAGGTTAGGAATGCACGTGCAAAACAGAGCATTTGGAAACATAGGATTTCAGTCAACCTGGGTGTTTGGCTCACATGAATTGGAAGAACAGAGGAATGGAGAAACAAAGTGATGTGACGAGTGTACAACCTCTTTGGCATAGCCTTGTGGACCTCAGCATCATTGGATTGGACGTGGAGGATGGTGATGATGTGGGTGTGACTGTCAGAGGCGGGGAAGAAGATCCGAGGCCTCTGGAAATGGCGCCGAGGGTATTGCTCTGCTGTGATGGACGGTTCCACCGTTGGAGCAGCTCCACTAAGGTGTACGGCGACGAGGCTGAAGCATGACAAGACAGACAACGTTAATCTGAAGTGGGACCCTAATATCATCTGCAAAAAGTGCTAGATGTAAAACGCATCACCAAAAAGTGCTAGATGTAAAATGCATCAGCCACGCCATGACCGCTCCGACAGATGTTGTAAGTACTGTTCACTCTGAACTTAACTAAAGAAAATGAACTTCACAGTCGAAACTAAATTTTACTGTCAAAACTGATTGAACTAGTAACAGAGGATTGCAATAGATGTTTAGGGCGTTCGAGCACTAGTAGCAGAGAAGCAGTGATCTAAATCAGCAGATGCTCGAGCAAGGAATGCACTAGCAGAGAGCAAGTCGTGCAGTAGCACCGTGAGCGAGTGCTAAAGCAGCAACTCCTGTAGCTGCCGGAGGTTGTGCAGCAGCAGCAGTGCAAGCGAGAGCAAGAGCAGAGCAGCAGCACAAACGAAAGCAGGAGCAGTGCAGCAGCGTGACCGACAGCAAGAACAGAGCCGCAGCGCGAGCGAGAGCTGGAGCAGCTGCAGCTAGTGCCGTTGTGGAAGTCGCCACCGAGGAAGAACGACATGGGGGAGAGACGCCGTGGATGATGTGGCCGGCGACGGTGCCGTCGATGGAGACACGCCATGTCTTCTCGGTATCGAGCACCGGCAGCCCCGTGAGATTGAATAAAAGATAAAATGCAGTGGTGAGTGCAGAACCTCCTTGGTGGCGCCGAGTTGGCCTAGGCTTCATCGGAGGAATTGGTGAGGGTGATGCGGTTCCGGTGGGGCAGGTCAAGACGGTGTTGTGGGGATTGAGGTGGCGCGATAGACGAGGCGAACGTCGGGGCAGCTCCTTGGAGGTGGAAGACGGCGCGGCTGATCCGGCGGGACGACGAGATTGACAACGAATACTCATCCGGTGCGGTGGAAGAGGGACGGCGAGCTGTTGCGGTGGACGACGTAGTCGGGGAAGAGTCTCCGGCTGGGCGGCGGTCGGGAGGCCAATGGAGGAGCGTGGAGTTTCGTAGGTTTTGGCGGCCTTAGTGTACGAATGGGGGGCGAAGGGGGAGGGGGATCCAAGCTTAGGGACACGCTTGTCCAAAATGTAGGGTAAGTTACCAGCGTACCCCCACCGGTTTTGACACCGTGACGTGGAGCTTCATTTCCGGCTGAGGGGTAGAAGGGGGATTTCGCGTGTCTGGGCTGCGGGAGCGATTTCGGATGAGGAGGGAGTTCTCACGCGCGTCCAAATTTCGGGATAACAAGGCGCGGCGCGGGTTGAAGAAGTGGGAGTTTCAAAGCAGGTGAGACAAAAGATACTCGAGCTTGAAAATTTCAGGACAACAAGGTGCGCATTCCTTGTTCGGCAGAACAAACTTAACGTGTAAAAAAACAATTCATACAAGACACAAGAGAGTCATGTCCCCTTTTACTATATTGCTATAGATGCCATTGAAAAAACTACAAGAAAAATGTAAAAAAATCGGGAGAACAAGATTACCCTGCACAGTACCAAATCGATTCGCACTTCCCTCAACAACAACAAAAAACAAATCAATTCCCACCAAAGAAAGAGTAATGTCCCTTTTTATATGATTACAGATGCCATGATCTCAAATTTCAATTTTTGAATCCACGTTATGTTGAATTCGAATATATCGTTAGGTGACCTTGCGGTTTATAATTGATGTAGTCATACATTTTGATCTTCCATCATATATGAACATTTTACTCCACCATGTGAACATATATATTGTCCTCTACCATATGGACTAAATTTGAATCAATTTTCCTTATTTGAATACGATTGTTGTCAAGTTATACAATAATTTAAATATTATCTTGATAACAAGAAACATACATATAGCAGTAATCATATTTCACTATGAACTACATGTACCATACGCTCTCCAATTCAAATATTTGTATCCATTTTATGTTGAATTCAAATCATAGTAATTATTGGTCTAGGTAGCGAGATGTTTGGGATAATCTAAACCATGTTTTCATACGTATAATTTTTGGCTAAATTGGGACAAGTTTTGGTATAAGCCTCTTGCAAAACCGGAGATTCTCTCAACAAGTCTCGTGGTTCCGAGAGGGAACGTGTCACCTTTGTGTGGGAAACGATATACGCTGCCTCCCCCTGATTTTATTTACAGAGGCAACATAGAACTATATGAGTGCCGTGTTAAATTTTGGAATTATTTCGGGTTCGTTTGGCCTTTTTATACATTAATTGAGTTTCTGGACTTTTAATGTGCATAATCTAAATATGAATTGCAGGCACATGCTCCGGTGCACCAAAGTGGGTTGAAAGATCACATGTGTGTCCTCGGTTGAATTTCTAGGTCCCATGGAAGAAATGAGAATGAAATTTAAACATCTGGGTGTCATGACTCGGCCGAGAACATCAAGAAACTTTGATTTTAAATTCATGTAAATCCAAAACTTGCCTGGAAATCATGAAACTTGGCATGGTGCCATGTCATGGCACTAACATGTTGTGGTAAAAAATTGGGCCGATTTGGAAGCTCGTGGTTCTAAGAGGGAACGTGCCACCTTTGAGTGTGAAACGTTATACGCTGCCCCCCCCCCTTGAGTTTCTTAACAAAGGCAACATAGAACTACATTAGTGCCCTGTTAAATTTTGGAATTATTTCAGGTTCGTTTGTCATTTTTAATACATTAATTGAGTTTCTGGTCATTTAATGTGCATAAGTCAAATTTGAACTACAAGCACATGCTCTCGTGCACCAAAGTTGGTTGGAAAATCACATTTGTGTCCTCGGGTGAATTTCTAGGTCCCATGCAAGAAATGAGAATAAAATTAAAACATCTGGGCATCGTGGCTCGGCCAAGAACATTGAGAAACTTGGTTTTAAAATTCTTGTAAATCCAAAACACATCTGAAAATCATGAAACTTGGCATGGATGTCATGTCATGGTACTACCATGTTGTGGTAAAAAAAATTGGCCGAATAGGAACAGATTTTGGTATAAGATTTTGCAAACCGAAGCTTCTCTCAAGAAGGCTCGTGGTTTTGAGAAGGAACGTGCCACCTTTGAGTGTGAAACGATATACGTTGTCCCCCTTGAGTTTATTTACAAAGGAAACATAGAACTACATGAGTGCCCTGTTAAATTTTGGAATTATTCTGGCTTCGTTTGGCCTTATTTACACATTAATTGAGTTTTTGGTCATTTAATGTGCATAATTCAAATTTGAACTACAAGCACATGCTCCCGTGCATCAAAGTTGGTTGAAAAATCACATTTGTGTCCTCGGGTGAATTTCTACTCCCTCCTTCCATCTATATAGGTCCTAATGCGTTTTCGAGGCTAACTTTGACCAAACGTTAGAGCAATAATATATGATGTGCAACTTACACAAAGCATACCTTCAATTTTGTATGTCAAAGGAGCTTCCAATAATATAATTTTCATAGTATACATCTCATGTGCTATTAATCTTGTCAGTAGTCAAAGGCTGTCTTGAAAAACACATTAGGCCCTATATAGATGGAAGGAGGGAGTAGGTCCCATGCAAAAAATGAGAATAAAATTCAAACATCTGGGCATCGTGGCTCGGTCAAGAACATTGAGAAACTTGGTTTTAAAATCATGAAACTTGGCATGGTGTCATGTCATGGTAGTACTATGCCGTGGTAAAAAAATTGGCCGAATAGGAACAAATTTTGGTATAAGCTTCTTGCAAATCAGAGCTTCTCTCAAGAAGGCTCGTGGTTTTGGGAGGGAACGTGTCACCTCTGTGTGCATAATTCAAATTTGAAATACAAGCACATGTTCTAGTGCACCAAAGTTGGTTGAAAAATCACATGTGTGTCCTCGGGTAAATTTCTAGGTTCCATGCAAGAAATGGGAATGAAATTCAAAATTCTGGGCGTCGTGGCTGGGTTGGAAACATTGAGAAACTTAGTTTTTTAATTCCTTTAAATCCAAAACACGCATGAAAATAATGAAACTTGGCTTGGTACCATGACATGGCACCAACATGCTATGGTAAATTTGCAGTCCGATTTGCGAAGGCGCACACATTAACAATCAACAAAGTCTTTTTGGAACAAGTGATGTCACGTTACAATCGGAAACACAAGTATTATTGAAATCATGGGCGTTCTACTTACTAGTACCATTTACGTGCCGCCACGCGTCCCCATTTTTTATTAGCTAGGAGGTGCCGTGCAGGGTAGCTATTTGAGTACGAGAGGCATGCGATCAGACCCCTGCGCGTGCTTATCGGGAGGAGAGCCCTTTGACCTCCATCTGCCGTCCACCTCTCTCCCAAGGTCTCCATTAATGGCGCCCAAGCCTCTGTTTAATGGTGTGGCTATGTCTCACTCGACTGAGATTTAAGAGAGAAAAAAGAAAATCTAAAAGCACGGATCTTGATGTAAGATCTGACGAACCTATATAGCATCTACTGCGACTTATAGCAAGACTGATGAATATATAAGGATGATTAAATAATTTTTTTGATCAAAGAAGGGCTTGCCCCTTCCGATTTTCATTACTGAAAACCACCACAATTCACAAGAAGTTCAGCATAACTCCAGCCTAACACGAAGGACTAAAAGCTACCAGATTGAAATCGCAACATCCCAAGAGGACAACAAAGGCCAAACATCCGCGCTAGAATCCAACATTTCACAACCGATGACACAATCCACATCCTAAATCGATTATTACATCAAAAGAAACTAGGAAACTAGTCTCCGCGGCGAGCGGCGATGAGCTCTTTCGTGTCCTCAAGACGCTGCTTGAGAACATCCACGGATTCCTCCACTAGCCTTTGGCGCTCGTTGTGGAGCATGTCATTCTCGTCCATAAGTTTCTTGACGATGACGCCGGTCCTCTTCAACAAGGCACTGGTCTCCTCCTACTGGTCTGCACTTCGGAAGATCTTCTCCCTCAACAGGTCGCGCTCGGCCCGGAGCCTCTCATTGCCCTCCCTTAGTTGCCGGATGACGCTGGTAGCCTGTTCAAACGAGGCTATCATGTCATCCTACAACCTCGCCGAGCCGGAGATCTGATCCATCTGGCTATGGACGATCGCATGCATGCGCCTGTAACAGCCGTCGCCTGCCCGCGAGAAATTTTCCCAGGCTGTCGTGGCGCGGCGGGACATCTCTGCTGCATTCGTGGCACGGCGGGACATCTCTGCTGCTTCCGCGGCGCGGCCGGACCAGTCTGCTGCATCGACGGCGCGACAGGACCTCCGTGCTGCTTCAGCGGCGCGGCGGGACCTCTGTGCTGCTTCAGCGGCGTGGTGGGACCTCTGTGCTGCTTCAGCGGCGCGGCGGGACCTTCCATGCTCGCCTCTCCCTCGTGGCAATCTCTCGACCTAGAACTCATGCTGGCCATGGCAGACGCAAGGGAAGGATGCTGAATGACTTGTTTGTTTTTGTGGATGAGGAGTTGAGGAGGAATGTGCAGTCATCTTGGCATACTAGTATTTATAACCGAGTACTAATACGCTCCTAAGTGGGAAACCATTTAGGTTGTGATCGGTGTGAACAGGTTTGCAATTCAATATAGCATGGAGTAATTTGGAATGTGACGAGACGCAAGCTCAAAATTTATTGACGGTTCTAGTTTCGAAGTGCGGCACTATTCCCGGATGGAGTACTTCTTTTTCTACTCCCTCCTTTCCGGTTTTATAGGGCTTATCTCAAAATTTTAGTTTTTCCATTTTATAAGGCTCAATTTGGTTGTTCCCCAACACATGTTCAGATTCCAAGGTGCATTAAATCATTGCATGCAAGTATTAAGAGAAAATTGACCAATGCATGTACTTTATGCATGCATGCATTGCAATTAATGCATTGATAAACATAATTTTTTGAGAAAAACAAGAGCATTAATTAGGTGCTTTTGCAAACTACAAAAAATATTGCACCACTCACCATCTTGGTTGGTGAGATTTTTGAATTAAGCCCTATAAACCGGAAAGGAGGGAGTACTGCTGTGTACGTGCAATAACTGGCACCGTCGTATACATATCTTACGGTTAATGGGGCGTTCGACAGGAATAGCCGCGTGGCGAGCTCTAGGCTAGTCTTTTTTTCAGATGCATTAAACCTATCTCTCAGGACTTCTCACACGCACCATCGTGCCACCCACAAAACCTTGTACTCTGAGTTTAGTAGTACGTTATACAGGAAGAGAAGAGGTGCACGCACGCACTCGTCCTCTCACACACGCGTCTGTTTTTTCTCGAAAAGGAGGATGATGACCCCCGGCCTCTGTATCTGGGGGTCACACACGCAAATTATTGAAATATATCGAGTGCAGTGCTTTGATGTGTCGCGTCAACTTGTACATCAACGAGAAGTTTGATTATCCTCTCCCTCGTGGACTTAATTACACCTGCCTTTGGTTGTATGACAGGTTGGCCACACACCTGTCGGGCCCACCTGTCATACACGCAAAGGCAAAAGAATCCCTCTCTCACCCATGAGCATGGTGGCTGGCAAGACTAGGAGAAGCTTTCGCTACACGCTCTCCCTCCCGCACGCGGTGGACATGCAGCAGTTGAATCAGTGTCAGATGGCCAGAAGCGTACTGTAGTACTCCTCCAGTGCAGTAGCATTCCATCTTTGTTTGACTTCCCGAAGAGGCGAAGAGCCAAGCGCAGCCCGGACGCTCGTGTGGCAGTTTCATGTGTAGAGTAGTCTAGGATAGCATGTACCGTGCCTGTAAGCTTAAAATCGTTGGGGTCGGCTCCATGCTATGTGGCTGTCTCGAAGTTTTTTTAAAAAATAAAATAGTCTTCTGGCCCTACCCGAAAATTGCCACGCGTACTGCCCGGGAAAAGCCCCGCCCTCAACTTTTAACTATGCAAAAATAGTTCAAGCTTGTTCGTTCTATATAAATACAGTACTTACTATATGTTTATTCACCCGTGGGGTTGTTCAATGAATGGAGGGGCGGGGAGCATAAGTGAACAATATTGTAGTACTACTAGTAGTAAGTAGGAGTCGTACAGTAGTCACCTTAAATAGAGAGTTTCTTTTCTTTAATGCCACGTACACAAATTGAAACGCTTGTTGTGGAGAGAAAAAAGATAATCACTCCACTATATATAGACACAGGGGCCTGAGCGCTTGCTTTACTAGGGTTGCTCTCTTCATTCTTTCATCCTCTCCAGATATAAACAAGACAGCGGTAGCGACATTTTCTCTCTGCTCACCGCTGGTCACAGATCCGGCCGGATCCCTTCGGCTGGTGTGTGTAGAGGACTAAAAGGTGCATCGTTCACGCGGTCATCGCCGCCGAGGGAGGAAACCCACAGCTGCCGGAGGGGCCTGGTCCTCTGCCCGTGTCGTTCTCTCCGACACAGCGCTGACTCGGGAGGTCCTCCGACCCTTCTTCCTCCCTGTTGTATTGTCCGCAGATCTGACCTGCCGCCGCCGACATCCCAGCGACCCTCAGGTATAAGTTCTTCGAAAGCGGCCTTGCTCTACTGCCCCAGCTCCCCACGTGTCTGCATGTGCATATTTTTCTACTCCCATCAGCTCTTCCAAAGCCACCTAAATTTTTAGTATTATTAGAGGTAAAGCTACTTCATGCATTTGAATCTAGGGCTTTGTTCAAACAACGAAGAAAGGGGGGAAAGTTGTAGCATGAATCTAGGACTTGATTCAAATAGGAAATAATATGGTGGAAGTAGTAGAGACCGGATACCCAACCGGTCTCTTGGTTGAAAAGGGAAATAATGGGAAAACGCGGTACAAACTGGATAAGGAACAGATCTATTATTGGTTGAAAAAAGGATAGAAAGTGGCGGCTGGGGGACAAGTCAACAGAGTATGTCCAGGATTAGATTTGCTGCCATCACATAGTAAAAGGTCTCCAGGATTAGATTTGCTGCCCTCACATAGTAAAAGGTCTCAGGATTAGATTTGCTGCCCTCACATAGTAAAAGGTCTCAGGATTAGATTTGCTGCCCTCACATAGTAAAAGGTCTCCAAGATTATATTTGCTGCGCTCACATAGTAAAAGGTCTCCAAGATTAGATTTGTTGCCCTCACATAGTAAAAGGTCTCCAGGATTAGATTTGCTGCCCTCACATAGTACAAGGTCTCCAGGATTAGGTTTGCTGCCCAGCAACTGTTTACTTTCTATCTTTTTGTGCAGATAGGGATATCCATTTCACCTTGTTGCTATTGTGACCTTTTGGTGAACTACACAAAACACTTTTTTTGGAATGCGTGTCTTGTGCAGTTCAACTAAAATGTCACGTGGGCAACATCTCTCAATTTTGGTGGAACTGCACAAAATGGTGATTGGAGTTTCCAAAATCTCCATCAAGTTCTGCTGGTAATCTTGTGCAACATTTTATTAGCCTTTGCAAGATGGAGCCGTCACTGTCACCACAATGGCACTTTATTTTAGTGGAACTGCACAAAAGGATAACAAAATTATAGTTGCACCTTACATGAGCCGAACAGCCAACCTTAATGTTCCTCAGTTTTAGTGCAACTACTAAAGAAGAACCTGCCAGCTCACAAGAGCAAGTACTTCTTGCTAGCTGAATGATGCAATCTTTGCTTCATTTCAGGTGAACTGCAAAAAAGGCGCATGAATTGAATCATGGAACTCTAGGCAGACCTCATCCAAGTAGAGCTGGAGGTTGAGTTCAAGGAGGCCGCTATTAAAGCGAAATCATGCTCTCCTATCTCCTTGTTTGTGATGTGCAAACATGTTGTGCAAACAGGAATACTCAACTATAGATGTTGTGACGGTCAAGAGCATTCGCCAAGTTCTTCGATTGTATGACATGGCTAGCCAAGATGGATTTAATCCCGATATTCACTTTATCAAAAGGCTTTAATGGGTTGGTTCTGAATCTTGCAAGCTGGGAATTAGTGAGATGTGTAGGCATCTTTGTTGTACTTATTATTTGAATCTTATTTGTTGGTTCTGAATCTTGCAAGCTGGGAATCAATGAGATGTGTAGGCATCTTTGTTGTACTTATTATTTGGATCTTATTTGTTGGTTCTGAATCTTGCAAGCTGGGAATCAATGAGATGTGTAGGCACCTTTGTTGTACTTATTATTTGGATCTTATTTGTTGGTTCTGAATCTTGCAAGCTGGGAAACACGGCATGATGATGCAGAGGACAACAACCATAACAAACAATTCAAACTTGGTAGTATTATCTTTGTGAAAGTGCGACAAATGTGCTGATCGTGTGTGTCCTGAGAATAATAATTCTAATTGTTGCGCATGTTGATCCTGTGGCACTGATAGAACGAGCGAATGCATTGCTTGTTTTAAGTATAAATTTCTATTAAAGATAATTAAATTTAAGTAAAGTGACCACTAACTCCTGTTATTATAGTACCAATACAAACCCGCTCGTGAACCGACGTGTGGACGAGGGTGCATCTTCTGCCGGACGTGCAGCGGACGAGGGAGGGGTAGTAACTGCTGTCGCCTGTACACACTCAGCTTACTGTTGAATCCAGTTCCCCAAGAGCTGAAAAATGAACTGTTGCCGCCGCCTACACACTCGTTCACTCGAAGAGACTCCAATGGCGATCCGAGGGGTGAGCCTGCTGGATATGGACTTCAGCAAGGAGTTCCCCTTTGAGTTTGCCGTTCAGTCCTATGGCTGCACCAAGTTGAATGTGATGTACACCAACGATACGGACTCGGTGAAGCTCTGCCTCGCCTCAGTCCTATGGCTGCACCAGGTTCTGGAGCATTCGCCCATTTCATCGGCAGTGCCGACTGCACCTTCGCTACGGTGGAGAGAAGGAAGAACGCGACGATTCGGCCATCTGGTGCAACAAGCTTGTCGACATCTAGAAGCAATACAAGATCATCAGCAACGGGAAGGAGAAGGACTCCGTGGTTGACCTTGCTGAGACCATCATCGACCCCTGATACGCCAACATGAAAGAAGACGACCTGAACACGTGGGAGGTACCTCTGAATCTAGCCTACATAACCTACGCGGCCAAGGACGCATACGCATGCTACGACATGTACAGGCAGATCTTGGACATGAGGGTGTGTCTGCTTCCCGTAACCGACGAGTACACGAACAGCCGCAGCGTCATGATCAAGCGTGCCAGGAAGGTCTAGATGTTGTACTTTATCTGTTTATAAGCACCTTTATCATCTGAGTGTTACATGCATTAGCCTATGTGTCGTAATTATCTGTTTTGTCCGAAATATTTCTTTTAAGAACCCATTAACCTGATTGCTTTTTTAGTGGCTATTTGCTTATGTATGTAAACTAGTTCACTTGTCCATAAAAAACTAGTTCACTCGGCTGTCGTGCTTTGAATCTCCTTCCTCCCAACATATTCCCCTCCTCAGGTGGACCCAGCAGGTCTCTGAATTTTCTCCCACCTTCCTTTTCGATGTAAACTGAGTTTTCTCCCAGTACTTTCCCCTAGAACCAACTCAACTGTCCCACGTCTAGCCTAAAAAATAATAATGCCCCATGTACTATTAACTCATCAAATTAAAATGATATTTTATTTCATAAGTTGAAAGTTCTTACAAAATAATAATAATAATTGTTTATATATAACTTGGCAAGTTCACTCCTAGTGATTGCGTACATAAGCTTGCAAAGATTTTACTGACGTGCAATCATGTGTTTATGTTTTTATAACATTTCTCCGTCTAGCCCAACATGATATTTTCACCCAGTCCAGCAAGTTCGCGGATTTCGAGAAAAATGCAAATGGGATTTAAACGGGCTGCATAGATGCTACATCATTGTTTCACCCAGCCCACCAAATGGACTAAAAAAACAAATGGACTGGCTGACATATGGGCCAGTAGGTCGAAGCCTAAGAAGGCGTTCGATTTACATCCAATGGCCGGCATTCTTCTTCAATCTCTCGTCTTCTTCCCCCAACGCTACCGGAACCGCCATAGTGGGTGGCTGACTTGTGGGCCTCCTAAGTTGACGAGGATGGAGGGCTTTGTCAACTTAGTCAATATGAACGATTCTAGCTCCAGTGACCGTACGATGTCCATCCAACGGCCATAGTGCTTCCTCAACCTCTGGTCTTCTTGCTCCAGCCGCCCAAAGCAGCGCCGGTCGTGTCGCATGCTCCTGCCTCTCGTGGCCGGATGTGATGTCGCGGAGGCCTCACCGCCCCTACTACTCCCACCGCTGGCCCAGGGTATCCCTCTACTCACCCACACCCCGTGTTATTCTGCGGCAACAGCAGCCTCACGCCGCAGCCGAACCAGTGAACCCTCGTACTCCTCTTCGCATGGGCATCCACTGTCGCGTCTTCCCTGGCTCCGTGTTGTCCCCTTCCTAGGCCTCGCCGTCGTCCACCGCCTTGGTGCTCTCGGCGCGGCGTGGTCAATGTGGTCAACAACCGACTTCCATCGGAAGAGTACTGTATGTGGAGAGGCTGACAGCTGGGTCCACGGCCACAGCCCAGTTTTTTGTGATTTGCCAAGTAAGTCGCTTTGTCAGGCCTGTTAGGCTGCAAATCTTTCAAGACGAGGAGAGCTTCATTTGGCTGGCTAAGAAAATGGCCTATCAGTAATGAGAAATGGGCTGTACATTTTTAAAACACATCAAACCAGCAATTAGTTTCAAATATCTTTTTTTCATTTCGAGATTTTAAATTACATTATTTTTTATGCGTGGAGAATTTGTTGGATTTTATATTGATATACATTTATTTTTAAAATCAGTTTGAATGTGAGTCAAAATTTCGGGATTAAAAACAGTTCGGACCGCACCGAAATATGCAAATTTTCATATAATTTTTTAACCGTGGCCACAATATGGGATGTAATGCTAACAAAATGAATATGGGCTCCAGAAAACCTTAAGAATTAGCAAATGGGATGTAAATTATTGGAAATAATGGAAGATGGGGTGCATGCTGTTTTCCACAGATTTGAGGCTTTCCTAAAAAAAGGTTGACGCACAAGCAGTGACTGTTGGATGTCCATCGAACGGCCGTCGTGCTTCTTCAATCTCTGCTCTTCCTGCTCCAGCCGCTCAAACAAGCGCCGGCGGGACTGCCTGCTCCCTCCTCCCCGCGGCCGGCTGTGCTGCCGCGCAGGCCTCACCGCCCCACCGTACTCCCATCGCTGGCCTAGCCATCCCTCTACTCACCCACACCTGCTGTTATTCTCCGGCGATGGCAGACGAACCAGTAAACCCTCGTACAGTCGTACTCCCCTCCGCGTGGGAAACAACTGCCGAGTCTTCCCTACCTCCGTGTCGTTCCCTTCCTAGGCCTCGCTGTCGTCCACCGCCCTGGTGCTCTCGGCGCGGCCTAGTCAACGTGGTCAACGACCGACATGCATCTGAAGTGGACTGTACGTGGAGAGGCCGACAGCTGGGTCCACGGCCGCACGCAAGGAAATGCCTCCTTATTACGCGCAAAATAATGATTCCTCCACCTGACATCAGGGACCCACCGAAAGGGCCTCTGTATTTCGTGAAAAAACGTTACCGCCACTGACAGCTCGGACCCACTAGCTATATCTTCGCACGCAAGTAAGTGCCTCCTTATTACGCACAAAAGAAATGAATACTCCCCTGTTAGCTGGGACCCAGTATAGTGGCAGGCTGACTTGTGGGCCTACTAAGTTGACGGGGACGAGGGCTTTGTCAACTTAGTCAATATGCACGATTCTAGCTCCAGTGACCGTACGATGTCCATCCAACGGCCGTAGTGCTTCTTCAACCTCTGGTCTTCTTGCTCCAGCCGCCCAAACCAGGCCCGGTCGTGCCTCGTGCTCCTGCCTCCGTGGCCGGCTGCGATGCGGCAGAGGCCTCACTGCCCCCTACTACTCCACCGCTGGCCAGGCCATCCCTCTACTCACCCACACCCCCTGTTATTCTGCGGCGACGCAGCCTCACACCGCAGCGAACCAGTGAACCCTCGTACTCCTCTACGCGTGGGCATCCACTGCCGCGTCTTCCCCGGCTCCGCGTCGTCCCCTTCCTAGGCCTCGCCGTCGTCCACCGCCCTGGTGCTCTCGGCGCGGCGTGGTCAACGTGGTCAAGGAACGGCTTCCATCGGACGTGGACTGTACATGGAGAGGCTGACAGCTGGGTCCACGCCGCAGCAAGGAAGTGCCTCCTTATTACGTGCAAAATAATTATTCCTCCACCTGACAGCGGGGACCCACCGGACGGTCCACCGTATTTCACAAAAAAACATTTGCCCCTAACTGCTGGGACCCACCAGCTACATCTTCGCATGCAAGGAAGTGCGTCCGGGCAAAAAAACGATTCGCCCCCCTGACTGTTGGGACCCACCAGCTACATCTTTGCAGGCAAGGAAGTGCCTGATAGTCTGGACCCACCTGGTCAAAGCGTACGTAACATTGTCATTCTGGTCGCGAATGTGTACGTACATATATACTGGTGGATGTAGAGGCACGCACGTGTTATAGTAGAGGCGTGTACGTGTCGTAGTATAGGCACGCACGTAGCATGTACACGTACGTACAGCAGCCAGGGTGCAAGAAAGAAAATACAGACACGTATGTGTACATACGGACGGGGTCTCGGACGCCTACTCGCGCATACGTACGGCCAGGGCTCGTGTACATGGCTGGGTTGGAACGGAGAAACAACGTCGTCGTCGTGTTCATGGGGAGGCAATGGAATGCGTCGTGTTCATGGGGAGGCAACGGAATGTGTTGTGTTCATCGCGAGGCAACGGAACGCATGGGAGCCAACCGGCTGGGTCGGAAAGGAATGCGTGGTCGTGTTCATCGGGAGGGCTTGGACGGAACAGGCGATGGAAACGAGGCCTGGCGTACCGCAGAACGGAGGAAACGGCCTTGTGTTCGACCGGCCACATTCGAAACGGGATCCTGTTCATCGGGAGGGGTCTGGCGTACCGCAAAACGGACGAAACGGACCTTCTACGATCGAAACGAGGGTCCTGTTGATCGGGAGGGGTGTGGCGTACCGCAAAACGGAGGAAACAGACCTCCTACGGTCGAAATAGGGGTCCTGTTGATCGGGAGGGGTGTGGCGTACCGCAAAACGGACGAAACGGACCTCCTACAGTCGAAACGGGGGTCCTGTTCATCGGGAGGGGTGTGGCGTACCGCAAGACGGGACTCCACGGGATACTGTTCATCTCCACCGTCGACCTCCTCCAGCCTCCACGGGCTACCGTCAACCTCCTCCAGCCTCCACGGGCTCCTGTTCATCCAGCCTCCACCGCGCGCTACTCCACCGGCTACTATTCAACCACCCCTCCACGGGCACCCCTCCACCGTCTACTGTTCATCCAGACCTCCACACCACGGGGTCATGTTCAACCACCCCTCCACGGGCACCCCTCCACCGTCTACTATTCATCCAGCCCTCCACCACACCACGGGGTCTTGTTCATCCAGAGGCAACGCCACCGCTCATTTTTCATCCAAACACCCCCCCCCCCCCCGCAACACTCACTGTTCATCCTAGAGGCAGCATCGTCGATCGGCTTCAGTTAGCAGCAGTAGCGAAGGAATCGCTCGATCGGGTTCAGTTAACAGTCATCGATCGATCGCTCAAGTTCAGTAACGCGTAGCCTGCAGTGCAATCGCTTGGGTTCAGTTAGATCCCAACGCCTCGCTCGGGTTCAGTTAGAGCCAACGCCTCGCACACACGCGCGTACGTGTACAAGAGAAACACGCATCGCTCGGCCCCCGACCTCCCACCGTAACCGGGAACTCCCTAAAATTTTCCTCCCCCTCGCTTCTACCACGGTTTTTTCATCATGGACGGCCCAAAGAATGTCATGCAGCTACTTCTCCGGCCTACCCAGGACAAAAAGCCCATTTTCTGTCATGATTTTTTGTCATAGAAGTAGGAGCCCACCACATCTATGATGATACCTGGTTTGTCACAATTATCGTCATAGAAGGGTCATATGTATGACAGAAAAAAATTCGTTCGGCCCAAAATGTCACGGATGTGTCTTTTCTGTAGTGAGAATTATGTGATGGACAAGACCCATCCGTTAGCTTAGCATTATGATCGTTTAGTTTTATTGCTATTTCTTTCTTCATGACTTATACATGTTCCTCTGACTATGACATTATGTAACTCCCGAACACCGGAGGAACACTTTGTGTGCTATGAAATGTCACAACGTAACTGGGTGATTATAAAGATGCTCTACATGTGTCACCAATGGTGTTTTTTGAGTTGGCATAGATCAAGATTAGGATTTGTCACTCTGAGTATCGGAGAGGTATCTCTGGGCCCTCTAGATAATGCACATCACTATAAGCCTTGCAAGCAATGTGACTAATGAGTTAGTTACATGATGATGCATTACGGAATGAGTAAAGAGACTTGCCGGTAACGAGATTGAACTAGGTATGAAGATACCGATGATCGAATCTCGGGCAAGTAACATATTGATGACAAAGGGAATAGTGTATGTTGTTATGCAGTTTGACTGATAAAGATCTTCGTAGAATATGTAGGAGCCAATATGAGCATCCAGGTTACGCTATTGGTTATTGACTGAAGATATGTCTCGCTCATGTCTACATAGTTCTCGAACCCGTAGGGTCTGCACGCTTAACGTTCGATAACGATTTGTATTATGAGTTATGTGTTTTTGGTAACCAAAGTTTGTTTGGAGTCTCGGATGAGATCACGGACATGACGAGGAGTCTTAGAATGGTCGAGAGGTAAATATTCATATATTGGAAGGTTGTATTTGGACATCGGAATGGTTCCGAGTGATTCGGGTATTTTACCGGAGTACCGAGGGGTTACTGGAACCCCTCGGGGAAGTAATTGGGCCTTATTGGGCCATAAGGGAGAAGAGGAGGCAGGCTAAGGGAGGAGCCCCCCCCCATGGAGTCCGAATTGGACTATGGGAGGCGGCGACGCCCCCCTTGCCCTTTCCTACTCCCTCTCCATTTCCCTCTTTCCCCCTCCGAAAAAGGAAAGGGGAATCCTACTAGGACTTGGGAGTCCTAGTAGGAATCCCCACACTTGGTGCACCCCTAGGGGGCCGGCCTCCTCCCTCTCCTCCTTTATATACGGGGGCACGGGCACCCCAAAGGACATCAATTGTTCCTCAGCCGTGTGCGGTGCCCCCCTCCACATTTTACCACCTCGGTCATATTGTCGTGGTGCTTAGGCGAAGCCCTGCGCGGATCACATCACCAACACCGTCGCCACGCTGTCGTGCTGACGGAACTCTCCCTCGATCCTCTACTATATCAAGAGCCCGAGGGACGTCATTGTGCTGAACACGGAGGTGTCATACGTGCGGCACTTGGATCGGTTGGATCGTGAAGACGTTACTACATCAACCGCATTACTAAACGCTTCCGCTTTCGGTCTACGAGGGTACGTGGACACACTCTCCCGTCTCGTTGCTATGCATCTCCTAGATAGATCTTGCATGATCATAGGATTTGTTTTTTAATTACTATGTTCCCCAACACCCGCGCCCCCGAGCGGCGGTTGTTGGTGTCAAAACCGATGGATCTCGGGTAGGGGGTCCTGTTGGGGATATTACTACTGGACATAAACCGGCCAGGAGAGGCCGGGTTATCCCCATAATGATTATTTATTTAAAGCCCATGAAGACAAAGATGGTGGCACTTTATGAAGGCCCAAGGCCCAAAGGCGGGTTAAGGCCTGTAGACATAAACCGACATTGATATGTAACTTGTATTGTAAGATAGAAAGAGTAGAGACCGAGCCGGACACGTTTATGAGCCGGCCTCAGGATTCTGTAAACTGACGGGCGTCGACCTATGTATATAAAGCGGCGACCCGGCGGCGGTTTAGGGACAACAAACAAGAACTCGAGAACCAGACAAAGCGGATTCGCTCCCTGGTCATCGAAACCCAAGCAATACCATCACAAACTGGACATAGGCTTTTACCTTCACCGTAAGTGGCCGAACCATTATAAACTCTTTGCGTCCCTTGTCCTCTTTAACCCCTTTAAGCTAACTCGTTGTGATGGCTCCACGACTAAGTCCTTTCACGAGGACATCTACCGTGACAAAACCACGACAGTTGGCGCCCACCGTGGAGCTATCGCATGATGGTTTCGAGTTCTTGAAGGGCAGCTTCGAAGGACTTAAGGGATACGTTGTGGGACGGATCACCAAGAGTCTTCGCGGCAAGCTCTACATCAACGATGCAGGCTGGGGCCCCAAGGCCGGCTCGATCGAGTACGGGTACCAGGTACCCTTTGGTGGAATACACGTCTTCATTGGCAAGATTGGCGAACCAAGCTCTGAGCCGGACATCTGCACCGACATCATCGAGACAGCTCAGCGTGCGAGACCTACTCGCGTTCAGCCTGCCGTGAAGCGTGCCTTCGTGGGAGTCATCCACGAAGCACAATCGGAGGATAGATCGGCATCCGGTGGCCAAACCGTCGTTTACTCTGATGACGAGTCTTCAACCGGAGAAACCGAGTCACTATATCAGCTGCATGATGGCCGGATTAGAGGTAGTTTCAATGGCAATAGTATTCTGGACCTCCTTGAACCGCCGAGCCGAGTTGCGATCTTCATGGACGGTACACAATCGGTGCAGCACTCTTATACCGTCACAGCAGTGATTTCCGATTTAGCAGCGGCAACACCAGCCAGAGTAGGGGGCTCTACACCGCCTCCCGCTCAGGTTCTATCCGATTTGTTCGACGCTTTGGCAACGTTGCTGGCAGCGGAGGTTGACGCAGTAAACCGGGATCAGCACAACGCGGAGATTGCAAAGGTGAAAGATCAGATAGCTCAAGCTAAGGTGGATCTGGCAGTGGAGAACACCAGGATGGCCGCTGAGCGGGCCGGATTAGAGGCACAGGCCTATCGGCTTATGCTGGACCAGAGTGCGTCAGATGACATCATGAGAAGAAGGTATCGATCTCACCTGCCGCCGGTTTATGAAGGAAGAAACCCCTTTAACACACCGAGAGCAGGCACCAACAACCAGCCAGTGGTAAACTGGGCGGAGGCACCTGGGACAGGGGCACCGGATCAGCCGCGTGCGATGGATCCACCCCCTCAGCCTCATCAGAACGATGTCCCATCACAGCATGTCTCAACGCCTCCAGGTCATTACTCTAACCCGTTGGATAATATCGTTGTCGCCGCTTCACGATTGGCAGCCCTCCCAATCAAAGGTGAGTCCCTAGTAGGGGTTGAGACACGACGGGCCAGGGAACTCCTTCAGACGGCCTTGACTCGGCAGCAGGCTTATTCGTATATCTGCAAAAGGATTCATTCTACTCCTCGCTCGAGCCGGAGTTACAGCAGGCATATGGATGAACCGGCCGTATCAAGCAGTGCGCGGAATCGTAATCTGCCTCGAGGCCATAACCTAGCAGGTGGCGGGGGTGATGCTCAGGATGTGGTGGATCGCGCTAGGGCACATCGAGAGGCCTGATGACCCACAAGTATAGGGGATCTATCGTAGTCCTTTCGATAAGTAAGAGTGTCGAACCCAACAAGGAGCAGAAGGAAATGATAAGCGGTTTTCAGCAAGGTATTCTCTGCAAGTACTGAAATAAGTGGTAACAGATAGTTTTGTGACAAGATAAATTGTAACGAGCAACAAGTAACAAAAGTAAATAAAGTGCAGCAAGGTGGCCCAATCCTTTTTGTAGCAAAGACAAACCGGAGCAAACTCTTATAATAGGAAAAGCGCTCCCTAGGACGCATGGGAATATCGTCAAGCTAGTTTTCATCACGTTCATATGATTCGCGTTCAGTACTTTGATAATTTGATATGTGGGTGGACCGGTGCTTGGGTGCTGTTCTTACTTGAACAAGCATCCCACTTATGATTAACCTCTATTGCAAGCATCCGCAACTACAACAAAAGTATTAAGGTAAACCTAACCATAGCATGAAACATGTGGATCCAAATCAGCCCCTTACGAAGCAACGCATAAACTAGGGTTTAAGCTTCTGTCACTCTAGCAACCCATCATCTACTTATTACTTCCCAATGCCTTCCTCTAGGCCCAAATAATGGTGAAGTGTTATGTAGTCGACGTTCACATAAAACCACTAGAGGCTAGACAACATACATCTTATCAAAATATCGAACGAATACCAAATTCACATGACTACTAATAGCAAGACTTCTCCCTTGTCCTCAGGAATAAACGTAACTACTCACAAAGCATATTCATGTTCATAATCAGAGGGGTAATAATATGCATATAGGATCTGAACATATGATCTTCCACCAAATAAACCAACTAGCATCAACTACAAGGAGTAATCAACACTACTAGCAACCTACTAGCACCAATCCCGGACTTTGAGACAAGATTTGGATACAAGAGATGAACTAGGGTTTGGAGATGAGATGGTGCTGGTGAAGATGTTGATGGAGATTGCCCTCTCTCGATGAGAGGAGCGTTGGTGATAACGATGGTGATGATTTCCCCCTCCCGGAGGGAAGTATCCCCGGCAGAACAGCTCTGCCGGAGCTCTAGATTGGTTCCGCCAAGGTTCCGCCTCGTGGCGGCGGAGTCTCATCCCGAATAGTTCCTTCTGGTTTTTTCTAATCGAAAGACTTCATATAGCAGAAGATGGACGTCGGAGACCCACCAGGGGGCCCACGACGTAGGGGGGCGCGCCCTAGGAGGGGGGGCGCGCCCCCACCCTCGTGAGCAGGGTGTGGGCCCCCTGGCCTTCATCTTTGGTGAGGATTTTTCTTTATTTATTTTAAGATGTTCCGTGGAGTTTCAGGACTTTTGGAGTTGCGCAGAATAGGTCTCTAATATTTGCTCCTTTTCCAGCCAGAATTCCAGCTGCCGGCATTCTCCCTCCTTATGTAAACCTTGTAAAATAAGAGAGAATAGCCATAAGTATTGTGACATAAAGTGAAATAACAGTCCATAATGCAATAAATATCGATATAAAAGCATGATGCAAAATGGACGTATCAACTCCCCCAAGCTTAGACCTCGCTTGTCCTCAAGCGAAAAGCCGATAACAATAAATATGTCCTCATGTTTGGAGGTAGAGGCGTCGATAAAAATAAAATACGGACATGAAGGCATCATGATCATTCTCATAACAGCAACATGTATAGATTTTGTCATATGATTACTTATGTTCAAGTGATGATCTATTCACAATGCAAAAGTATAAATCATAAACCTTATTGGGCTCCGACAAACTATAATCTCAGTCATTGAAGCAATTGCAATTTATCATAACATCGGAAAGAGTCTATGTCGGAGCTAAAAAGCAAGTCCACATACTCAACTATCATTTAGTCCTTCATAACTGCTAACGCTCATGCAATACTTGTGGTTATGAAGTTTTAATCGGACACAGAGAAAGATAGGGGCTTATAGTTTTGCCCCACAACCTTTTACCTCAAGGGTAATGTCAACAATAATAATTCATGCTCCCCTATATCCAATTAGATATATATATATATATATATATATATATATATATATATATATATATCATGTTCTTTCCAACATGTTGAGCTTGCCAGAGGATAAAATGAAAAAGGAAAGGTGAAGATCATCGTGACTCTTGCATAAGGTAGAAGATAATAATAAAAGATAGGCCCTTCACAGTGGGAAGCAGAGGTTGCCATGCGCTTTTATGGTTGGATGCACAAAATCTCAATGCGAAAGAACGCACTTTATATTGCCCCTTGTGATATGAACCTTTATTATGCACTCTATCGCTTTTATTACTTCCACATCACAAGATCGTATAAAGCTTATTTCTCCCACACCAATCAATCATACATATTTAGAGCAATTTTTATTGCTTTGCACCAATGACAACTTACTTGAAGGATCTTACTCAATCCATAGGTAGATATGGTGGACTCTCATGGCAAAACTGCTTTAAGGGTATTTGGAAGCACAAGTAGTATTTCTACTTGGTGCTGAGAATTTGGCTAGCATGAGGGGGAAAGGCAAGCTCAACAAGTTAGAGGATCCATGACAACATACTTTATCTCAGATATAAGAAAGACATAACTCATTACGTTGTCTTCCTTGTCCAACATCAACCCATTAGCATGTCATATTTTAATGAGTGCTCCCAATCATAAAAGATGTCAATGATAATATATCTATATGTGAAAACCTCTCTTTCCTTATTACTTCTTATTAATTGCAACAATGACCAAAGCTATGTCTGCCAACTCCCAACAACTTTTAATCATCATACTCTTTCTATGTGAAGTCATTACTCTCAATAAGATCAATATGAACTTTTTGTTTCTTTCCATTCTTTTTCTCTTTCCTTTTATTCACCCAAGATCATTGCAAAATAATCAAGCCCTTGACTCAACACTAATCTTTATTATATATAGCTCACGGACTCGATTGCAAAGAGAGATCATAAAGCAAACTCAAAACTAGATCATGCCATAAACTTTATTCTACTAGATCAAGATACTACTAATAGGATCGAACTAAGAAAAAACGGTAAAGATAGGAGTTGTGATTGTCATACGATACCGGGGCACCTCCCCCAAGCTTGGCAGTTGCCAAGGGGAGTGCCCATACCCATGTGATTATATCTCCTTTATCGGTGAAGAAGGTGGAGGTGTTGTAGATGATGCGGGCCTTGTGTCCATCTTCCAAGGCATAGGTTCTCCATCATAGAAAGATGATCGAGTCTCCGGGATCCTCAAATCTGCAGCCAAACTCATCCTTTTGAATCTATATTCATACTCACAGTTTTGGTTTTGCAGGTCATAGATTTGGGCTTGGAGGTGCTCGATCTTCAACTTATGGTTGCTAGTGAACTCCGCGATCATCATGTGGTTAGATTTGAGTCCACGTTCCACCATCCCTTGACACTTGAAAACTTGTTGCTCCACTGCTTCGAGCCTCGTCTCCATGCTTCCGGTCCCCTTTGGTCCCTCTTCATCGCGGATGTGCAGCAACCCATCACGCAACTCAATGGTTTGAGGGTGTCACAGCACCTCCGCGAGGTAAGGGTTGATGACCTTCTCGAAGAACTTCTCCTTGGAGGCGCTTGGGGCTGTCATGATAACCTAGATCTGTCAGAAAAACAGCTCGAAACAAGAACAGAGGAGATTTGCGTGATACAGGAGTCAAAACCTTCGGGAGGTTATATAATGAATTTTTACCGACCAAAATACGTAACGTGCAACAAAACGGAGTCTGGAAGGCACACGAGGTGCTCAGGAGGTAGGGGCGCGCCCAGAGGGGTAGGGCGCGCCCACCACCCTCATGGGGCCCTCGTGTCCTTCCCGGACTGCTACTTATTTTTCTATTTTTCTAAATATTCCAAAACGGAGAAATATTGCCTTAAAAATTGTTTTGGAGTCGGTTTACTTACCGTACCACATACCTATTCCTTTTCGGAGTCTGAAACGGTCTGGAAGGTGTCCCTTATGTATTCCTCCGGGGTTACGGTTTCAATAATATTGGTTTCCATATTTATGGGATTACCTGAGATATAATGTTTGATTCTTTGACCGTTTACCACCTTCGGATTTGTGCCTTCAAAGTTGTTGATCTTTATGGCACCGGAACGATAGACCTCTTCGATAACATATGGGCCTTCCCATTTAGAGAGAAGTTTTCCTGCAAAAAATCTTAAACGAGAGTTGTATAGCAATACATAATCACCTACATTAAACTCACGCTTTTGTATCCTTTTGTCATGCCATCTTTTAACTTTTTCTTTAAACAACTTGGAATTTTCATATGCTTGGGTTCTCCATTCATCAAGTGAGCTAATATCAAATAACCTCTTCTCACCGGCAAGTTTAAAATCATAGTTGAGCTCTTTAATAGCCCAATATGCCTTATGTTCTAGTTCGAGAGGTAAGTGACATGCTTTTCCATAAACCATTTTATACGGAGACATACCCATAGGATTTTTGTATGCAGTTCTATAAGCCCATAATGCATCATCAAGTTTCTTGGACCAATTCTTTCTAGACCTATTAACAGTCTTTTGCAAAATTAATTTGAGCTCTCTATTGCTCAACTCTACTTGACCACTAGACTGTGCGTGATAAGGAGATGCAATTCTATGATTAACATCATACTTATCAATAATTTTACGGAAAGCACCATGAATAAAGTGTGAACCACCATTAGTCATTAAATATCTAGGGACTCCAAACCTCGAAAAAATAACTTCCTTAAGCATTTTAATAGAAGTGTTATGATCATCACTACTAGTTGGAATAGCTTCTACCCACTTAGTAACGTAATCAATAGCAACTAAAATATGTGTGTATCCATTAGAGGCAGGAAAAGGTCCCATATAATCAAAGCCCCAAACATCAAACGGTTCAATAACAAGAGAATAATTCATAGGCATTTCTTGAAGTCTACTAATATTACCAATTCTTTGACATTCATCACAAGACAAGACAAACTACGGGCATCCTTGAAGAGAGTAGGCCAATAAAAACCAGATTGCAATACCTTATGTGCAGTTCTATCTCCAGCGTGGTGTCCTCCATAAGCCTCGGAATGACACTTGCGTAGGATCTGTTCCTGTTCATGCTCAGGTACACAACGTCTAATAACACCATCTACTCCTTCTTTATAAAGATGTGGGTCATCCCAAAAGTAATGTCTCAAGTCATAGAAAAACTTTTTCTTTTGCTGGTATGTGAAGCTAGGTGGTATAAACTTAGCAACAATATAATTAGCATAATCAGCATACCACGGAGTACTACGAGAAGTACTTATAACATTTAATTGTTCATCGGGAAAGCTATCATTAATAGGTAGTGGGTCATCAAGAACATTTTCTAACCTAGACAAGTTGTCTGCAACGGGGTTCTCAGCTCCTTTCCTATCAACAATATGCAAATCAAATTCTTGTAGCAAGAGAACCCATCTAATAAGTCTAGGTTTAGCATATTTCTTTTCCATAAGATATTTAATAGCAGCATGATCAATGTGAATAGTTACTTTAGAATCAACAATATAAGGTCTGAACTTATCACTAGCAAATACAACTGCTAAAAGTTCTTTTTCAGTAGTAGCATAATTTCTTTGAGCATTGTCTAGAGTCTTACTAGCATAATGAATAACATTTAATTTCTTATCAACTCTTTGCCCTAGAACAGCACCTACAGCATAATCACTAGCATCACACATAATTTCAAAGGGTAAATTCCAATCAGGTGGCTGAACAACAGGTGTAGAGACTAATGATTTCTTAAGTATTTCAAATGCTTCTACACAATCATCATCAAAGACAAATGGTAATCTTTTTGCAATAAATTAGTCAGAGGCCGAGAAATTTTTGAGAAGTCCTTAATGAACCTCCTATAAAATCCGGCATGAC
Source organism: Triticum aestivum (assembly GCF_018294505.1). NCBI lineage: Eukaryota > Viridiplantae > Streptophyta > Magnoliopsida > Poales > Poaceae > Triticum > Triticum aestivum. Next base: position 122,664,453 of record NC_057806.1, read on the forward strand.
CAAGGAAACTTCTTATACCTTTGATGTCCTTGGGACATGGCATCTTTTCAATAGCATCGACCTTGGCTTTATCAACTTCAATACCTCTTTCAGAAACTTTATGCCCCAATACAATACCTTCATTAACCATAAAGTGGCACTTTTCCCAATTCAAGACAAGATTAGTTTCTTCACATCTCTGCAAAACTCGATCAAGATTGCTCAAGCAATCATCAAAAGAGGAACCATAGACGGAAAAATCGTCCATGAAAACCTCACAAATCTTTTCACAAAAGTCAGAGAATATAGCCATCATGCATCTTTGAAAGGTAGCAGGTGCATTACTTAGACCAAAAGGCATACGTCTATAAGCAAAAGTACCAAAAGGGCATGTAAAAGTAGTCTTTGATTGATCTCTAGCCGACACAGATATTTGAGAGAAACTAGAATAACCATCTAGAAAGCAATAGTGTGTATGTTTGCATAATCTTTCTAGCATTTGATCAATAAAAGGTAAGGGGTAATGATCTTTCTTAGTAGCTTTATTTAATTTACGGAAATCAATTACCATCCTATAACCTGTAATAATTCTTTGTGGAATCAATTCATCTTTATCATTAGGAACAACAGTAATACCTCCCTTCTTAGGGACACAATGGACCGGACTTACCCACTGACTATCAGCAACGGGATAAATTATACCTGCCTCCAGAAGCTTGAGTATTTCTTTTCTTACCACTTCTTTCATTTTAGGATTCAAACGTCGTTGAGAATCACGAACTGGTTTGGCATCTGCTTCCAAATTTATTTTATGCTGACATAGAGTGGGACTAATGCCCTTAAGATCATCAAGAGTATATCCAATAGCAGCATGATGCTTCCTCAGAGTTTTCAATAATCTTTCCTCTTCATGCTCTGAAAGGTTAGCACTAATAATAACAGGATATATCTTCTTTTCATCAAGATAAGCATATTTAAGATTATCAGGCAACGGTTTAAGCTCAAATACGGGATCACCCTTGGGTGGAGGAGGATCCCCTAAAATTTCAACAGGCAAACTGTGTTGCAGAATAGGTTCCTGTTTAAAGAATACTTCATCTATTTCCCTTCTTTCATTCATGAACATATCATTTTCATGGTCTAGCAAATAGTGTTCTGAAGGATCACTAGGAGGTACGGCAATAGAAGCAAGACCAATAATCTCATCCTTACTAGGTAATTCTTCCTCACGATGTTGTTCACTAAATTTAGAGAAATTAAACTCATGAACCATATCATCCAACCCAATAGTAACAACATTCTTTTCGCAATCTATCCTAGCATTAACAGTGTTCAGGAAGGGTCTACCAAATATAATGGGACAAAAGCTATCTTGTGGAGAAGTAAGAACAAGAAAATCAGCAGGATATTTAGTTTTCCCACACAAGACTTCAACATCTCTAACAATTCCAATTGGTGAAATAGTATCTTTATTGGAAAGTTTAATTGTGACATCAATACCTTCTAACTCAGCAGGTGCAATTTAATTCTTAATTTTCGTATAAAGTATGCGGTATAACACTAGCACTCGCACCCATATCACATAAGCCATGATAACAATTATCTCCTATTTTAACAGAAATAACAGGCACGCCTACCATAGGTCTATGTTTATCTTTAGCATAAGGTTTAGCAATTCTAGCAGTTTCACCTCCGAACTGAATAACATGCCCATCAATATTATCAGAAAAGAGATCTTTAACAATAGCAATATTAGGTTCTACTTTAACTTGCTCAGGGGGTGTATAAGTTCTAATATTGCTTTTACGAACAACAGTTGAAGCTTTAGCATGATCCTTTACTCTAACAAGGAAAGGTGGTTTCTCAACATAAGAAGTAGGAACAATAGGATCATTATAAGTGACAGTCTTTTCTTCAACTTTAATAGGTGCAGCTACTTTTACTTCTATGGGAGGATGATATTTAAACCACTTCTCCTTAGGGAGATCAACATAAGTAGCAAAAGATTCACAGAAAGAAGCTACTATCTCAGAGTCAAGTCCATATTTAGTGCTAAACTTACGGAAAATATCGGTGTCCATAAAAGATTTAACACAATCAAACTTAGGTGTCATTCCTGACTCTTTACCTTCGTCGAGGTCTCAATCTTCAGAGTTGCGTTTAATTCTATCCAATAAATTCCATCTGAATTCAATAGTATTCATCATAAAAGAACCAGCACAAGAAGTATCGAGCATGGTTTGATTATTATGAGAAAGCCGAGCATAAAAACTTTGCATAATTATTTCTCTCGAGAGATCATGATTGGGGCATGAATATAACATTGATTTAAGCCTCCCCCAAGCTTGAGCGATGCTTTCTCCTTCGCGAGGCCAGAAATTATATATATAATTGCGATCACGATGAACAAGATGCATAGGGTAATACTTTTGATGAAGTTCCAATTTCAATATTTTATAGTTCCATGATCTCATATCATCACATAGCCTATACCATATCAATGCGTCTCCCTTCAAAGATAAAGGTAAGACCTTCTTCTTAGCAACATCATCGGGTACACCTGCAAGCTTAAATAATCCACAAACTTCATCCACATATATTAAGTGCTCATTAGGATGCTTTGTTCCACCTCCTGTAAAAGGGTTAGCTAGCAGTTTTTCCATCATACCCGAAGGAAATTCAAAAGGAGTTTCATTTTAAATAGGTTCAGTAGGTTGAGGAGCAACTCTTTGCTCTACTGGACGGGGTGAAGATACCCCGAACAAGCCCCTCAGAGAATTACTTTCCATAGTAGCAAGTGACAGTAAATTTCAGCACACTATATAAATTTTTCCTTACCAAATTCCACCTACCAAAGGGGCTACACTCCCCGGCAACAGCGCCAGAAAAGAGTCTTGATGACCCACAAGTATACGGGATCTATCGTAGTCCTTTCGATAAGTAAGAGTGTCGAACCCAACGAGGAGCAGAAGGAAATGATAAGCGGTTTTCAGCAAGGTATTCTCTACAAGTACTGAAATAAGTGGTAATAGATAGTTTTGTGACAAGATAAATTGTAACGAGCAACAAGTAACATAAGTAAATAAAGTGCAGCAAGGTGGCCCAATCCTTTTTGTAGCAAAGGACAAGCCGGAACAAACTCTTATAATAGGAAATGCGCTCCCGAGGACACATGGGAATATCGTCAAGCTAGTTTTCATCACGTTCATATGATTCGCGTTCAGTGCTTTGATAATTTGATATGTGGGTGGACCGGTGCTTGGGTGCTGTTCTTACTTGAACAAGCATCCCACTTATGATTAACCTCTATTGCAAGCATCCGCAACTACAACAAAAGTATTAAGGTAAACCTAACCATAGCATGAAACATATGGATCCAAATCAGCCCCTTACGAAGCAACGCATAAACTAGGGTTTAAACTTCTGTCACTCTAGCAACCCATCATCTACTTATTACTTCCCAATGCCTTCCTCTATGCCCAAATAATGGTGAAGTGTTATGTAGTCGATGTTCACATAACACCACTAGAGGCTAGACAACATACATCTTATCAAAATATCGAACGAATACCAAATTCACATGACTACTAATAGCAAGACTTCTCCCTTGTCCTCAGGAACAAACGTAACTACTCACAAAGCATATTCATGTTCATAATCAGAGGGGTAATAATATGCATATAGGATCTGAACATATGATCTTCCACCAAATAAACCAACTAGCATCAACTACAAGGAGTAATCAACACTACTAGCAACCTACTAGCACCAATCCCGGACTTTGAGACAAGAATTGGATACAAGAGATGAACTAGGGTTTGGAGATGAGATGGTGCTGGTGAAGATGTTGATGGAGCCCTCTCCCGATGAGAGGAGCATTGGTGATGACGATGGTGATGATTTCCCCCTCCCAGAGGGAAGTATCCCCGGCAGAACAGCTCTGCCGGAGCTCTAGATTGGTTCCGCCAAGGTTCCGCCTCGTGGCGGCGGAGTCTCATCCTGAAAAGTTCCTTCTGGTTTTTTTCTCATCGAAAGACTTCATATAGCAGAAGATGGACGTCGGAGACCCACCAGGGGGCCCATGAGGTAGGGGGCGCGCCCTAGGAGGGGGGGGGCGCCCCCCACCCTCGTGAGAAGGGTGTGGGCCCCTGGCCTTCATCTTTGGCAAGGATTTTTCTTTATTTATTTTAAGATGTTCCGTGGAGTTTTAGGGCTTTTGGAGTTGCGTAGAATAAGTCTCTAATATTTGCTCCTTTTCCAGCCCAGAATTCCAGCTGCTGGCATTCTCCCTCCTTATGTAAACCTTGTAAAATAAGAGAGAATAGCCATAAGTATTGTGACATAAAGTGAAACAACAGTCCATAATGCAATAAATATAGATATAAAAGCATGATGCAAAATGGACGTACCCAGGCCGAGTTAGCAGCGCAGCATGAAGCTCGCCAACTTACTCCGGTTTGTCCAACAACGTCGGTGGAACTAGGGGTTACCTCCAGTTCTTTGGGGGTACCGTGTCTCGTCCCAGCGCTACGCAACGTACGGCTGCCCAAGGATTTCAAAGGCCCGCGTAAGGTGCCGAATTACACCACCGATTTATCCCCCGAGTCATGGGTTGAAAGCTATGAGATGGCAATGGAGATGCTGGATGTGGATGATGCGCCGTGTGCCAAATACTTTACCATGATGTTGGAAGGAACAGCTCGCACATGGTTGAAAAACCTGCCGGCCAACTCCATCGGGTCGTGGGCCGAGTTAAGGGCCCAGTTTATCCATAATTTCAAGGAAACGTGCAAGCAACCCATGTCAATTGTGGATTTAGCTGCCTGTGTCCAGGAGGAGGGAGAGTCAACAACCCGTTGGGTGCGTTGAGTTTCGGAGATTTCGCATTCATCAGACCGCATCAACGCTGATACGACAGTTTTAACATTGGAATGCAATTGCCGGTTTGCACCTTTAAAGTTGAAGTTGGGACGGCTCAAACGTCATCTCAATGACATGGGAACGCTTATGGCAGCTCTGGTGAAGTATGCCGACTCCGATAGTACCAAGGACCCTGAGTCTGACGACGACAAGAAAGGGAAGGGAAAGAAGAGCGGAAGCACCAAGGGCAGCAGCATAACCCGGCGGGTCACGGAAACAGCAGTAAGCATAAAGAGGATAGCAGTCTAGATTTTGTGGCTAATACCAACGCGTAGGACAAAGGACAGCGTCGTAAGGGTAAACCGCCCCTCATGGTGGAGTACCAAGTCCCAATCCGGAGCGCCTGTCTCACCTATTAAACCAGCCTTGCCCGAAGCACGGGTCGCAGAATAAGCCGGCCATGCACCTCTGGAAGGATTGTTATATTATGCAGGAATTCAAAAATTCAGATTTTTTCGGTATGATCATGGACCGGGAGGCGGCTCAGGCCCCGGATCTCATGGGCCGGGTTATGGAGGAGGTAGCTCCGGTTCAGGTTTTCATGGTAATCAGGGTGGACATGGCAATCAGGGCAACCAAGATGGTTATAATCATCAGGGCAATCAATAGCAACAGCAGCAGTCGGGTTACCAGAGCAACCCGAAGCAATTGAATAGTGGGCAGTACCATGTCTTCACCACAAGTCTGTGCAAGCGCGATTAGAAGCTTCATAAAAGGGAAGTGAACTTTGTTGAACCGGCGGTGCCCCGTTACTTGTGCTCGTCTGAACAGCCCATTGTATGGAGTCGAGAGGATCATCCACCTCGGGTTGATAATCTGGGTCATCTGGCCTTAGTCGTGGCACCTCAGGTTGGGGGGTACAAGTTCACCAAGGTACTCATGGATGGAGGGAGCAGTATCAATATCCTTTATTATGAAACCTTCCGTCGCATGGGGTTGACAGATAAGAATCTTAAACCATCGAACACCATCTTTCATGGCATGGTGCCTGGTAAATCGGCGTACCCAGTTGGTAAGATAGCTCTGGAGGTGGCTTTTGGAGATCAGCATGACTCAAGATCAGAAACATTGGCCTTTGAAGTAGTAAAGATCAAGAGCCCGTATCATGCCCTGTTTGGACGGCCGGCTTATGCCAAGTTCATGGCAAGGCCCTATTATGTTTACCTGCAACTCAAGATGCCGGGTCACAAGGGAACCATCACGGTACATGGAAGTCGTAAGATCGCTTTGGAATGCGAAGAAGGTGATGTGGCTTATGTTGAGTCAGTTTGTGCAACAGAAGAGTTGAAGTTCTACAAGGACAATGTTGATCCGGCAGATATGACGTCGTTGAAGAAACCAACTACAGAGCATGGTCCGGCCTTAAAAATTAAATCGGCTGATGAGACTAAACTGGTTGATTTTGTTCCTGGCAATTCATCTCAATAGTTTAGTATCAGCGCTAACTTAGATCCAAAATAGGAAAGCGCGCTCACCGAGTTCATCCATGAGAACCGGGACATCTTTGCATGGAAACCCTCTAACATGACAGGTGTACCGAGGGAACTCGCTGAGCACACTCTCAATATTGATCCCAAGTTTAAACCAGTTAGGCAATTTCTCCGCCGGTTCAATGAAGAAAGACGCAAGGCTATTGGTGAGGAGATAGCCCGGCTATTGGCCGCAGGGTTCATTATGGAAGTTTTTCACCCTGAATGGCTAGCTAATACGGTGCTGGTTCTTAAGAAGAATGGCACTTGGCGTATGTGTGTGGACTACACAGATCTGAACAAGGCATGTCCAGCTGATCCCTTTGCTCTCCCTTGTATTGATCAAATCATTGATGCTACGGTGGGTTGTGACCGTTTGTGTTTTCTGGATGCTTATTCTGGTTATCATTAGATCAAAATGGCGGTTAAGGACCAAGAGAAAACATTGTTTATAACTCCCTTTGGAGCCTTCTGCTCTGTATCAATGCCTTTTGGGCTCAAGAGTGCCCATGCGACTTATCAGCGTTGTGTACAGAATTGTCTTCATAGTCAGATCGGGTGCAATGTTCATGCTTATGTGGATGATATTGTGGTGAAGTCCAGAAAAGAGGAGACATTGATAGATGATTTAAAGGAGACTTTTGATAACCTCTGGGTTTATAAAATGATGCTTAATCCAGCCAAGTGTGTCTTTGGTGTACCGACAGGAAAGCTCCTGGGCTTTCTGGTGCCTAACAGGGGCATTGAAGCTAATCCAGAGAAAATCAAGGCCATAACCTCTCTAGCTAAACCAAAGTGTATCAATGATGTTCAACGCCTGGCAGGCCGGATTGCAGCCTTGAGCTGGTTTATCAGTCGCCTTGGGGAGAAGGTCATCCCTTTATATCAAATGTTGAAGAAGACGGATGACTTCATCTGGAGTGATGCCGCCAATAAAGCATTTGAGGACATAAAGCGGCAGTTAACTGAGTCATCGGTCCTTGCTGCTCCTATTGATAAAGAGCCCTTGTTGTTATATGTGGCTGCTAATGCGCGAGTTGTTAGCATGGTTGTTTGGAGCGCAAGGAGGCTGGAAAGGAGCATCCAGTTCAACGGCCGGTTTATTATATCAGTGAGGTGCTTATCGAGTCTAAGAAGAGGTACCCACATTGGCAGAAGCTGGTGTATGGAGTTTTCATGGCGAGCCGGAAGCTCAAGCACTATTTTCAGGGTCATCCTATCACCGTGGTCAGTTCTGTCCCCTTGGGGGATATCATCCAAAATAAAGAAGCAACTGGCCAGATTGCCAAATAGGCTATTGAGCTCGGGCCTCACGGGTTAAAATATACGCCTCGCACAGCAATCAAACCCCAAGCACTTGTGGACTTCTTCAATGATTGGATAGAGTTGCTGGCACCGAAGGAAAAGCCAGATAACACTTATTGGACTATTCATTTTGATGGGTCCAGACAATTGGAAGGCTCGGGGGCTGGAGTCATCTTAACTTCCCCATGAGGTGATAAGTTTTGTTATGTTCTTTGTTTAATGTTCCCATGCACTAACAATGTAGCTAAATATGAGGCCTTGCTTCATGGTCTTCGGATGGCTAAAGAGATGAATTTAAGCCAGGTCAAGTGTTTCGGTGACTCGGACCTGGTGGCTCAACAAGTGTCTGGCACTTTGGATTCCAAGGATCCACTCATGGTGGCGTATCGACGAGAGGTGGACATAGTAGCTGGTCATTTCAAGGGTTATCAGGTGGACCATATAGACCGGCGAAAAAATGAAGCGGCAGACGCTTTAAGTCACTTAGGCTCTCATCGTAAACCGGTTCCACCCAATATTTTCCTGGACGTGCTACATAATCCGTCCGTCAAAATACCTACTGAGGAGGATTTGGTTGTTCCTGACCCGGAGGCACAATTGGTGGCGGCTCTTCACGTTATCCCGGATTGGACAGTCCCATACCTGGCATACATGAACCGGGGCGAGCTACCAGACGATGAAACTTTGGCCCGGCAGGTAATCCGGTGATCCAAGTCAATGACCATTATCAATGGGGAGCTACATCATTTGTGACGCCCCCGATTCAATCATACACTAATCATACACGCAAACGTGTACGATCAAGATCAGGGACTCACGGGAAGATATCACAACACGACTCTACAAATAAAATAAGTCATACAAGCATCACATTACAAGCCAGGGGCCTCGAGGGCTTGAATACAAGAGCTCGATCATAGACGAGTCAGCGGAAGCAGCAACATCTGAGTACAGACATAAGTTAAACAAGTTTGTCTTAAGAAGGCTAGCACAAACTGGGATAGAGATCGAAAGAGGCGCAGGCCTCCTGCCTGGGATCCTCCTAAACTACTCTTGGTCGTCGTCAGTGGGCTGCACGTAGTAGTAGGCACCTCCCGAGTAGTAGTAGTCGTCATCGACAGTGGCGTCTGGCTCCTGGGCTCCATCATCTAGTCGCAGCAATTGAGTATAGGAAGGGGGGAAAAGGGGGAGCAAAGCAACCGTGAGTACTCATCCAAAGTACTCGCAAGCAAGGAGCTACACTACATATGTATGCATTGGTATCAAATGAAATAAGGGTATCATATGTGGATTGAACTGCAGAAAGCCGGAATAAGAGGGGAATAGCTAATCCTGTCAAGGACTACGCTTCTGGCCACCTCCATCTTGCAGCATGGAGAAGAGAGTAGATGGTAAGCTCACCAAGTAGCATCGCATAGCATAAACCTAACCAATGATCCTCCCCTCGTCGCCCTGTGAGAGAGCGATCACCGGTTGTATCTGGCACTTGGAAGGGTGTGTTTTATTAAGTATCCGGTTCTAGTTATCATAAGGTCAAGGTACAACTCCAAGTCGTCCTGTTACCGAAGATCACGGCTATTCGAATAGATTAACTTCCCTGCAGGGGTGCACCACATAACCCAACACGCTCGATCCCATTTGGCCGGACACACTTTCCTGGGTTATGCCCGGCCTCGGAAGATCAACACGTCGCAGCCCTACCTAGGCACAACAGAGAGGTCAGCATGCCGGTCTAAATCCTATGGCGCAGGGGTCTGGGCCCATCGCCCATTGCACACCTGCATGTTGCGAGGGCGGCCGGAAGCAGACCTAGCCTAGCAGGCATTCCAGTCCAATCTGGCGCGCGCCACTCAGTCGCTGACGTCATGATGGCTTCAGCTGATACCACGACGTCGAGTGCCATTACTGTCCCCGCGTAGATGGTTAGTGCGTATAGGACAGTGGCCAGACTCAGATCAAATACCAAGATCTCGTTAAACGTGTTATCTTGAAATAACCGCGAACGCCGACCAGGGCCAGGCCCACCTCTCTCCTAGGTTGTCTCAACCTGCCCTGTCGCTTCACCACAAAGATCCACTCGCGGGTACTCCTATGAGCCGACCCGTCTTTTAGTCATCACATGTATCATGTATAAAGTATATAGTATATACCCGTGATCACCTCCCGAGTGATCACGTCCCGATAGTATAGCATGGCAGACGGAATAGAATGTAGGACCACTGATGAATTACTAGCAACCTATACTAAGCATGTAGGATTGCAGGTAAGGTATCAACAGTAGTATCAACAATGACAGGCTATGCATCAGGATAGGATTAACGGAAAGCAGTAACATGCTACACTACTCTAATGCAAGCAGTATAGAGAAGAGTAGGCGATATCTGGTGATCAAGGGGGAGGGGGGCTTGCCTGGTTGCTCTGGCAAGAAGGGTTCGTCGTCGATGTAGTCGATCACAGGGGTATCGACATCATCTCAAGGTCTACCGGAAACAAGTAATGGAGGGGGAACACAATAAATAATAGTGCAATCAAAGCAACTCAAAGCATAACATGGCGATACGCGGTGCTAGAGGTGACCAAACGCGGTAGTAGGCGATACCGGCGAAGGGGGGGGACATCTGGGAAAGTATTCCCGGTGTTTGACGTTTTCGGACAGTCGAACCGGAGGGGGAAGGTTGCATGTTCACTATGCTTGGGGTGTGTGGTAGACGAACCGACTGCGTATTCAGATTCGTCTCGTCATTCTGAGCAACTTTTATGTACAAGGTATTTTCATCCGAGTTACGGTTATTCTCCCATGAATTTCCAAGTATTAGCTATTCTCAAGATTTACTGAAATTTGGCTAAGTATGAGAATCCCTCCGTTTTGAACATCATGTAGCTCTTTTCCAAAGGCTATAGCTAGTGTTCTGCTCATCCTATGTAGTAGTGTCTTATATCAATATTGATCAATTTTATGTTATCTACAAGATGGTATCCATTGCATCACAGTTAAAGTTCATTTGCTTAATTAAAAATTTGCTTGAAAAGTGCCACTTCTTGTTAATTCGAGAAACAGTTAAAATATACGAACATAGAATTTTGTGATTTTCACGGGATTTAATCCATGCCTTATTTGAATTTGGTCCAATGGGGTAACTTGGAGCTTGTCAAGTGTACTACCTGCCATATAATTCTTATCCACAATAGAAGTCGTTTTGATGTTGTTTTACTACAGTACAGAGGGCTAGTCAGTGTAAACGTACCAAAGCTAGCTACTACTTGCTACAGTAACTGAACATTTACTGTAGCAAAGGAGCAGCAGTATTCAGCGGCAATAGCGGCAAGGCAGCTGGCAGCGGCCACAAGCAGCAGCAGTTTCCCCCGCGCACGGGCAAGGGCAGCTGCGGGTGCATCCCACGACGACGAGAGCGGCGGGGTGCGGCCAGGGGAAGGCCGGCTCATGGCCGGACGCAGCCAGGGGGTGCGTACGGTGCACCGTGGCGCGAGGCGCGAGCGCGCATCACGGCCAATGGCCGGAGCTTGGGCGGTGGCAAAAGCAGGGGCGTGGTCGGCGAGTGGATGCGGGACGCGGGCAACGATGGGTGCAGCGCGGGCGCAGGCAGGAGAGCCCGGGGGGCGGGCTGAGCGCGATGACAATAGGCGAGGGCGTGCGGGATCGGAGCACCGTCTATGGCAGCCTCGTCGGGTGCGGGCGACTATGATAACGGGTCAAGGTTGAGGAAGGGGAGGTCGAAGGAGGAGCTCACAGGGGGTGCAACGAAGGGCTCGACGGAGGCGGGGATGCTGCGGTGGTGGAGGATCGAGCAGCGATGCGTGGCGGCCGCGGGGATGTCAGGACCCCGACTCAATGCCACATCGATCTAGCATGTAACACCTCATATCACTTTGCGGCCTCACGCACGGTATTCCCACGGGTGTCGCCTTACCTTTGCCCGGGACCGTTTGCGCCTTTTGGCACACGTATATGACAGTGTCGCTAGCATCCATATGATAAGGAGCCCAGGGCTGACATGGCTAGTCGTAAACCCAAAGTGGCACAGACTTACAGGGACAGGCATCCATGACCCAGCATCGAACGTGTCGGTCATCAGCAAGTGAATCCAGGCTGTAGCACTGGGCTAGCAGGACTCCGGTGAACCGGGCTGTAGCGGGCTAACAGGACTCCGGTATTCATCGCGTGACATTTCCCCGAAGGGACAGACACAGGAACGAAGAAGGACACATGCCGGCCAGCCTAAGTGTTCCGGAGCAGTAGCAAGCTACCATGGCTCGGTGGAAACACTAGGAGACATTTCCCGATAAGAGAGGCTACTAAAGATAAACAACTAGATAGTCAGATCCCACACATACCAAGCATTTCAATAACATACACACAATATGCTCGATATGTGCAAACACAACATGGCATCACAACATGACTCTACGACTCAAGTAATTTATTCAATAGGCTCCGAGGAGCGAGATATTACAAACAGGGGTCTCATGACCCAACATTCAGAGCATACAAATCAAAGCACAAGCGGAAGCTATCATGTCTGGGTACAGACATCTATAAATGAAAAAGGCTGAGAAGCCTGACTATCTATCAGATCCTGCCGAGGGCACAAGATCGTAGCTGAGGTAACAAGCTAAACGTCGAAGTCCACGTGGAACTACTAGTGAGACTGAAGTCTCTCTGCAAAAACATAAAATAGGCAAACGTGAGTACAAATGTACCCAGCAAGACTTACATCAGAACTAACTACATATGCATCATTTTCAACAAGGGGATGGTGGGGTTTAACTGCAGCAAGCCAGCTTTGACTCGGTGGCTATCCTAAACTACGACTGCAAGCGACTCTTTTGAGGTGGCGCACACGAGTCCACATATTCACCATATCAATACACCACTATGGATCCGCTCCCGTCTCCCTACGAGAACGCCATCCATAGCACTCACGCTTATCTTGCGCATTTTAAAGTATCCACTTTCACTTGTCTATGAACTGATATAAGCAATCCAGAAGTCCTTTTCCGCGGACACAGCTATTCGAATAGATGATGTTAACCCTGCAGGGGTGTACTTCTTCATACATGTTTCCACCACTTAGCGTCTGCACACGACATGTGCTCGGCAGACTTCAAGCGAAAGCCGACGTGGGTGTAGACCACGACCTACCTAAACACTCAAGTCTCTAGTCCAGGTTTATCGCCTTTTCGGGTTCCATCCATGAGGAGATCCGGCCGGAGTTTCGCTCACAGCCCCAAACGATGTGAACAGGGTTCCCGAGATACCAAACGGGCATCCGGTACACCGTGCCACGTACCTACCGCATCACAGCCCACCCCTACGGTCAGCGCTGTCCACGGCCTCCAGTAAGCTACAAACACCAGAAACTACTTGCAACTCCTGGACAGAGGACTAGGGTGAATAAGAAGTCGAGCGGGGTCATATTTCAGGGCCCAATGCATGGTAGTAGCTGAATCATGGATCACAAACACAGAACTCAGTTCCTAAGGACGGCTTCAATGAGACAACCCACCATGTACTCCTACATGGCCTCTCACCGACACCTTTTACCAAATCGTGTTCACACACTTAGCTCACACATAGTAGGACATGTTCACACACCTCTGATTCATCCTCGATGAATCAGACCTGACTCAACTCTAAGCAGTAGCAGGCATGACAAACAAGCATGAATGAGTAGGCACATCAGGGCTCAAACAACTCCTACTCATGCTAGTGGGTTTCATCTATTTACTGTGGCAATGACAGGTCATGCAAAGGATAAAGGGGTTCAGCTACCGCAGCAAGTAACAGATGAATCGGTGTTGTCCTAATGCAGTAAAAGAGAGCAGGAGCGAGAGAGTAGGATTGTATCGGAATGAACAAGGGGGTTTTGCTTGCCTGGCACTTCTGAAGATAACATTGAGTCTTCATCAGTGTCAACGATCACATCATCGGTATCACGTCTATCGAGAGGGGACAAATACCGGCAACACAGAAGGGAACACAATCAATGCAATGCACAATATGATGCATGATCATGACATGGCAAAATGAATGTGTTTTGGGCTAATGCAACTAGCAACAGATTAAATGAAGTTGGTTTGAATACAAGATTCAAATTCAAACTCCATATGTGATTATTCAAATGCCATTTAATTGATTTGTGCTAAACAGCAGCTATAAGTTGTTCTAACATGCATGAAAATGGTACAGATGGATTCCTTGAATTTTTCTGATAATTTTTCATATATAAATTATCTAATTTGGAGTTACGGTTGAATTTCTATGATTTTTAGAAGTTTTTACAAATTTCTGGAATTTCCTGAATATTTATAAAATGAACTAAATTCCAGAAAAGGAATATTGCGTCAGCATGGCGTCATGCTGACCTCAGCAGAGTCAACAGGGGCTGGTCCGGGTCAAACTGACCAGTGGGGTCCACTGGTCAGTGACACAGTGCTGACTAGTGTCGTTGACAGGTGGGGCCAGGTCAACGGCCACGTCAGCAGAGTCAATGCTGACGGGTGGGTCCACTAGGATTAGTTAAAAACTAAACAGAAACTAATCTATGATTAATTAGCAGGTGGGGCCTAGGTGTCAGTGACTTAGGGTTTAGTTAGTGGGGTGATTAACTCCTAACAGCTGCTATCACCGGCGGCTAATCGCCGGCGCAACCAGGACGCGGCGGCGTTGACCGTCCGGCCAATTCCGGCGACGGGAGCTCGCGCGACTGGGCGCGTTGGAACCGGAGCAAGGAGGCGCGTCGATTGGTGGCCTCAGGCGATGCTAGGGTGGCCGGGAACGACGACCACGGAGGCTTTGGCGGCGGCCGGAGCTCGGGCACCTGCGGGTTTGGCGTTGTGGTGCTCGGGAGGGGAAGCTGGTGGGTTCTACGTGCTCCTGGTGAGGTTTGGAGCACGGTGGTGTGCCCGGCTTTGAGCCACGGTGGCTCTGGCCACGACGGTGACGAGGCACGGCGGCGGCGAGCTCTCGGGTCCGGTGGAAGCAATGGCTAAAGCGGCCAAACGGCATGGGAAGAAGAGGGGAACGGGTCAGCGGCTCACCGCGAGTCCAACGAGCGCGAGGGCGAGGCCGGGGACGCTCTGTGGGCGGCGAATCAAGCGACGACGGCCGTCGGTGCAGAGGAAGAAGATGACGTCGGTGACGGCGCTCCAGGGCGTCCGGCGTCTTGTGGCTCCGTGGTAGGGACGGGGACGTCACGGCGGAGCTCGGGGGCGCGTCGGAGAGGCGAGGGGAAGGCGGTGGCCGCGGTGGTGCTTGGAGGCGTGCTGTGGTGCGCTCGGGGATCACGGGAAGAGAGGGAAAGAGAGAGCCAGAGGAGGGGAGCGGTCCAGAGGGAGAGGGGAAGTGAGAGGGGGGGTCGGGGAGGCGCGTGGCGTCACCGGGGCGTCGAGGAGGAAGCAGGAGGTGGCCAGGGGAAGCAGGAGGTGGCCGGGGCAGCGTCGGCGCCCGCCACGCACCTGTTCGTCCTCCTGGCTGAGGAGGAAGATGACAAGGGGGAGGAGGTGGGCTGGGCCGCGCTGGGCCGGTCCTGTTGGGCCACCAGGTGGGCTTCACAGGTAAGTCCAGGTGGTTCTGCTCTTTTTGCTTTTGTTTTTATTTATCTATTTTGTTCTGTGTTGTTTTAGTTTAGTAATATACTAAACCATTTTATAAAATCCTGAAAATAGTTATGTGGCTAGAACTAAAATATACCAAACCACATAAAATGTTCCAGTAATTATTGGACATATATTATTTATATATCAAATATATATCCAATGCAAATAGCTATTTATTTAATTCAAAGGCCCAAAATAATTAACTCTGAGATACCAAAAATATTGTTTTGAGTTTTACCTCTTTGCAATATTTTCAGAGACTAAGAGGAACATTTCCTTGGACTTCTTTGAGGATATTTTAATGTTGATCATTTTTAGAAGGTTTCTGAGGCTTTGAAAATTCCTCAATTCAAATTTCATTTGAATTAAAACATGATGCTCACATGAGGTCTAGCCTAGTGCATAACAGGACCAGGGATGTGACAACTCACCCCCACTAAACAAAAATCTCGTCCCGAGATTCAAGCGTAGGGTAAGGTGAAGGGGGAACGCAACTAGTACAATCTTCACGATCCAGGGTGCACTTTATCAAAGCGTTGATTCGATCACCATCTTTGTCTTGAAGTCTTGCTATGAGAACTCCAACTAACATGACAACGAGAGGAAAGGAAAGATCCTAAAAGAATGGTTCTTCTCGAAGGTCGAACAACTCAAGATTAACTCACGGAATGAGACATAGCAACATCTCTCGAGCTGAGAGGCGAAGCATATATCCATAGGAATGGAGTGAAGCAAATGACGAAGGTTCACTAGGTAGACCACAATTTCACGCTTAAGAAGGTGGTAATCGATTGTCAACGTAGCGAGGAGTTGAGTTGCCATGATACCATAACGATACACCTTAGGGAAGGTGACTCGTAGAGATATCCCCTTAAGTGGCAAAAAGAATTACTTTTGATTCAGAGATCATTGAAACTCTTTAAACCAGCCTAAGGCAATTCTCGAGCGATCATTTGGAGGGGGTCGGTAGAATGGCATACTCGGACTTGGATGATGTGGATTACCTTGTTGAAGACAACGTAATGGATGAATTTGCTTACCACCAGAAATGGAAGAGACCCGTGGTAGAATGGCACATTGGCGGTGCAAGCTGGGAACAAAATGCAAATGCTGGGAATGATTCTGGTAACTGGGGAAGAACCCAACAATAGAGAGTGAATCCACTGTTGAGAAGTTATAGCATAACCGAGGAAGTTGAGAGCAAACCTAGCTAGTGCCGATGGTAACACCTAACGCTTGTGCGTGCTCTCAAGAACTTGAGCATTTCCATAATCATCAAGGTTTTACCAATATCCGTGTCAAGGATTCTGGCAACACAACTTACTACCATGATGAATACCGGTGGAAGATGCCGATGCAAAGGAAGATAACACCTTCTTAGATTTCACCTTGGCGAGGCCAAGGAAACAAAATCTGGATGATCGACCGAGAGACATTTAGCACTCCGCTTCTAATGTTCTCCTTGATGTGCTAGCGTAACCCATTCATAGATATGGTTTGATATCTAGAACATCAAGTAAAAGGTCGGACTTTGGGATCTCAAAATCCATAGGGGCAACTAGGGAGTAAATCCTACGAAATCCCTATGGGGAGGTGGCCAACTTCCTCAATCAAGATATTATAATAACAGGTCTTCCGGCTGGGTGTGTTGGCCACGACATCCACTTTACCGGTTTTCGAGGGACCGATATTATAGTTCTTGGGAAATGTTCCAAACCATCATATCTGCCTGAGATTCAGATCTGGTTGGTGTCAGGATATTCCAGACTCATCGAGTCTAGGAAGAAAAATGAAAGTTTGCAACACAATCGACGAGATAACGCTGCGAGATTCTCGGGGAATGAACTATGATAGTAAGCTCCAAAACATGAGCTGGTTCTGCTACAAACATGTGAACACGCTGTCCCAGACAAACATGACCACGTGGTAGTCTTATAATAAAACACTACCGAGTTCAGGTGGGGAACCATCATTAATGACATCGAAGTCTCCACGCGTGGAAGTCCAAAGAGTTCACCTTGGACAGACTCCTTTATCTTTGAACAACTCAATCAGTGGCTTGGTGTGCTCGGAACACATATGGAATGAAGGTTGCAAGTCTCCAGACCACAGAATACTTCGCACGTATGCATGACTGACTTGGGATGATTCCAGAGGAAGCAAAACTAACTTTCTCAAATCCACGGCGGCAACTTTCACCAAATGCACGTGTATAAGAGGAAGTCACTCCTTTCATCAAACAAATACTTCAAGAGTTAGCATGAAGAAATGCTTTCAAAAGTTTCCAACACTAGCTTAATGTTCAACAAAATCATGGAGGAGATAAGGATGTTGTCAATGGGCTCAACAACAATTCTTCCGGGCTTCCCTTTAAAAGGAATTCCATAGTTAAGAGAACAAGTGTTAGCATTGGTCAGACCCAAAAGATATAATGGTGTATGCTCGAGGGATCAACCACGAGTAAGACAACATTACGAATATCGTTGGTTCTGGTCTGATTGGATGATAGCCCATACTCAAATTATAGATGGGGTAAGACAATAGGTCCAACAACTAATCACAAGGACCAATTAATGAAGATATCATCTTTCTTCAACACACACACATACACAGAAAGATATCCCTTAACATGAACTAAGTCAGACAAGCTTTTATCTTCCAACTCTCCAAGTTGTTGTCTAGCTTAACCAACTAGCTCCGGGATATCCATCACAGATTCTTGGAGAAAGGGTGGTTCACAAGAACCCGACTTGATCACGAGCTCAACATAGCAGTCAGGTGACAACCTGGTAATACTTCCGAGAAGATATTCGGAAAATCACGAACCACCGGTATGTTACTAAGCTTGAGAACAATCTCGCTTTTGAGGGCAAGACGATATGATCAAATGAGTGAGGACTTGACAAGATCCTAACTCATCAATCGAAGGGTGCACCGAAATAAGGACTAGGTAGCACGATCAGTCTTAGAAGGATGATTCAAAAACCAACATACTAAGAATGAAATTATTATCCTTTAACTACCAAGCAACGAGGTTGCTGGGAGTATTGATTTCACACATCACAATTCATTTGTCGGTATTCCGGTTGCATCAACACGAGGGCCGAGGAATGACTAATGATGGTGAGAAGTATCACTGTACCAAGAGTTCATAGGATGGTGTGCAATTCCTATAACAATCTCGATATAGAATAAGGTAATACTCCAAGGTAGAACAGAACCAAAAGCTGGATTGGCATTTGATCTGCGGAATACAACTACTTTGACCCAATCCTAGATATGGATGAGGTACTGGAGTTTGT
Source organism: Triticum aestivum (assembly GCF_018294505.1). Lineage (NCBI taxonomy): Eukaryota > Viridiplantae > Streptophyta > Magnoliopsida > Poales > Poaceae > Triticum > Triticum aestivum. The sequence continues at coordinate 122,683,045 of NC_057806.1, forward strand.
TTCTCCTAGTCATTCCGCGATAGAATGGCTTGACGGACCACAAAAGTAGTAGGCATCGATAAACGAACGCACGCATACTCTTGACTATCAATTGATAGACGAAGGTCAGTAGACAACTAAAGAGGGACAACTCAAAGGAACATATAACTTTCTGAGTTGTGGATGCATAGACTAGTATGTCGAACCAAGTTCAACATAATTCTTCCGGATAACCCATGCAGAAGGGTTGAGCTGGCAGAGTCACAATATAGCATGGAGAACTCATCGACAGCACTCTTGTTGTCATCTTTTGGTTCAGAAGAACTCCTGCCAAGAGATGGTCATGGTAATTGGAAGAAGGATGTACCACGAACCTTGAGAACTATCGCAAAAGTTACTTACTATCCTAAAGGCGACTTTAGCAAAGCACTATCAACATGAAGTAAGGTAGAGTGGAAATCTCGGGGTTCAAGAACCCAGGAATAGAATGCCTACTAACTAAATGGCCATCACAGGGATGCTTTCGATAAATAAAGGCCAGAATCTTCACACTGGGAACACAAAACGTTGCTAGATTACTAGGTGACTCCCTAAAAACACTAGGGTCATAATAATTATTCCAACATATATGTCGAGGTAATAATTACCGCAACACACCGATTAGTGTGGTTAATCTGGCCCAAAGGAACATCGAAGCGGGAGAAGGAATTTGCAAATTGCTTTCAAACTATTTAGGAAACCTGGGATGCACTTCGGGACGCATAACGCGCTGTAAAATGCTCATTAAAAGGACTTGAGACATTCACAAAAATGTAGGCATAGCCACTCAGAAGCACAATATCAAGGTTTCGAGATCAACAATTAACATACGGAAGTAGAAACTGAACTCAAGCTTAGAACCATCAATCCTACAAGTCTGCAGATTAGTAACACGTGATCCTGATAGAAAGAAGAGATAGCCTAGTTCTTAATCCCCGTAGGAAAGATAAGATGACTCAGATCAGAAGGGCATGAGGTAAAGGAGTAAAAAGAGCCTTACGTTCCATCCCACAATCAATTCCCTTATATAACTAAAGAATTTCTAGACTCAACTTCGATCAGTTTGGCTTGGTAATCCTACAGGCAGTCAAGCTCTGATACCAACGCTGTCAGGACCCCGACTCAATGCCACATCGATCTAGCATGTAACACCTCATATCACTTTGCGGCCTCACGCACGGTATTCCCACGGGTGTCGCCTTACCTTTGCCCGGGACCGTTTGCGCCTTTTGGCACAAGTATATGACAGTGTCGCTAGCATCCATATGATAAGGAGCCCGGGGCTGACATGGCTAGTCGTAAACCCAAAGTGGCACAGACTTACAGGGACAGGCATCCATGACCCAGCATCGAACGTGTCGGTCATCAGTGAGTGAATCCAGGCTGTAGCACTGGGCTAGCAGGACTCCGGTGAACCGGGCTGTAGCGGGCTAACAGGACTCCGGTATTCATCGCGTGACATTTCCCCGAAGGGACAGACACAGGAACGAAGAAGGACACATGCCGGCCAGCCTAAGTGTTCCGGAGCAGTAGCAAGCTACCATGGCTCGGTGGAAACACTAGGAGACATTTCCCGATAAGAGAGGCTGCTAAAGATAAACAACTAGATAGTCAGATCCCACACATACCAAGCATTTCAATAACATACACACAATATGCTCGATATGTGCAAACACAACATGGCATCACAACATGACTCTACGACTCAAGTAATTTATTCAATAGGCTCCGAGGAGCGAGATATTACAAACAGGGGTCTCATGACCCAACATTCAGAGCATACAAATCAAAGCACAAGCGGAAGCTATCATGTCTGGGTACAGACATCTATAAATGAAAAAGGCTGAGAAGCCTGACTATCTATCAGATCCTGCCGAGGGCACAAGATCGTAGCTGAGGTAACAAGCTAAACATCGAAGTCCACGTGGAACTACTAGTGAGACTGAAGTCTCTCTGCAAAAATATAAAATAGGCAAACGTGAGTACAAATGTACCCAGCAAGACTTACATCAGAACTAACTACATATGCATCATTTTCAACAAGGGGATGGTGGGGTTTAACTGCAGCAAGCCAGCTTTGACTCGGTGGCTATCCTAAACTACGACTGCAAGCGACTCTTTTGAGGTGGCGCACACGAGTCCACATATTCACCATATCAATACACCACTATGGATCCGCTCCCGTCTCCCTACGAGAACGCCATCCATAGCACTCACGCTTATCTTGCGCATTTTAAAGTATCCACTTTCACTTGTCTATGAACTGATATAAGCAATCCAGAAGTCCTTTTCCGTGGACACAGCTATTCGAATAGATGATGTTAACCCTGCAGGGGTGTACTTCTTCATACATGTTTCCACCACTTAGCGTCTGCACACGACATGTGCTCGGCAGACTTCAAGCGAAAGCCGACGTGGGTGTAGACCACGACCTACCTAAACACTCAAGTCTCTAGTCCAGGTTTATCGCCTATTCGGGTTCCATCCATGAGGAGATCCGGCCGGAGTTTCGCTCACAGCCCCAAACGATGTGAACAGGGTTCCCGAGATACCAAACGGGCATCCGGTACACCGTGCCACGTACCTACCGCATCACAGCCCACCCCTACGGTCAGCGCTGTCCACGGCCTCCAGTAAGCTACAAACACCAGAAACTACTTGCAACTCCTGGACAGAGGACTAGGGTGAATAAGAAGTCGAGCGGGGTCATATTTCAGGGCCCAATGCATGGTAGTAGCTGAATCATGGATCACAAACACAGAACTCAGTTCCTAAGGACGGCTTCAATGAGACAACCCACCATGTACTCCTACATGGCCTCTCACCGACACCTTTTACCAAATCGTGTTCACACACTTAGCTCACACATAGTAGGACATGTTCACACACCTCTGATTCATCCTCGATGAATCAGACCTGACTCAACTCTAAGCAGTGGCAGGCATGACAAACAAGCATGAATGAGTAGGCACATCAGGGCTCAAACAACTCCTACTCATGCTAGTGGGTTTCATCTATTTACTGTGGCAATGACAGGTCATGCAAAGGATAAAGGGGTTCAGCTACCGCAGCAAGTAACAGATGAATCGGTGTTGTCCTAATGCAGTAAAAGAGAGCAGGAGCGAGAGAGTAGGATTGTATCGGAATGAACAAGGGGGTTTTGCTTGCCTGGCACTTCTGAAGATAACATTGAGTCTTCATCAGTGTCAACGATCACATCATCGGTATCACGTCTATCGAGAGGGGACAAATACCGGCAACACAGAAGGGAACACAATCAATGCAATGCACAATATGATGCATGATCATGACATGGCAAAATGAATGTGTTTTGGGCTAATGCAACTAGCAACAGATTAAATGAAGTTGGTTTGAATACAAGATTCAAATTCAAACTCCATATGTGATTATTCAAATGCCATTTAATTGATTTGTGCTAAACAGCAGCTATAAGTTGTTCTAACATGCATGAAAATGGTACAGATGGATTCCTTGAATTTTTCTGATAATTTTTCATATATAAATTATCTAATTTGGAGTTACGGTTGAATTTCTATGATTTTTAGAAGTTTTTACAAATTTCTGGAATTTCCTGAATATTTATAAAATGAACTAAATTCCAGAAAAGGAATATTGCGTCAGCATGGCATCATGCTGACCTCAGCAGAGTCAACAGGGGCTGGTCCGGGTCAAACTGACCAGTGGGGTCCACTGGTCAGTGACACAGTGCTGACTAGTGTCGTTGACAGGTGGGGCCAGGTCAACGGCCACGTCAGCAGAGTCAATGCTGACGGGTGGGTCCACTAGGATTAGTTAAAAACTAAACAGAAACTAATCTATGATTAATTAGCAGGTGGGGCCTAGGTGTCAGTGACTTAGGGTTTAGTTAGTGGGGTGATTAACTCCTAACAGCTGCTATCACCGGCGGCTAATCGCCGGCGCAACCAGGACGCGGCGGCGTTGACCGTCCGGCCAATTCCGGCGACGGGAGCTCGCGCGGCTGGGCGCGTTGGAACCGGAGCAAGGAGGCGCGTCGATTGGTGGCCTCAGGCGATGCTAGGGTGGCCGGGAACGACGACCACGGAGGCTTTGGCGGCGGCCGGAGCTCGGGCACCTGCGGGTTTGGCGTTGTGGTGCTCGGGAGGGGAAGCTGGTGGGTTCTACGTGCTCCTGGTGAGGTTTGGAGCACGGTGGTGTGCCCGGCTTTGAGCCACGGTGGCTCTGGCCACGACGGTGACGAGGCACGGCGGCGGCGAGCTCTCGGGCCCGGCGGAAGCAATGGCTAGAGCAGCCAAACGGCATGGGAAGAAGAGGGGAACGGGTCAGCGGCTCACCGCGAGTCCAACGAGCGCGAGGGCGAGGCCGGGGACGCTCTGTGGGCGGCGAATCAAGCGACGACGGCCGTCGGTGCAGAGGAAGAAGATGACGTCGGTGACGGCGCTCCAGGGCGTCCGGCGTCTTGTGGCTCCGTGGTAGGGACGGGGACGTCACGGCGGAGCTCGGGGGCGCGTCGGAGAGGCGAGGGGAAGGCGGTGGCCGCGGTGGTGCTTGGCGGCGTGCTGCGGTGCGCTCGGGGATCACAGGAAGAGAGGGAAAGAGAGAGCCAGAGGAGGGGGAGCGGTCCAGAGGGAGAGGGGAAGTGAGAGGGGGGTCGGGGAGGCGCGTGGCGTCACCGGGGCGTCGAGGAGGAAGCAGGAGGTGGCCAGGGGAAGCAGGAGGTGGCCGGGGCAGCGTCGGCGCCCGCCACGCACCTGTTCGTCCTCCTGGCTGAGGAGGAAGATGACAAGGGGGAGGAGGTGGGCTGGGCCACGCTGGGCCGGTCCTGTTGGGCTACCAGGTGGGCTTCACAGGTAAGTCCAGGTGGTTCTGCTCTTTTTGCTTTTGTTTTTATTTATCTATTTTGTTCTGTGTTGTTTTAGTTTAGTAATATACTAAACCATTTTATAAAATCCTGAAAATAGTTATGTGGCTAGAACTAAAATATACCAAACCACATAAAATGTTCCAGTAATTATTGGACATATATTATTTATATATCAAATATATATCCAATGCAAATAGCTATTTATTTAATTCAAAGGCCCAAAATAATTAACTCTGAGATACCAAAAATATTGTTTTGAGTTTTACCTCTTTGCAATATTTTCAGAGACTAAGAGGAACATTTCCTTGGACTTCTTTGAGGAGATTTTAATGTTGATCATTTTTAGAAGGTTTCTGAGGCTTTGAAAATTCCTCAATTCAAATTTCATTTGAATTAAAACATGATGCTCACATGAGGTCTAGCCTAGTGCATAACAGGACCAGGGATGTGACAGGGGAGGAAGAAGATGCGCGCGACATGGGCGACGAAGACGAAGTTGCTGGACATCCTGGACGTGATGGCGCAGCATGGGTTCGTCCAGATCGGGAAGAGGGGCGAGGGGGAGGGGGTTCTGGCGTGCTAGGGTTTGCCAAGGGAGAGAGAGAGAGAGAGAGAGAGAGAGAGAGAGAGAGAGCCGAGGGGGGGCCTTATCCATCCCCTCGACCGCGGGATGAACGACAGCAGCGGCATTGGCGGCCATGGCCGGGTGGATGGCCGCCACGCCATCCCCCTGTAAACAGGAGGTTGAAGGGGGGATGGGATTTGGGTTAGGCCGGTCATTATTGCTATATGGCCAATATGCACAAGGTTTCATTTCTATTTCTTTTATTCTTCTCCTGTAAAACGATTTAGCTTATGTCTTCCGTTTATTTAAAAATAGCAAACAATTTTTGTTTGAGTTGAAGCTTGGCACATAAATCCAGTGCAACATTTCAAGACCACACACAAGGTTTCACTTCATTTGGAAAATGTACATATATTTGTTTATTTTGAAAAGGCCAAGATAATTGTTGTTGGACCATTTATTAATTTCCTAGGAATTTATTTGTCAGGCAAATAGAGTTGGTTCCAACATGAGAATTGATCAAGGGGAATTATAGAGTAGCACCAACATTTTTGTTTAGCTGTCTAAAGAAATATTATTTTTGACTTGCAATTTAAGTTTGAAATTGACTTTGATTTTTGGACAAGTGGAAAATTGCATAGTAATCATTATGACATGACCACCATTAGGGGGATTACTATATCATGATTCCCGGGGTGTTACAAATCTCCTCCACCACAAGAAATCTCGTCCTGAGATTTAAGAGGTGGTGTAAGGGGGAAAGTTCTGGTTACGAAATTCTAACGAGTCTTCTTGGTATTTGTTGCTCTTCTTGGAGAGTTCGATCCATTGCGTTGATGTCTTCATTTCTTTGCTTCATGTAATCATGAAAAAGTCGGCATCCTTTCTTCAGAAACTCCTACGTACTTACGAAAGAATAAAGGGTGGGTATTCCGAGGGAACGAACCTCTGCAAAGGTTGACTATCTGGTCGATAACATCGGGGAAGGTGGCGGAAAGTAACTCTTGAATTGAAACTTAAGAAAGTATCGAGAGCAAAGTAAGAAGGTACCATGAGAAGTTTCAAACGGATATGCAATCGTTCGATGTGTGAAACAAAGTGCGATAGGGGTCCAGAGCAACGAGATTAAGTATTGTGCCTGTTACCAGAATAGATCACTAGGAATGTGGCCCGTAAATTACATACGAAATGAAGCGCAAGGGATAACTTCGAAACAGGGATGTACAGGAGAGTCAGGTTTCGATCCTGTGGAACTATGGGTTATGGGCCCACCATGTGGGTTAAAAGTAGAAGGAGCAGTGACATCTTGCTCGGTCATGACAGCAAGGAATGTCAAAAGGGTAGCCTGCAATTATGTCGGCAACAACGTCGGTACCAAGGGCGAGGGGCGAAGAGAACTATCTTCCTGCTTGTTGAACGAGGCGGACCAATAGGCAAAGTTCTCGTCCATCGGTGGTTACCAGAATGTCAACAACAATAGTAACAGGGTCTTACTAACAGAGTTGTACACTAAGGTGCTTATAAAAGCAGTGACATATTACTGCTTAGATTATTTAAACCGCAAGAAGGTTAAACAGAACAATGGAAAGGAAAATGTGATTATTAGATTAAACAGATCAATGGGAAGGAAAATGTGTTTAAACACATATTTCAGGGGTATATCCTTCCCAAGAACAAGCAGAGTATGATATCCAAGACCGGATAGAAGATAGAAAACCACTTAAGTAAGGGGGAGGAAGCTCATGATATTACCCATACAGCGGTGTTTGGATAATTGAGCAGGAAACATTTAGCATTAGCTTCAATGTTCTTGTTGAAAATCGAAATACCATAGACATGCTTCGAGATAGCATTGACATGGTCAACGGGTGAAGATCAGACTCTGGAGACACAAAGGATCCATCAGGAATAACTTGAAGAATAGGTCTTACAATTCCCTCATGGAAGAAGGGATAACCTTGCTGAAAAGGAATCTATAACAACAAGTCCTCCGGCCAGGTGTGATAGGCATGACCCCACCTTACCAATGTAATAACTCTTGGAAATATGTTCCAACCATCATATCTGACCGAGATTCAGATCTGATTGGTGCCAGGATGCCTCGGACTCAGGATGCCTGAGAAGAAAAGGTGCAACACAATTGACGAGACGACAATGTAAGATTCTTGGGAAATGTACTATGGAAGCGAGTTCCAAAACAAGAGTTCATCATTAAAACCAAGGGGAGGATGAAGAGGTGGCTGATGAACTCGGCGACAATTCATTGAGATTTTCAAAAGATGGATTTCCACACTTATGTGAACAAGGAGTCAACATTTGTCGGATCAAATGATATAAGGATGTATGCTCGAGGAAAACATACAGAATTAAGAATTGGTTGAAAAGTGCACCCAAAATATGGTCTTAGGTAGCATGATCAATGTTAGAAAGGTGATTCAACAACCAATAGTGTAAGAATGAAATATCAACCATTAACTTGAAAGCAATAGGGTGCTAGAGACACGAACAAGTTTGTGTTGAACGGAAGGCAATAAAGTGGTCGATGATAACACAAATCATCGAGGGCAAGGAGGGTACTTCTCATCATGAATTCAATTAATATCTTGGAAGGGGTCAAAATGTTGATGATGATCACGACAAATCTTGTCGAGAGGCTTCATGAGGATGCAATCGCTCGGCGATGACATTAAGCCAAGGGAATGGTGAAGCAAAAGGTTATTATAACCATAGATAAGATGTCATCTCAGAATTCAGAGTTGTCTCTCAAGACAAACAATATGATGGTGAAGGTTCGATGTAAGCTTAGAGCACTGTCGGGATTGTGTCCCGAGGATGAAGGACATAGGTAGAATGGTCAAGCAGTCAGCCTGACGATGATGATGTAGTCAATCAGCTGGGAATGACACTATCGAGTACAAACTGTAAGCATTGAAGATTACTAAGAGTTGTTGAATCGCAATGCGGACTCGATTCAGTTATCGATGTCCTCGAGTGACTAACAACTCGGAACCAGGAAACATTGGAATCGGTGAGGAATAATACTCGATGAAGGCTCATAATAAGCAACATGGTTCGATGATATTATCAAGATACCAGAGGGTAATACTCGGAGGTAGATCATAATAGAGGTTGCAGAGGTGTATTGATCTGCAAAAGACAAGTGCTTTAACTTGTCCCCGAATATGGAATCAAGGAGAAAATATGGTCGGAACCACGATTGCAAAGGGTCAATTCACCGATACCAAATGATATTATATAAGGGAATAGTTATTACTACAAGAAGCTTCCATGATAGGATATACATCATGTCCATGGGCATGAACACAAAGTTCAAGGTCGACTCCCACTTCTTCAATGTATAACCTTCCATTCACCTCTCATTTTTTTGAAAATGACATTAGTTGTTGAAAGTTTTACTTGGTGCAATACCAGATAAGTATGACCCGTGAAATCTTTCGGGTTCACACAGATTAGGGAAGGCGTTGGTTCAACTCATCGGGGCATCTTAGAAACATATACCACAAAGTTCATGGGTAAATAATACAAGCTTGAAAGTAGAGCATGGTTAACAAAGCAGAGGATACAATTTACCAAAGGCATTATATACCCATGGAAAGGCTCGCAAGGTTATTGAATATGAAGGACACTGTCGGATAATAATCCAACAAGAGGTCTGTTGGTCTACAACGGAGCTGATGTGAGTTTCGGTACTCTATCAAACGAAGAATGAATGCAAGTGCATCGGATTATAGAAACAATTGACTAACTCAAAGCTCAAATGCAAAGGAATTATGAATTCCAAGACAAGGGATCAGAAGCAATGCTCTGATTAGGGATGGGTAAGTTGAATAGCCTTAGGGGTACAATCGATGACAATTTGATTGGTTGAGATCCAGCTCATGTTTAAAATGACGTCTGAGCCAAAAGGATGAATTCTAGGATTCGACTGAGGAATGTCCTCAACATATTTAATCAATGGACTTAAGATCATAAAGACAAGGGATGTCAACAAGATTACGAGACTTATGGGATTAACCATAATGCAAGCAAGCAAGAATTTCAAGATCAATAGGCTGCTCGGGATTTTCAGAAGATCGAATGGTATTTCAAAGACTTTTATGAAATACATGAATCAACTGGGGATGAGCGGATACTCGGTAAGTGCGAGGAATTATCCATAGGGGCATTCAGGCGGCAAAGAACTGCAGGGCAGTAGACACAAGGGATTCTCGGAATATCCGAAGTATTTTAGGGTATCTTGTAATAACAAGACCAAATTGGAGATGAAGTTATGGCCGACAAGTGTATGTAGCTTCCCATAGGGATTTACCGGTGGTATGGGATTGCAACGGCGAAGGGCACAAGGGTCTCGAGAAAACACCGGAGAGTATCTTCAAAATTTTCAGGTGTAGTGGGCGATCATCTGGAGTGAAGGGGCTCTCCGGGAGAAGTATTTTCAAGAACCTAAAGTTAGATTTTATAAAAAAATCATTTAACCCAAGTAGAAGAGAGTTCAGAGTCCCAGAGTAAGGATCGAGGAGTAAAAGATCCTAATACCACCCAAATGGCGACGTGAGCCCGTAAGGCTCACAGCCATGTTAGAAAAGTTTTGTAATGTCTAGACACGACTTCGGCCAAGGAGTGTGGAAGGGGGATTCCTACAGGAAGTCGGCTCTGATACCAACTTGTGACGCCCCCGATTCAATCATACTCTAATCATACACGCAAACGTGTACGATCAAGATCAGGGACTCACGGGAAGATATCACAACACAACTCTACAAATAAAATAAGTCATACAAGCATCATATTACAAGCCAGGGGCCTCGAGGGCTTGAATACAAGAGCTCGATCATAGACGAGTCAGCGGAAGCAACAATATCTGAGTACAGACATAAGTTAAACAAGTTTGCCTTAACAAGGCTAGCACAAACTGGGATACAGATCGAAAGAGGCGCAGGCCTCCTGCCTGGGATCCTTCTAAACTACTCCTGGTCGTCGTCAGCGGGCTGCACGTAGTAGTAGGCACCTCCCGAGTAGTAGTAGTCATCATCGACAGTGGCGTCTGGCTCCTGGGCTCCATCGTCTGGTCGCAGCAATCGAGTATAGGAAGGGGAAAAAGGGGGAGCAAAGCAACCGTGAGTACTCATCCAAAGTACTCGCAAGCAAGGACACTACATATGTATGCATTGGTATCAAATGAAATAAGGGTATCATATGTGGACTGAACTGCAGAAAGCCGGAATAAGAGGGGGATAGCTAATCATGTCGAGGACTACGCTTCTGGCCACCTCCATCTTGCAGCATGGAGAAGAGAGTAGATGGTAAGCTCGCCAAGTAGCATCGCATAGCATAAACCTAACCGATGATCCTCCCCTTGTCGCCCTGTGAGAGAGCGATCACCGGTTGTATCTGGCACTTGGAAGGGTGTGTTTTATTAAGTATCCGGTTCTAGTTGTCATAAGGTCAAGGTACAACTCCAAGTCGTCCTGTTACTGAAGATCACGGCTATTCGAATAGATTAACTTCCCTGCAGGGGTGCACCACATAACCCAACACGCTCGATCCCATTTGGCCGGACACACTTTCCTGGGTCATGCCCGGCCTCGGAAGATCAACACGTCGCAGCCCTACCTAGGCACAACAGAGAGGTCAGCACGCCGGTCTAAATCCTATGGCGCAGGGGTCTGGGCCCATCGCCCATTGCACACCTGCATGTTGCGAGGGCGGCCGAAAGCAGACCTAGCCTAGCAGGTCTTCCAGTCCAATCCGGCGCGCGCCACTTAGTCGCTGACGTCCTGATGGCTTCGGCTGATTCCACGACGTCGAGTGCCCATAATTGTCCCTACGTAGATGGTTAGTGCGTATAGGACAGTGGCCAGACTCAGATCCAATACCAAGATCTCGTTAAACGTGTTATCTTGAAATAACCGCGAACGCCGACCAGGGCCAGGCCCACCTCTCTCCTAGGTGGTCTCAACCTGCCCTGTCGCTTCGCCACAAAGATCCACTCACGGGTACTCCTACGAGTCGACACGTCTTTTAGTCATCACATGTATCATGTATAAAGTATATAGTATATACCCGTGATCACCTCCCGAGTGATCACGTCCCGATAGTATAGCATGGCAGACGGAATAGAATGTAGGACCACTGATGAATTACTAGCAACATATACTAAGCATGTAGGATTGCAGGTAAGGTATCAACAGTAGTATCAACAATGACAGGCTATGCATCAGGATAGGATTAACGAAAAGCAGTAACATGCTACACTACTCTAATGCAAGCAGTATAGAGAAGAGTAGGCGATATCTGGTGATCAAGGGGGAGGGGGGCTTGCCTGGTTGCTCTGGCAAGAAGGGTTCGTCGTCCATGTAGTCGATCACAGGGGTATCGACATCGTCTCAAGGTCTACCGGAAACAAGTAATGGAGGGGGAACACAATAAATAATAGTGCAATCAAAGCAACGCAAAGCATAACATGGCGATACGCGGTGCTCGAGGTGACCTAATGCAGTAGTAGGCGATACCGGCGAAGGGGGGAAACATCTGGGAAAGTATTCCCGGCGTTTGACGTTTTCGGACGGTCGAACCGAAGGGGGAAGGTTGCATGTTCACTATGCTTGGGGTGTGTGGTAGACGAACCGACTGCGTATTCAGATTCGTCTCGTTGTTCTGAGCAACTTTTATGTACAAAGTATTTTCATCCGAGTTACGGTTATTCTCCCATGAATTTCCAAGTTTTAGCTATTCTTAAGATTTACTGAAATTTGGCTAAGTATGAGAATCCCTCAGTTGTGAACATCATGTAGCTCTTTTCCAAAGGCTATAGCTAGTGTTCTGCTCATCCTATGTAGTAGTGTCTTATATCAATCTTGATCAAATTTATGTTATCTACAAGATGGTATCCATTGCATCACTGTGAGAGTTCATTTGCTTAATTAAAAATTTGCTTGAAAAGTGCCACTTCTTGTTAATTCCAGAAACAGTTAAAATATACGAACATAGGATTTTGTGATTTTCACCGAATTTATTCCATGCCTTATTTGAATTTGGTCCAATGGGGTAACTTGGAGCTTGTCAAGTGTACTACCTGCCATATAATTCTTATCCACAATAGAAGTCGTTTTGATGTTGTTTTACTACAGTACAGAGGGCTAGTCAGTGTAAACGTACCAAAGCTAGCTACTACTTGCTACAGTAACTGAACATTTACTGTAGCAAAGGAGCAGCAGTATTCAGCGGCAATAGCGGCAAGGCAGCTGGCAGCGGCCACAAGCAGCAGCAGTTTCCCCCGCGCACGGGCAAGGGCAGCTGCGGGTGCATCCCACGATGACGAGAGCGGCGGGGTGCGGCCAGGGGACGGCCGGCTCGCGGCCGGACGCAGCCAGGGGGTGCGTACGGTGCACCGTGGCGCGAGGCGCGGGCGCGCATCACGGCCAACGGCCGGAGCTTGGGCGGTGACAAAAGCAGGGGCGCGGCCGGCGAGTGGATGCGGGACGCGGGCAACGATGGGTGCGGCGCGGGCGCAGGCAGGAGAGCCCGGGGGGCGGGCTGAGCGCGATGACAATAGGCGAGGGCGTGCGGGATCGGAGCACCGTCTATGGCAGCCTCGTCGGGTGCGGGCGACTATGATAACGGGTCAAGGTTGAGGAAGGGGAGGTCGAAGGAGGAGCTCACAGGGGGTGCAGCAAAGGGCTCGACGGAGGCGGGGACGCTGCGGTGGTGGAGGATCGAGTAGCGATGCGCGGCGACCGCGGGGAGGAAGAAGATGCGCGCGACATGGGGATGGCTCCATGGCTTCCCTTCGGTGGCGTGGGTGACGAAGACGAAGTTGCTGGACGTCCTGGACGTGATGGCGCAGCACGGGGTGGCCGGTGGCTACGCGAACGGTGAGGCCATGGCTATGGGTGGTTCGGGTTCATCCAGATCGGGAAGAGGGGCGAGGGGGAGGGGGTGGGGGTTCTGGCATGCTAGGGTTTGCCAAGGGAGAGAGAGAGCGCCGAGGGGGAGCCTTATCCATCCCCTCGACCGCGGGATGAACCACAGCAGCGGCATTGGCGGCCATGGCCGGGTGGATGGCCGCCACGCCATCCCCCTGTAAACAGGAGGTTGAAGGGGGGATGGGATTTGGGTTAGGCCAGTCATTATTGCTAGATGGGCCAATATGCACAAGGTTTCGTTTCTATTTCTTCTATTCTTCTCCTGCAAAACGATTTAGCTTATGTCTTCCATTTATTTAAAAATAGCAAACAATTTTTGTTTGAGTTGAAGCTTGGCACGTAAATCCAGTGCAACATTTCAAGACCACACACAATGTTTCACATCATTTGGAAAATGTACATATATTTGTTTATTTCGAAAAGGCCAAGATAATTGTTGTTGGACCATTTATTAATTTCCTAGGAATTTATTTGTCAGGCAAATAGAGTTGGTTCCAACATGAGAATTGATCAAGGGGAATTATAGAGTAGCACCAACATTTTTGTTTAGCTGTCTAAAGAAATATTATTTTTGACTTGCAATTTAAGTTTGAAATTGACTTTGATTTTTGGACAAGTGGAAAATTGCATAGTAATCATTATGACATGACCACCATTAGGGGGGATTACTATATCATGATTCCCGGGGTGTTACATCATTGCAGCGTAACAGGGGCGTTTCAGTGTTGTGTGTCTCCTTAAGAAGGTTGTGAGATTTTGCATGAGATCCACGAAGGAGATTGTGGTCACCACGCCGGTTCAAAATCCTTGGTGGCTAAGGCTTTTCGTCACGGCTTCTATTGGTTGACGGCTCATGCTGACACTGAGGATTTGGTAAAGAGGTGTGACGGTTGTCAGAAGTTTGCACGCCGCGCTCTTGTTCCGGCTCAAGAATTAAGGATAATTCCAATCACGTGGCCGTCTGCAACTTGGGGGCTGGATATGGTTGGACCCTTTAAGAGGTCCAAGGACAAGAAGACCCACTTGCTGGTGGCGGTTGATAAGTTTACCAAGTGGGTACAGGCAGAGCCAGCCAGTAAGTGTGATGCGGCCACGGCGGTTCAATTCATCAAAAAGGTGATCTTCCGTTTTGGTTTTCCACACAGCATTATAACTGATAATGGTACTAATCTGTCCAAGGGTGCTATGGAAGAATTTTGTCAACGTGAGCACATCCGGCTTGACGTATCATCAGTGGCTCACCCCCAATCTAATGGTCAAGCAGAGAGAGCCAATCAAGAGATTTTGAGAGGCATCAAGCCCCGGCTTATGGTTCCTTTAGAGCGGACATTGGGCTGTTGGGTGGAGGAGTTACCTTCCGTGTTATGGAGCATCAACATCACACCGAACAAATCTATGGGTTACACGCCCTTCTTCGTGGTTTACGGAGCAGAGGCGGTTCTCCCTAGTGACATCCGTCATGACTCGCCCCGTGTGGCGGCTTACGTTGAAGCTGATAATGAGAAAGCACGTCAGGACTCACTGGACCTGTTAGATGAGGAGCGTGATCTTGCAGCGGCACGTTCGATGATTTATCAACAAGATCTGCAATGTTATCACAGCCACCGGGTTAAGACCAGAACTTTTCAAGAAGGTGATCTGGTGCTCCGGCTCATACAGGATCAGACTGATATGCACAAGTTGTCCCCACCTTGGGAAGGACCTTTTGTGGTCAGCAAAAATCTGCACAACGGCTCATACTACCTCATCGATGTTCGAGAACATAAAGATTCACGTAAATCGGAAGAGGAGACCCAACGGTCGTGGAATATAGCTCATCTTCGGCCTTACTATACTTGAGCCACAGGCTCTTCTTATGTACATAGTTATGACAATGTATATATTATGATCAATATAATAAACCGGAGCCTCAGCTAAAGCGGGGTATCTGTTGTTTTCTTATATCATGCGTGGTGACATGGGGGCTTCTGTTCATGAGGCGGAGTCCGTTTTACCCCTTGATTCAGCTTATACAGCCTTATATAAAAATCACCCGGGGGCTTGGTCGTACCCGAACCATTGCTACACCTCTTGATCGACGCAAGGCCACCAGAAAAATCACTTGGGGGCTGGGTCGTTTTTCGAACCATAACTACACCTCTTGATCGGCTCAAAGCCAAAAAGAAAATTACTCTGGGGCCAAAGAGAGTGTTATAAAAGAACAACTCAAACATAGGCACCATCGAGCACAGCTCAAAATATTGCTTGGGGATTCTTTTCTTCGCAATGAACAAAGAATCTACACTTGTAATAGGCTATCAAGCCATGGCTTGGAAGCCTGGTGTATACACCAAAAACCCTGGGTTAGCCTGCCTTTTTAAGTAAGCCACTCCGTCCAGGTAAACCTGGTATGACCCGCTGAACTTTTGACAAGTCAATCTCATAGACCCTGAACTTGTCAAAGTTAAAACGACGATTGGTTAAAGATTGAGGTCCATCTTAAAAGGCTTTGTAAAATGGTTTAACTCAGCGACCTGGCAGCCCATGAAAAGCCTTGAATTTGGGGCCTGGCAGCCCGTGAAAAGCCTCGACTACAAGTTTTCATATGCTTTTATTTGCCAAGTTTTTTCTCCTTTGATGAGATTTATAATGGTTTTGATAAACCGGCGTTCATTAACCCGGCTAAGATTTCAACTAAAAAAGTTGTTAGTACATGATTAAGTTAATCCGACGCTTATTAACCTGGTCTGGTTTTGACTACAAGTCACCAGTATTATATGTGGATACACCGGTGTTTATTATAACCCGGTACGGTTTTATCATAGACCGGCACAACATGGAAGGAGTTGTCAATACTCAAGGTTGGGGTAACCACCCTAAATATACAAAAGTTGGTCAACCAACAGTATGATACGATATCACAGGTATCGCCTTTTTTATCTTTGATTATTCTTTCAAAGTACAGCCTGGGTTATCAATCCATAGGCCATATGTTTGGGCATCATGACCCGTCCAGCGGTAAACCGCCAGGATACTTTCAAATTTCTTGTATGCAGGAACAATTTAAATAACACCGCTACGGATTATCTCTTAAAGCATGGTGGATTCACAGTATCAGGCAAAATAAGTATGCACGATGGCATACCAGACCAAGTGTTCTCAACTAGCCTATTACAAGGCGGTTTACATGCCCGAAAGAATAATTGTTTTCGACAAAGTGTGGCAGTACGCAGCAGGCTAAACCGGCCTCCGGATCATGATTCGTCACCGGGATGAGTTGAAGGTTGTGGATCATCCTGCGCCAATGCATTTTCCTCCTCTCTACCCAGTGGCTGGAAGTCAATGGTTGCCCAATCGATTCCAGTTAAGTCTTGGAACACAGCTTCATCACTTATAAGGTTTGAGGGGTCAACATCAGGAGCATAGGTGTGCTTACGGATTGGCGGCGTAAGATCTACATCATGTGTTGGTGCAGGAAGTCTTTTATGATCAGAGTCATAAACCGGCTGATAGTGAGAGAGATCTGTTTCTGCGGCCAATTTTCTCACTATGGGGAACATTTCTTTCATCAGCCTCCGAAGATCATCATTGTTAAACTCTGAGTCGTCCTCTTTTATGCTAGGATTGCCTCTGGCGACATTCGACGTGTTAAGATCCGGTATCCATGCCTTAGCCCGCATTAGTGCAGTCAGCGCACCTGCCCTTGCACCTGATCTTTTTAATCCATCCAAAAGGGCAGGCAACATTGACAGTTTTTCAATGGTCTCCTTTATCAAAGTTGGAGGCGGTTTGTTATGCGCAGCAGTGCAGATGGCTCGTTGAGCTCCGAAATATAACTACTCTATAAGGGTATAGGCAGCCTTCAGCTTCATCCGCATGTCAGAGCCCAAGTGGGTAATGCGGGTTCCTGTGTCATTGCAAGCATCAGTAAACCGGCAGCCGATGAGATAATGTATATTGCAAAGCTTCACGTGAGGTACTTACCAAAAACAGCAGAGGTCATGGCATTGATCTGCCGCTTTAAACCGGTCAGCTCTTCGACCACCGGTTTAAGGGCTGCCTCTGCATCTTCGGCTCTCTTTTGTAAAGCGGTTTTCTCTATGCCCCTGTCTGTCTGTTCCTTCTTCAAAGCTTCCTTTAGCTTCTCCATGGCTGCTAAGGCACTGGTCAATTCTTCTTTGGCTTTGGAGGTCTCTGCTTGCTGGGTTTTGATATTTTCTTGAAAGTCGGTGATTTAGGCTTCCTTTTTGCTCAGCTCAGCCTATAAGAGAAAGATATATTGTGAAGTGGCAGTAAACTTTGGAAGTCCCAAGCACATAACAAGTTATACACTTGGCACTTGGGGGCTAATGCCTATTTGCTTGATTATCAGAATTTTTTTAACAAGTTTCAAGCACAATACAAGTATTATTCTTGACACTTGGGGGCTAATGTATGTTTGCTCAAAGTAACATTGATTAAAGTCCCGGTTCAACTTGGAAAGATAAGCCGGCCTTTAGGAACTACACTGACATAAGTTTCAAGATTACAAAGTTAAAAGTACCGGATCATCATCAAACGATAAACCGGCCCTTGGAAGATAAGCATGCAGAATTGGATGTTGCAAAGTCCCAATTTGGATTGGCATCATAAATTGGCCCTTGGGGGCTACTGGAGTTGGTACTTGAAATTGGACATAAGAGAGAAAAGGTTATGTAGTTACCTCATAACGCTCCTTCATCAGATTCACTAAACCGGCTTCGTAGTCACGGTTTGTGTGCAGACGGTTTAAAAAGCCAGAGTGAAGTTCTTGGGCGTTGAGGTGGGCGTAGCTTGACAAGTTTGTGCTCCATTTGCCTTTGCCCATAGCAGAAATTTCCTCCTTGGCACTATGCTTTGATAATGCAACAGGATTGCCAGGGGTGGTGTGGCCAACACCAGTGATTATAACATCATCTTCCCGCTCACCAGCAGCCTTTACCGGAGTTGACGATTCATCAGCAACCTTAGCTGGGCTTGACGATTTATCCTCGGTTGGGACCGGTATTACCGGTTTATCAGCCTCAACTGTTGTATCAACTTCTACTTGTTCAGTAAAGTCATGATCTGGGGGTGGCAGATCATCAAGCGTGGCGTCAACATTTGCTCCCTCCGGTTCTGGAATTTTCTCTGGTTCAACAATCACATGGTCGTCAGACGGTTTATCTACACGACCTTTCTTACTGGGTCTGGCCTTGACTCTGAAAGAGAAAGATATATAGGTCAGTATAACACGTAAGTATAAAGCGTTAAAAAGAGAAAGTTTAAGTTGTTTACCCAGGGATGATCTTGAGGGGAGGAAGCTGTGTGGCCGTTGACTCGCTGGATGATGAAGGAGGCATTCCCTGATAATTTTGAATTGGATGGATTAAGAGGCTGTCGGAAATAACCCGCCCTAGGATAAGAAGTATTGGAAGTATTTCAGACCTCAGATCAGCGCTTCCAAACCGGCGTGTTCGGTAGACCGGCCGAAGTGACTACTTGGCCGCTGTGACGGGTTGTGTGGCGAGCTTCATGTTGCTGCTTCTTCAAAAGAAAGTTTGGGTCCAAGTGAGCTAGGGGTGAGAAAATCTTACTTTCCGGACTGCTTGATGGATTTTTTTTGTTGGCAGAGGGTCTGAACCGGAGGAAAGGATAATTACCTCTACGTCGTCAGCTTGGTTGCCCTCAGCATCATCCTGATAATAATCATTGTCAATGAGGTGTATGAAAAATGAACCAAGAGAGTCAAGTTCTACCTCTACGTCCGGATCATCAAGGTCGTCATCGAGGTCTAAACCGATGGGTTCAGCTACCATTCTCTTAGCAGGTCTCTTGACAACCTTCGTCTTAGGTCGAGGGGCCTTAGCCGTTTTCTCCTGTGGTTTCTTTTTCCAGAATGGGTCATCACCCTGTTTAAAAGATGGACAGAGGATATTAAAGGTTGCACAGTTAAGAATATCAGGTACAAAGCATAAGCAAGACAACTCTTACAGCTGGCGGTTTGTTCATGTGTAAAAGGGGCTTAACCCGGTCCTACTGCAGACAGCTTCCGGTTCATTCAGCATCTTCTTGACAGACTCAGTAACTTCATCCTATGTTAGTTGAATGTCAATATGACGTTGAGAGTCTTTTAAGTTCCCTTTGTACTCACACATTAAACCGGGGCGGCGGCTTAACGGCAAGATACTCCAAGATATCCAGCAATGAACAAAGTCCACCCATGTCAAACCATTGGCCATGAAAGATCTGAGCTTGGTGAGTTGTGGTGCATACGAGGCCCGTTCCTTGGTAGTCAGTCGTTGCGGAAGTGGATGTGTGTTCATAAGCCGGTGAGCACGGTAACCCGGCAGAGGATTCTCATCTTCAGGGGAAGTATCCTTACAATAGAACCAAGTCTGGTTCCAATCCTTAGGGTGACTGTGAAGTTTGGCGTGAGGGAAGCTAACATCCTTCCTTTTCTGAATTGAGACACCACCAAGTTCAGTATTGGGCCCGTCTACGAATTCAGTACGACGGTTTAAATGGAAAAAATCCCAGAACAACTCGGCAGTCGGTTCTTCTTGCAGATAGGCTTCACAAAACACTTGAAAGTTGAAAATATTGGACACAGAGTTGGGTCCAATATCTTGAGGGTGGATCTGAAAGCTGGCAAGTACATTGCGGAAAAACTTGGATCCAGGCGGTTTAAAGCCACAGATCATGTGATCAACAAATATCACTACATTGCCATCCTTTGGGGTAGGAGGATTTTCTGCGCCGGGAACACGCCAGTGGATCTCACTTTGTTTTGGTAAAGCGCCAGTTCTGACGCGTCCATTCAACTCTTCAGTAACCCGGGAAGGGACCCAGTTACAAGCATAAAATTGCTTGGCCATTGCAATGGAAAGCTGGTAAAAGATGAATGTCAGTTTAAAGATCTATGACAGACAAGTATAAGGCGATAAGCAGAAGTAGAGGTATATGCATATTGTTAAACCAGAGTCTGACAATGGTGGAGGTGAAAAGATAAATGAATCGGCGGTTTAAGAGGGGACTAAAGGTACCTGCCGGATTATCATGTTTCAAAAAGCTAAATCACCTATATTGGTATGAAAGGTACAGATCTAAAGTACCTAAGTGAGGAAAAACAAGTATCATAGATTGATATGATAATTTCAGATCTGCGATGTGACAAAAAACTAGAATATATTCAGGCCTAAACTTCAGGTGCTTAAACAGTTCGTCAGATTCAGATGAGTTTTTCTATATAAAGGGAATGCTCTAATGAGGAAAAAGGGAGATTATGGCTACGGTCGTGCAATAAATAACATATCCAAACTAGCCGTTTATGCTACTAAGAAGAATAGGAAAGAACGGTGTCGGAGCTTTGATAGACTCCGATGAACACCGAAACCCTAATAGTGGATCTAGAGCAAGGAAAGGAGGAACTTACCGATGCTAATGGAACAGCGGAGGAGCGCTACGTTTCTCTGGTGCGGTCAGGTTGATGCAGTGGCCGTCATTGGGGCGGAAGCAAAGGTCAATGGCGGTGGCAGAGCTCCAACGTTCGGGCGACGCGAGGAAGAAGGCGATGCGAAGGGACACGAAAGGGAAAAATGAAAAGGACCCTTCGGCTTTATTTATAAGGTGACATGGATCAGTGACAGGCGCGAGAATTGAGGAGCCCAAAAATGGGATATGTGACAGCTTTGTTGCCTCGATTGTCGGAGGCTCATTAATGAAGGCAAGATTTAGGCAATCTTTAATAACAGGTGATGTCATGGCGGTTTATCATGATCCTGGAAGATGACATCATGGCGGTTTATGAGATTTACGTGAGGATGCTCAAGAAGAAATTTTCCTAAGAATTGAAGATTGACATGAACCAGTTCAAATCAATCTGGGGCCTAATGTTGGGGATATTACTACTGGACATAAACCGGCCAGGAGAGGCCGGGTTATCCCCATAATGATTATTTATTTAAAGCCCATGAAGACAAAGATGGTGGCGCTTTATGAAGGCCCAAGGCCCAAAGGCGGGTTAAGGCCTATAGACATAAACCGACATTGATATGTAACTTGTATTGTAAGATAGAAAGAGTAGAGACCGAGCCGGACACGTTTATCAGCCGGCCTCAGGATTCTGTAAACCGACGAGCGTCGACCTATGTATATAAAGGGGCGACCCGACGGCGGTTTAGGGACAACAAAGAAGAACTCGAGAACCAGGCAAAGCGGATTTGCTCCCTGGTCATCGAAACCCAAGCAATACCATCACAACTAGACGTAGGCTTTTACCTTCACCGTAAGGGGCCGAACTAGTATAAAGTCTTTGTGTCCCTTGTCTGCTTTAACCCCTTTAAACTAACCCATTGAGACGGCTCCACGACTAAGTCCTTTCACGAGGACATCTGCCGTGACAAAACCACGACAGGTCCCGAGCTGTGGATCTAGGATCAATGGGGAACAAGGGATGATGAACATGTTGTTTACCCAGGTTCGGTCCCTCTCGAAGAGGTAATACCCTACGTCTTGCTTGATTGTATTAGATGTATAATATGGTTACAGAGTAGATCTACCTCGAGATCAGATCAGCTAAACCCTAAGTCCATGAGGTGATGGATGTAGCTCTACCCCTAAAGACTAAAACCCTCCAGTTTATATAGGCACCGGTAGGGTTAGGGTTACACGTGATCGGTTACAATGAAGGAAAGATCACGCTAATATTGACTTGGAGGGCACACCACGACTCCGCAGATCTCCTATTCGGTCACGGGTCGGCACTCTAGCTTGGGCTCCTAGTGGCCCACCAATTCAGCCCATAGGTAATGCATCGATGGCCTGAGGACCCATTAGTACATGACTCGCTCAGTAGCCCCCGAACTATCCTCCAATGCTGAGGATCATCGCCTGGCGTGCTCCAATTCTTCGGCTTGCGAGGTGAGTTCTTCATCTTCTAACTGAATTGTTCGGAGAATGGTTTGATGGACAAATACTATCCGGATCAATATCAGAGGCTTACTAATTCATATAGTCTAGATCAAAATTGTATCTATGCCCGACCGCTTTGACAATCCGGATGCTTAGGACCACATCGTAACACAGTGGGCCCATTGAAGTTTAATGCTTGCCTCGGGGCGGGGGTTACTTTTGACCGTCACACAACTTTTTAGAAGGCACGCATCCCGATGATACTTTTTGCTAGCCCGTACCTTTAGCTTTGAGGAGAAGCGCCTATTTATAGATCCATAGGTACGGGGGACGGTCTACCCATCCCCCTCGCCAAAGAACAACACTGAAGAAATCCTTAGGCACCATGGCTGACATTCCTAGTTCATCCTCGCGCCCTCATGGCCTTCTCCCTAGCGATTGGGCGAGCTGTTCAGTCTCGCGCCTCCAGTTGAGCAATCTGCAGACGCAGGGCTATCTTCTCGCGGCGGATCTCATTCCCTTCCGCGCAGGATTAATCTCTGTCGATGGCCAGGCATTCGCCGAGCGCTCCCCTGCTCTGAGCAAGGAAGAAAGGGTATGCTTTGTGTCCTTCCTTCTAAGAGGCCTAGGTTTTCCCATTCATCCCTTCCTATGGGGTTTATAAGAGTTCTACAGGATCCCGCTCCACAACCTCACCCCAGGGTCCATACTGCATATTTCTGGCTTTGTGGCCCTTTGTGAAATATTCCTAAGATGCGAATCCCACTTTGATTTGTGGATGAAATACTTCTGCCTCGTCCCTCATACCCGCGAGGGGTCAATCTTCGAAGTGGGAGGAGCAGAGGTGTGGCGGATACGCGGGACGGGCTACCCCATTGGGACCCCAAGGAAGGATCTCAAGGAATGGACATCAGAATGGTTCTATATCGAAGATGTTCCGCTCTTCGACCCAACCCGAAAGGGTCTCCCTGAATACTTGAGTGCTCCGCTAAGGAAGGAGCTCAAATGGCGACCCTAGAGCCCTTCCCAGCTAGACTGTGAGGAGGTGCACCTTTTGGTCACCAAGGTTCGACTGCTAACCCATAGTAAACTGACTATGATCGAAGTAATGGTCGTCGCCATAACCCGGTGTGTACAACCCCTTCAACAAAGGGGGCATTCTTTATGGTGCTACAACGGGACCAATGATGCGACCCGCTATAAGCAACAAGGGTCAGACGATAAAGCGGCCATGGCCAAGATATTAGCCGACCTCTTTAAAGGAGAGGAGGAAGACTTTGTTCAGTTGAGTATCCGGGAGGGTTGCTCCGGCTATAATCTGGCATACTGGGTAAGCTTCAATTCTTTATCTGTAGTTCGGCCGTGCCATCCAAACACGTGCTCATTATACTTTGTTCGTACAGAGCTGGAGACATCAAGTCGAGTCCATCTATTGCCCTTCCCCTCAACTAGAGAATCATTCCCGCGCCAACGACCCGGGCTATCATGACGATCTAGAAACGTCGGTTGATTTCGAAGATGGGGTCTTTTACCAAGAAAGCCTTGATGGCACCAAAGTTGTCGTGATGGCTGGTCACCCTGGGGCCCTTCCTTCCTCCACTATAAGTGAAAATAGGAGCTCCTCTCGAACATAGCGGTCACCTCACACCATCCCGCATGCTCTAACTTCTACTCCCAAGGGTCACCGTACTACACGCCGAACAACTATGGGAGGAGCACAGCCTACGCCGGCCCCGGCCCCTAATGGGGCATTCAAGAGGGAGGCCTCCGCTGGAGCAGAAGCAACCGCTCCCCCAGCTGCTACTTCTTGAGCTTGCGTTTGTTTTTCCCTTGAAGAGGAAAGGGTAATGCAGCAAAGTAGAGATAAGTATTTCCCTCAGTTAGAGAACCAATGTATCAATCCAGTAGGAGACAACGCAGAAATCACCAATACATATATATAGGTGGGAGGGAGAGGGGAGAGGCCAGGAGGAGGCCCAAGTAGGACCGAATCCTACTTGGGTTCCTCCTAGGCCGGCGCCCCCCTTCCTTATTTACCGGAGGGGGAAGGAAAGAGGAGGGAGGAGGGAAGGAGGGGGGAGGCCGAATCCCCCCCTTTCCTTCTCCCTTCCCCTCTTTCCTTCTCCTCTGGTTCGGCCCATATGGGGGGCGTACCAGCCCCTTGTGGCCGGTGCGTTTCCCCTCTTGGCCCATAAGGCCCATATCTTTTGCCGGGGGTGGCCGGAACCCCTTTTGGTGACCCGATATGTACCCGGTACCCTCCGGAACACTTCCGGTGTCTGAATACTATCATCCTATATATCAATCTTTACCTCTCGACCATTTCGAGACTCCTTTTCATGTCTGTGATCTCATCCGGAACTCCAAACAATGTTCAATCACCAAACCACATAACTCATATAATACAATATCGTCATCGAACGTTAAACGTGCGGACCCTACGGGTTCGAGAACTATGTAGACATGACTGAGACACCTTTCCGGTCAATAACTAATAGTGGAACCTGGATGCCCATATTGGCTCCTACATATTCTACGAAGATCTTTATTGATAGAACCGTTATGACAACATACGTTATTCCCTTTGTCTATCGGTATGTTACTTGCCCGAGATTCGATTGTCGGTATCTTCATACCTAGTTCAATCTCGTTACCGACAAGTCTCTTTACTCGTTCCATAATACATCACCTCGTGACTAACTCTTTAGTCATTTGCTTGCAAGATTATGATGTGTATTACCGAGAGGGCACATAGATACCTCTCCCATACTCGGAGTGACAAATCCTAATCTCGATCTATGCCAACTCAACACGAGGGCCGAGGAAAAATGAACCAAGAGAGTCAAGTTCTACCTCTACGTCCGGATCATCAAGGTCGTCATCGAGGTCTAAACCGATGGGTTCAGCTACCATTCTCTTGGCAGGTCTCTTGACAACCTTCGTCTTAGGTCGAGGGGCCTTAGCCGTTTTCTCCTGTGGTTTCTTTTTCCAGAATGGGTCATCACCCTGTTTAAAAGATGGACAGAGGATATTAAAGGTTGCACAGTTAAGAATATCAGGTACAAAGCATAAGCAAGACAACTCTTACAGCTGGCGGTTTGTTCATGTGTAAAAGGGGCTTAACCCGGTCCTACTGCAGACAGCTTCCGGTTCATTCAGCATCTTCTTGACAGACTCAGTAACTTCATCCTATGTTAGTTGAATGTCAATATGACGTTGAGAGTCTTTTAAGTTCCCTTTGTACTCACACATTAAACCGGGGCGGCGGCTTAACGGCAAGATACTCCAAGATATCCAGCAATGAACAAAGTCCACCCATGTCAAACCATTGGCCATGAAAGATCTGAGCTTGGTGAGTTGTGGTGCATACGAGGCCCGTTCCTTGGTAGTCAGTCGTTGCGGAAGTGGATGTGTGTTCATAAGCCGGTGAGCACGGTAACCCGGCAGAGGATTCTCATCTTCAGGGGAAGTATCCTTACAATAGAACCAAGTCTGGTTCCAATCCTTAGGGTGACTGTGAAGTTTGGCGTGAGGGAAGCTAACATCCTTCCTTTTCTGAATTGAGACACCACCAAGTTCAGTATTGGGCCCGTCTACGAATTCAGTACGACGGTTTAAATGGAAAAAATCCCAGAACAACTCGGCAGTCGGTTCTTCTTGCAGATAGGCTTCACAAAACACTTGAAAGTTGAAAATATTGGACACAGAGTTGGGTCCAATATCTTGAGGGTGGATCTGAAAGCTGGCAAGTACATTGCGGAAAAACTTGGATCCAGGCGGTTTAAAGCCACAGATCATGTGATCAACAAATATCACTACATTGCCATCCTTTGGGGTAGGAGGATTTTCTGCGCCGGGAACACGCCAGTGGATCTCACTTTGTTTTGGTAAAGCGCCAGTTCTGACGCGTCCATTCAACTCTTCAGTAACCCGGGAAGGGACCCAGTTACAAGCATAAAATTGCTTGGCCATTGCAATGGAAAGCTGGTAAAAGATGAATGTCAGTTTAAAGATCTATGACAGACAAGTATAAGGCGATAAGCAGAAGTAGAGGTATATGCATATTGTTAAACCAGAGTCTGACAATGGTGGAGGTGAAAAGATAAATGAATCGGCGGTTTAAGAGGGGACTAAAGGTACCTGCCGGATTATCATGTTTCAAAAGCTAAATCACCTATATTGGTATGAAAGGTACAGATCTAAAGTACCTAAGTGAGGAAAAACAAGTATCATAGATTGATATGATAATTTCAGATCTGCGATGTGACAAAAAACTAGAATATATTCAGGCCTAAACTTCAGGTGCTTAAACAGTTCGTCAGATTCAGATGAGTTTTTCTATATAAAGGGAATGCTCTAATGAGGAAAAAGGGAGATTATGGCTACGGTCGTGCAATAAATAACATATCCAAACTAGCCGTTTATGCTACTAAGAAGAATAGGAAAGAACGGTGTCGGAGCTTTGATAGACTCCGATGAACACCGAAACCCTAATAGTGGATCTAGAGCAAGGAAAGGAGGAACTTACCGATGCTAATGGAACAGCGGAGGAGCGCTACGTTTCTCTGGTGCGGTCAGGTTGATGCAGTGGCCGTCATTGGGGCGGAAGCAAAGGTCAATGGCGGTGGCAGAGCTCCAACGTTCGGGCGACGCGAGGAAGAAGGCGATGCGAAGGGACACGAAAGGGAAAAATGAAAAGGACCCTTCGGCTTTATTTATAAGGTGACATGGATCAGTGACAGGCGCGAGAATTGAGGAGCCCAAAATGGGATATGTGACAGCTTTGTTGCCTCGATTGTCGGAGGCTCATTAATGAAGGCAAGATTTAGGCAATCTTTAATAACAGGTGATGTCATGGCGGTTTATCATGATCCTGGAAGATGACATCATGGCGGTTTATGAGATTTACGTGAGGATGCTCAAGAAGAAATTTTCCTAAGAATTGAAGATTGACATGAACCAGTTCAAATCAATCTGGGGCCTAATGTTGGGGATATTACTACTGGACATAAACCGGCCAGGAGAGGCCGGGTTATCCCCATAATGATTATTTATTTAAAGCCCATGAAGACAAAGATGGTGGCGCTTTATGAAGGCCCAAGGCCCAAAGGCGGGTTAAGGCCTATAGACATAAACCGACATTGATATGTAACTTGTATTGTAAGATAGAAAGAGTAGAGACCGAGCCGGACACGTTTATCAGCCGGCCTCAGGATTCTGTAAACCGACGAGCGTCGACCTATGTATATAAAGGGGCGACCCGACGGCGGTTTAGGGACAACAAAGAAGAACTCGAGAACCAGGCAAAGCGGATTTGCTCCCTGGTCATCGAAACCCAAGCAATACCATCACAACTAGACGTAGGCTTTTACCTTCACCGTAAGGGGCCGAACTAGTATAAAGTCTTTGTGTCCCTTGTCTGCTTTAACCCCTTTAAACTAACCCATTGAGATGGCTCCACGACTAAGTCCTTTCACGAGGACATCTGCCGTGACAAAACCACGACAGGTCCCGAGCTGTGGATCTAGGATCAATGGGGAACAAGGGATGATGAACATGTTGTTTACCCAGGTTCGGTCCCTCTCGAAGAGGTAATACCCTACGTCTTGCTTGATTGTATTAGATGTATAATATGGTTACAGAGTAGATCTACCTCGAGATCAGATCAGCTAAACCCTAAGTCCATGAGGTGATGGATGTAGCTCTACCCCTAAAGACTAAAACCCTCCAGTTTATATAGGCACCGGTAGGGTTAGGGTTACACGTGATCGGTTACAATGAAGGAAAGATCACGCTAATATTGACTTGGAGGGCACACCACGACTCCGCAGATCTCCTATCCGGTCACGGGTCGGCACTCTAGCTTGGGCTCCTAGTGGCCCACCAATTCAGCCCATAGGTAATGCATCGATGGCCTGAGGACCCATTAGTACATGACTCGCTCAGTAGCCCCCGAACTATCCTCCAATGCTGAGGATCATCGCCTGGCGTGCTCCAATTCTTCGGCTTGCGAGGTGAGTTCTTCATCTTCTAACTGAATTGTTCGGAGAATGGTTTGATGGCCAAATACTATCCGGATCAATATCAGAGGCTTACTAATTCATATAGTCTAGATCAAAATTGTATCTATGCCCGACCGCTTTGACAATCCGGATGCTTAGGACCACATCGTAACACAGTGGGCCCATTGAAGTTTAATGCTTGCCTCGGGGCGGGGGTTACTTTTGACCGTCACACAACTTTTTAGAAGGCACGCATCCCGATGATACTTTTTGCTAGCCCGTACCTTTAGCTTTGAGGAGAAGCGCCTATTTATAGATCCATAGGTACGGGGGACGGTCTACCCATCCCCCTCGCCAAAGAACAACACTGAAGAAATCCTTAGGCACCATGGCTGACATTCCTAGTTCATCCTCGCGCCCTCATGGCCTTCTCCCTAGCGATTGGGCGAGCTGTTCAGTCTCGCGCCTCCAGTTGAGCAATCTGCAGACGCAGGGCTATCTTCTCGCGGCGGATCTCATTCCCTTCCGCGCAGGATTAATCTCTGTCGATGGCCAGGCATTCGCCGAGCGCTCCCCTGCTCTGAGCAAGGAAGAAAGGGTATGCTTTGTGTCCTTCCTTCTAAGAGGCCTAGGTTTTCCCATTCATCCCTTCCTATGGGGTTTATAAGAGTTCTACAGGATCCCGCTCCACAACCTCACCCCAGGGTCCATACTGCATATTTCTGGCTTTGTGGCCCTTTGTGAAATATTCCTAAGATGCGAATCCCACTTTGATTTGTGGATGAAATACTTCTGCCTCGTCCCTCATACCCGCGAGGGGTCAATCTTCGAAGTGGGAGGAGCAGAGGTGTGGCGGATACGCGGGACGGGCTACCCCATTGGGACCCCAAGGAAGGATCTCAAGGAATGGACATCAGAATGGTTCTATATCGAAGATGTTCCGCTCTTCGACCCAACCCGAAAGGGTCTCCCTGAATACTTGAGTGCTCCGCTAAGGAAGGAGCTCAAATGGCGACCCTAGATCCCTTCCCAGCTAGACTGTGAGGAGGTGCACCTTTTGGTCACCAAGGTTCGACTGCTAACCCATAGTAAACTGACTATGATCGAAGTAATGGTCGTCGCCATAACCCGGTGTGTACAACCCCTTCAACAAAGGGGGCATTCTTTATGGTGCTACAACGGGACCAATGATGCGACCCGCTATAAGCAACAAGGGTCAGACGATAAAGCGGCCATGGCCAAGATATTAGCCGACCTCTTTAAAGGAGAGGAGGAAGACTTTGTTCAGTTGAGTATCCGGGAGGGTTGCTCCGGCTATAATCTGGCATACTGGGTAAGCTTCAATTCTTTATCTGTAGTTCGGCCGTGCCATCCAAACACGTGCTCATTATACTTTGTTCGTACAGAGCTGGAGACATCAAGTCGAGTCCATCTATTGCCCTTCCCCTCAACTAGAGAATCATTCCCGCGCCAACGACCCGGGCTATCATGACGATCTAGAAACGTCGGTTGATTTCGAAGATGGGGTCTTTTACCAGAAAGCCTTGATGGCACCAAAGTTGTCGTGATGGCTGGTCACCCTGGGGCCCTTCCTTCCTCCACTATAAGTGAAAATAGGAGCTCCTCTCGAACATAGCGGTCACCTCACACCATCCCGCATGCTCTAACTTCTACTCCCAAGGGTCACCGTACTACACGCCGAACAACTATGGGAGGAGCACAGCCTACGCCGGCCCCGGCCCCTAATGGGGCATTCAAGAGGGAGGCCTCCGCTGGAGCAGAAGCAACCGCTCCCCCAGCTGCTACTTCTTGAGCTTGCGTTTGTTTTTCCCTTGAAGAGGAAAGGGTAATGCAGCAAAGTAGAGATAAGTATTTCCCTCAGTTAGAGAACCAATGTATCAATCCAGTAGGAGACAACGCAGAAATCACCAATACATATATATAGGTGGGAGGGAGAGGGGAGAGGCCAGGAGGAGGCCCAAGTAGGACCGAATCCTACTTGGGTTCCTCCTAGGCCGGCGCCCCCCTTCCTTATTTACCGGAGGGGGAAGGAAAGAGGAGGGAGGAGGGAAGGAGGGGGGAGGCCGAATCCCCCCTTTCCTTCTCCCTTCCCCTCTTTCCTTCTCCTCTGGTTCGGCCCATATGGGGGCGTACCAGCCCCTTGTGGCCGGTGCGTTTCCCCTCTTGGCCCATAAGGCCCATATCTTTTGCCGGGGGTGGCCGGAACCCCTTTTGGTGACCCGATATGTACCCGGTACCCTCCGGAACACTTCCGGTGTCTGAATACTATCATCCTATATATCAATCTTTACCTCTCGACCATTTCGAGACTCCTTTTCATGTCTGTGATCTCATCCGGAACTCCAAACAATGTTCAATCACCAAACCACATAACTCATATAATACAATATCGTCATCGAACGTTAAACGTGCGGACCCTACGGGTTCGAGAACTATGTAGACATGACTGAGACACCTTTCCGGTCAATAACTAATAGTGGAACCTGGATGCCCATATTGGCTCCTACATATTCTACGAAGATCTTTATTGATAGAACCGTTATGACAACATACGTTATTCCCTTTGTCTATCGGTATGTTACTTGCCCGAGATTCGATTGTCAGTATCTTCATACCTAGTTCAATCTCGTTACCGACAAGTCTCTTTACTCGTTCCATAATACATCACCTCGTGACTAACTCTTTAGTCATTTGCTTGCAAGATTATGATGTGTATTACCGAGAGGGCACATAGATACCTCTCCCATACTCGGAGTGACAAATCCTAATCTCGATCTATGCCAACTCAACAAACACCTTCAGAGATGCCTATAGAGCATCTTTATAATCACTCAGTTATGTTGTGACATTTGATAGAACACAAGGCATTCCTCCAGTATCCGTGAGTTGCATAATCTCATAGTCGAAAGGAATATGTATTTGACATGAAGAAAGTGATGTTGCTTGAAGCTACGTCGGTATTTCCCCAAAGAGGAAGGGATGATCCAGCACAGCGGCGGTAGGTATTCCCCTCATATATGAAACCAAGGTTAACGAACCAGTAGGAGAACCAAGCAACACAATGTAAACAACCCCTACACACGGATAACAAATCCTCGCAACCCGACGCGTTAAAGGGGTTGTCAATCCCTTTCGGGTAACGGTGCCAGAAATTGGTGTGTGACGAGAGGAAGTTGTAAATATTGATAGATCAAATGCCAAATAAAATAAATAAGAATAAATTGAAGCAAGTTATTTTTGGGTTTTTGGTTTAGTAGATCTGAAAATAAACGCAAAGGAAAATAGATCGCAAAGGCAAATAATATGAGAAAGAGACCAGGGGGCTGTAGGTTTCACTAGTGGCTTCTCTCGAGAAAAATAGCAAACGGTGGGTGAACAAATTACTGTTGGGCAATTGATAGAACTTCAAATACTCATGACGATATCCAGGCAATGATCATTACATAGGCATCACGTCCAAGATTAGTAGACCGACTCCTGCCTACATCTACTACCATTACTCCACACATCGACCGCTATCCAGCATGCATCTAGTGTATTAAGTTCATGGAGAAACGGAGTAATGCAATAAGAATGATGACATGATGTAGACAAGATCTATATATGTAGAGATAGACCCCATCATTTTATCCTTAGTAGCAATGACACATACGTGTCGGTTCCCCTTCTGTCACTAGGATCAAGCACTGTAAGATCGAACCCACTACAAAGCACCTCTTCCCGTTGCAAGATAAATAGATCAAGTTGGGCAAACAAAACCCAAATATCGGAGAAGAAATACGAGACTATAAAGAATCATGCATAAAAGAGATCAAAGAAACTCAAATACTTTCATGGATATAAAAAGAGATAGATCTGATCATAAACTCAAAGTTCATCAGATCCCAACAAACACACTGCAAAAGAGTTACATCATATGGATCTCGAAGAGAACATTGTATTGACAATCAAGAGAGAGAGAGAGAGAGAGAAAGCCATCTAGCTACTAACTACGGACCCGAAGTGTTGGGGAACGTAGTATTTCAAAAAAATTGCCTAGGCACACGCAAGATCCATCTAGGTGATGCATAGCAACGAGAGGGGAGAGTGTGTCAACGTACCCTCGTAGACCAAAAGCGGAAGTGTTTAGTAACGTGGTTGATGTAGTCGAACGTCTTCGCAATCCAACCGGTCCAAGTACCCAACGCACGGCACCTCCGCGGTCTGCATGATAACCCACAAGTATAGGGGATCGCAACAGTTTTCGAGGGTAGAGTATTCAGCCCAAATTTATTGATTCGACACAAGGGGAGCCAAAGAATATTCTCAAGTATTAGCAGTTGAGTTGTCAATTCAACCACACCTGGATAACTTAATATCTGCAGCAAAGTGTTTAGTAGCAAAATAATATGATAGTAGTGGTAACGGTAGCAAAAGGTATATTTTTGGTGTTTTGTAGTGATGATAACAATAGCAACAGAAAAGTAAATAAGCGAAGAACAATATATGGAAAGCTCGTAGGCAATGGATCGGTGATAGAGAATTATGCCGGATGTGGTTCATCATGTAACAATCATAACCTAGGGTGACACAGAACTAGCTCCAATTCATCAATGTAATGTAGGCATGTATTTCGAATATAGTCATACATGCTTATGGTAAAGAACTTGCATGACATCTTTTGTCCTACCCTCCCGTGGCAGCGGGGCCCTAGCGGAAACTAAGGGATATTAAGGCCTCCTTTTAATAGAGTACCGGACCAAAGCATTAACACATAGTGAATACATGAACTCCTCAAACTACGGTCATCACCGGTAAGTATCCCGATTATTGTCACTTCGGGGTTAACGGATCATAACACATAATATGTGACTATAGACTTGCAAGATAGGATCAAGAACTCACATATATTCATGAAAACATAATAGGTTCAGATCTGAAATCATGGCACTCGAGCCCTAGTGACAAGCATTAAGCATAGCAAAGTCATAGCAACATTAATCTCAGAACATAGTGGATACTAGGGATCATACCCTAACAAAACTAACTCGATTACATGATAAATCTCATCCAACCCATCCCCATCCAACAAGCCTACGATGGAATTACTCACGCACGGCGGTGAGCATCATGAAATTGGTGATGGAGGATGGTTGATGATGACGATGGCGACGGATTCCCCTCTTCGGAGCCCCGAACGGACTCCAGATCAGCCCTCCCGAGAGAGTTTAGGGCTTGGCGGCGGCTCCGTATCGTAAAAGGCGATGAATCTTTCTCCCTGATTTTTCTCTCCAAACACGAATATATAGAGTTGGAGTTGAGGTCGGAGGAGCTCCAGGGGGCCCATGAGGTAGGGGGCAGGCGCCCCCCCCCCACCCTTGTGGCTAGGGTGTGGGCCCCCTGGTCTTGATCTTTTGCCAGTATTTTTATTATTTCCAAAAATACACTCCGTGGAGTTTCAGGTCATTCAGAGAACTTTTGTTTATGCACATAAATAACACCATGGCAATTCTGCTGAAAACAACGTCAGTCAGGGTTAGTTCCATTCAAATCATGCAAGTTAGGGTCCAAAACAAGGGCAAAAGTGTTTGGAAAAGTAGATACGACGGAGACGTATCACTGCACACGTTCAGCTCGGTGACGTTCCTCGTACTCTTGATCCATCTGAGGTCGAGGGAGAGTTTCGTCAGCACGACGGCGTGATGGCGGTGATGATGAAGTTATCGGTGCAGGGCTTCGCTTAAGCACTACAATGATATGACTGAGGTGGAAATCTGTGGAGGGGGCACCGCACACGGCTAAGACAATTGTCAACTTGTGTGTTCTAGGGTGCCCCCTGCCCCCATATATAAAGGAGCAAGGGGGAGGCTGGTCGGCCCCTAGGGCGCGCCCCAAGTAGGATTCCTACTAGGAATAGGAATCCTATTCCTAGTAGGTTTCCAACAAGGAAGAGAGGGGGGAGGAAGGACAGGAAGAGAGGGAGAACGGAAGGGCCCCCTTCCCTAGTCCAATTCGGACCTAAGGGGGAGGGGGGCGCGGCCTGCCCTAGCCGCCCTCTCTCTCTCTCCACTAAGGCCCATGAGTTCCCCCGGGGGGTTCCGGTAACCCCCCGGCACTCCGGTTTTATCTGAAACTTCTCCGGAACATTTCCGGTGTCCGAATATAGTCATCCAATATATCAATCTCTATGTCTCGACCATTTTGAGACTGCTCGTCATGTCTGTGATCACATCCGGGACTCCGAACTACCTTCGGTACATCAAAACACATAAACTCATAATACCGATCGTCATCGAACGTTAAGCGTGCGGACCCTACGGGTTCGAGAACTATGTAGACATGACCGAGACACTTCTCCGGTCAATAACTAATAGCGGAACCTGGATGCTCATATTGGCTCCTACATATTCTACGAAGATCTTTATCGGTCAAACCGCATAACAACATACGTTGTTCCCTTTGTCATCGGTATGTTACTTGCTCGAGATTCAATCGTTGGTATCTCAATACCTAGTTCAATCTCGTTACTGGCAAGTCTCTTTACTCGCTCCATAATGCAACATCCCGCAACTAACTCATTAGTTACATTGCTTGCAAGTCTTATAGTGATGTGCATTACCGAGAGGGCCCAGAGATACCTCTTCGACAATCGGAGTGACAAATCATAATCTCGATCTATGCCAACTCAACAAACACCATTGGAGACACCTGTAGAGCATCTTTATAATCACCCAGTTATGTTGTGACGTTTGATAGCACACTAAGTGTTCCTCTGGTATTCGGGAGTTGCATAATCTCATAGTCATAGGAACATGTACAAGTTATGGGGAAAGCAATAGCAATAAACTAAACGATCATAGTGCTAAGCTAATGGATGGGTCAAGTAAATCACATCATTCTCTAATGATGTGATCCCGTTCATCAAATGCCAACTCTTGTCCATGGCTAGGAAACTTAACCATCTTTGGTTAACGAGCTAGTCTAGTAGAGGCATACTAGTGACACTCAGTTTGTCTATGCATTCACACATGTACTAAGTTTCCGGTTAATACAATTCTAGCATGAATAATAAACATTTATCATGATATAAGGAAATATAAATAAGAACTTTATTATTGCCTCTAGGGCATATTTCCTTCACGAAGGTCTACAAAGAACTACCCACGCATCATCGGAGAGGCACCAATGGAGGTGGTGAACCCCATCCGAGATGGTGTCTAGATTGGATCTGGTGGTTTTGGACTCTGCGGCGGCTGGATGAATATTTCGTCGACTCCCCTAGGGTTTTGGGAATATTGGGGTATTTATAGAGCAAAGAGGCGGTCCGGGGGCACCCGAGGTGGGCACAACCCACCAGGGCGCGCCTGGGCCTCCTGGCACCCCTGGTGGGTTGTGCTCCCCTCGGGGCACCCCCCAGGTGCAGCCAGGGCCCATTACGTTCCTTCTGGTCCATAAAAAATCTCTGTAAAGTTTCGTGGCATTTGGACTCCGTTTGATATTGATTTTCTGCGATGTAAAAAACATGGAAAAAACAACAACAGACACTTGGCACTATGTCAATAGGTAAGTGCCAAAAATGATATAAAATGATTATAAAACATCCAAGATTGATAATATAACAGCATGGAACAATCAAAAATTATAGATACGTTGGAGGCGTATCAGCATCCCCAAGCTTAACTCCTACTCGTCCTCGAGTAGGTAAGTGATAAAAACAGAATTTTTGATGTGGAATGCTGCCTAACATGTCATATCATATTCTTTTCTTTATAGCATGGACATTTGGACTTTTATATTGTTCAAAGCAATAGTCTAGTTTTGACATGATAATTTAAATACTCAAGCATGTCAACAAGCAACCATGTCTTTCAAAATAACAACGATAAAATAAGTTATCTCTAGCCCATCATGCTCAACCTTTGACCCATTCATGAAACAAACTCGCATATTAGCTACACCCAATACTCAAGTACGGTCATATTGCCTCCTAGTTTGTGCTTTTATAAGACAAGACGGAGACTCAGATTCAAAAATAAAAATTGCATAAAGTAAAAAGAAAGGCCCTTCGCAGAGGGAAGTAGGGATTTGTAGAGGTGCCAGAGCTCAAAGCAAAAAACTTAGAGATAAAAATATTTTTGGAGGTGTATCCATCCCACCAACAAAAACAACTTAGAGTTCCCAATACTTTCCATGCTTAGATATATCATAGGCGGTTCCCAAACAAAAAATAAAGTTTATTCCTTTTTCCATGGCTAGCCGTATCCACGGTTTCCCTCCATACCAACGCTTTCCAAGGAATTTATTATTTGACAACATAAAGTAAATTCATTTTTCATTTCGGGACTGGGCATCCCTAATACCTTTGCCTTACTCTCGTGCAATGACAAGTGAATAAACACTCATCGTGAGAATAACACATCTAGCATGGAAAATATTAGCCACCCCTCACCGCTCCGCGAGCGAAACGAACACACAAAAGAGTAGTTTATTTTGAAAATTAGAGATGGCACATGAAAATTTGCTTAGAACGGCAAAGGAATACCGCATATAGGTAAATATAGTGGACTCATGTGGCAAAACTGGGTTAAAGGTTTTTGTATGCACAAGTAGAGATCATACTTAATGCAAAATGAAGGCTAGCAAAAGGTTGAGAAGCGACCAACCAAGAAACGAATAATCTCATAAGCAAGCATTAAGCATAACTAACACCGAATAATGCACCACAAGTAGGATGTAATTTCATTGCATGGCTATTGACTTTCGTGCTTGCATAGGGAATCACAAACCTTAACACCAATATTCCTACTAAAGCATAATTACTCATCAAGATGACTCACATATCACATCATCATATCTCAAAATTATTACTAAGAATCAAGTTTATTTTGTCCAATGATCTTCATGAAAGTTTTTATTATATCCTTCTTGGATATCTATCACTTCGGGACTAATTTTCATGTGTTGCTTTTCAAAAGCTCAAACAAATATAAGTGAAGATCATGAGCATAATATTTCTTTCTCTCAAATTAATTTAAGTGAAGCAAGAGAGAATTTCTTGAAAATTTTACTAACTCTCAAATAAATCTAAGTGAAGCAAGAGAGCATTTCTCCAAAAATACTAAAGCACACCATGCTCAAAAAGATATAAGTGAAGCACTAGAGCAAGTCCATAGCTCATAAAAGATTTAAGTGAAGCAAGGAGAGCAATTCTAACAACTCATGACATAATTTTGGCTCTCTCAAATAGGTGTGTCCAGCAAGGGATCAAGACTTAAAACACAAAATAAAACAAGCAAAGACTCATATCATACAAGATGCTCCAAGCAAAACACATAGTATGTGACAAATAAAAATATAGCTTCGAGTAAAATACCGATGGTCGTTAGAAGAAAGAGGGGGTGCCACTCGGGGGCATCCCCAAGCTTAGTTGGTTGCTAATTTTTGGATAATAGATTGGGATGCCGGGGCATCCCCAAGCTTAGGCTCTTCTACTCCTTATTCCTTCATCCATCGTAATATAACCCAAAACTTGAAAACTTCAATCACACAAAACTTAACAAAACCATTGTGAGATCCGTTAGTATAAGAAAATAATAAATCACTACTATAAGTGATGTATCAAACAAATTCATATTTTGTTCTTGCATTATATCTACTGTATTCCAACTTTTCTATGGCAAAAACTCATCCAAGAAAACCATAGAGCCATCAAAATAAGCACACAACACAAAGAAAACAGAATCTGTCAAAACAGAACAGTCTGTAGAAATCTGACTATTTCGAATACTTCTGTAACTCCAAAAATTCTGGAAAATTAGAAAGACCTGAGCAATTTGTATATTTATCTACTGCAAGTGGAATGGGTATTTTATCGCTCTCTGGTAAAAATGAGAATTATTTCCGTGAGCGCAAAAGTTTCTGTTTTTTCAGCAAGATCAAACAACTATCATCCAAGAAGATCCTAAAGGCTTTACTTGGCACAAACACTAATTAAAACATAAAAACACAATCATAACAGTAGCATAATTGTGCTAACACTCAAAAACAGGAAGCAAAATTCAAAAATAAATTTTGTTCATTGGGTTGCGTCCCAACAAGCGCTATAGTTTTACGCCCTTAGCTAGGCATAAAGCAAGGATCTAAGTTTTGTCTTCCAAAGTTTTGGAAACTTTTGTAAGGGTTTTTTCAAACCCGGGAGGCTCTTTACGCTTCCCTAAATTCTCTGGAAAAGAAACCATCTTTAGATCCAAAATATCCAATCGCTTGTTGCAAAGAGTAATCAAGGTATTCAGGTGATTGATACTACCATTGAGATGTTTGAGGGGTTCATTATCTTTTTGTAATTCAACCATGTGTTTATGCAAATCACCAAGTTTGTCCAGTATTTGAACTCCCTCTGGGGTGAAAGTAAACCCCTTCTTTTGAGGTGGAATCCCCAAAATTCCTTCTAAAATTTCATATGTGGCATTGGCATCAAGCTCAATAAAATTCCCTTTAGCGGCAAAATCTAGGAGTTGTCTATGATGCAAAGCCAATCCTATGTAAAAATTACGAAGCAAGACCTTAGCGTCCCCCTTTAAATTGGAAATACGATAAGATTCCATAAGCCTATACCAAGCATCTTTCAAATTTTCTCCTTGTCTTTGCTTGAAGTAAAGCACTTCAAAATCTGGTGACAAAGGAGGGGTAGGCACGCTAGCCATTAAGACTAGGAAGCAAGAAAACGGATAGATCCGGCAAGAAAAACGATGAACGAAAAGAGATGTGAATAAAACGGTAATTTTTTGTGAAGTGGGGGAGAGTAAAACGAGAGGCAACTGGCAAATAATGTAAATTGCGAGGAGATGAGATTTGTGATTAGGAACCTGGTATATGTTGAAGATCCTCCCCGGCAACGGCGCCAGAAATTCCTTTTGATGTCACTTGAAGCTATGTCGGTATTTCCCCAAAGAGGAAGGGATGATGCAGCACAGCGGCAGTAGGTATTTCCCTCAGATATGGAACCAAGGTTATCAAACTAGTAGGAGAACCAAGCAACACAACGTAAACAACCCCGACGTGTTAAAGGGGTTGTCAATCCCTTTTGGGTAATGAAATTGGTGCGTGACGGGTGAAAGTTGTAAATATTGATAGATCAAACGCCAAATAAAATAAATAATAATAAATTGCAGCAAGGTATTTTGGGGTTTTTGGTTTAGTAGATCTGAAAATAAACGCAAAGGAAAGTAGATCGCAAAGGCAAATAATATGAGAAAGAGACCTGGGGGCCGTAGGTTTCACTAGTGACTTCTCACGAGAAAAATAGCAAACGGTGGGTGAATAAATTACTGTTGGGCAATTGATAGAACTTCAAATACTCATGACGATATCTAGGCAATGATAATTACATAGGAATCACGTCCAAGATTAGTAGACTGACTCCTGCCTACATCTACTACTATTACTCCACACATCGACTGCTATCCAGCATGCATCTAGTGCATTAAGTTCATGGAGAAACGAAGTAATGCAATAAGAACGATGACATGATGTAGACAAGATCTATCTATGTAGAGATAGACCCCATCGTTTTATCCTTAGTAGCAATGATACATACGTGTCGGTTCCCCTTCTGTCATTGGGATCAAGCACCGTAAGATCGAACCCACTACAAAGCACCTCTTCCCATTGCAAGATAAATAGATCAAGTTGGCCAAACAAAACCCAAATATCGAAGAAGAAATACGAGGCTATAAGCAATCATGCACAAAAAATATCAAAGAAACTCAAATACTTTCATGGATATAAAAAGAGATAGATCTGATCATAAACTCAAATTTCATCGGATCCCAACAAACACACCGCAAAAGAGTTACATCATATGGATCTCCAAGAGACCATTGTATTGAGAATCAAGAGAGAAAGAGAGAGAAAGCCATCTAGCTACTAACTACAGACCCGAAGGTCTGCAAAGAACTACTCACGCATCATCGAAGAGGCACCAATGGAGGTGGTGAACCCCATCCGAGATGGTGTCTACATTGGATCTGGTGGTTCTAGACTCTGCGGTGGATGGATGAATATTTCATCGACTCCCCTAGGATTTTGGGAATATTGGGGTATTTATAGAGCAAAGAGGCGGTCTGGGGGCACCCGAGGTGGGCACAACCCACCAGGGCACGTCTGGGCCTCCTGGCGCGCCCTGGTGGGTTGTGCTCCCCTCGGGGCACCCCCAGGCACAACCAGGGCCTATTACGTTCCTTCTGGTCCATAAAAAATCTATGTAAAGTTTCGTGGCATTTGGACTCCGTTTGATATTGATTTTCTACGATGTAAAAAAACATGGAAAAAACAACAACTGGCACTGGGCACTATGTCAATAGGTTAGTACCAAAAAATGATATAAAATGACTATAAAATGATTATAAAACATCCAAGATTGATAATATAACAGCATAGAACAATCAAAAATTATAGATACATTGGAGACGTATCAGAAAGCAATAGCAATAAAACTTAATGATCATTATGCTAAGCTAACGGATGGGTCTTGTCCATCAAATCATTATCCTAATGATATGATCCCGTTATCAAATGACAACACATGTCTATGGTTAGGAAACTTGAACCTCTTTGATCAGCGAGCTAGTCTAGTAGAGGCTTACTAGGGACACGGTATTTGTTTATGTATTCACACATGTATTTAAGTTTCCGATCAATACAATTCTAGCATGAATAATAAACCTTTATCATTAATTAGGAAATATAAAAATAACCATTTTATTATTGCCTCTAGGGCATATTTCCATCACTTTTGACCGTCACACACCTTTTTAGAAGGCATGCGGCCCAGTGCTACTTTTTGCAAGACCATCCCTTCAGCTTTGAGGCGAAGCCCCTATTTATAGATCCAGAGGTACGGGGGACGGTCTACCCATCCCCCTCGCCAATGAACAACACCGAAGAAATCCTTAGGCACCATGGATGACATTCGCAGTTCATCCTCGCACCCTCATGGCCCTCTCTCTGGCGATTGGGCGAGCTGTTCAGTCTCGCGCCTCCGGCTGAGCAATCTGCAAATGCAGGGCTTTCTTCCCGCGGTGGATCTTGTTCCCGTCCGCGCCGAATTAATCTCTGTCGATGGCCAGACATTCGCTGAGCACTCCCCCGCTCCAAGCAAGGAAGAAAGGTATGCTTTGTGCCCTACCTTCTAAGAGGCCTAGGTTTTCCCATTCATCCCTTCCTATGGGGTTTATTAGAGTTCTACTAGATCCAGCTCCACAACCTCACCCCAGGGTCCATACTGCATATTTATGGCTTTGTGGCCCTCTATGAAATATTCTTAAGCTGCGAAGCCCACTTTGACTTGTGGAGGAAATACTTCTGCCTCGTCCCCAGTACCCGCGAGGGGTCAATCTTCGAAGTGGGAGGAGCAGAGGTGTGGCGGATAGCCGGGATGGGCTACCCCATTAGGACCCCATGGAAGGATCTCGAGGAATGGACCTTGGAATGGTTCTATATCGAAGACGTTCCGCTCTTCGACCCAATCCGAAAGGGTTTGCCCGAAAACTCGAGCGCTCCGCTAAGGAAGCGGCTCAACTGGCGACCCCAG
Source organism: Triticum aestivum (assembly GCF_018294505.1). Classification (NCBI taxonomy): domain Eukaryota; kingdom Viridiplantae; phylum Streptophyta; class Magnoliopsida; order Poales; family Poaceae; genus Triticum; species Triticum aestivum. The sequence continues at coordinate 122,724,920 of NC_057806.1, forward strand.
AGCCCTTCCCAGATAGACAGTGAGGAGGTGCACCTTTTGGCTGCCAAGGTACGACTGCTAACCCATAGTAAATTGACTATGATCGAAGTAATGTCCATCACCATAACCCGGTGTGTACATCCCCTTCAACAAAGGGGGCATCCTTTATGGTGCTACAACGGGACCAGTGATGCGACACGCTATAAGAGACAAGGGCCAGACGATAAAGTGGCCATGGCCAAGATATTAGCTGACCTCTTTAAAGGAGAGGAGGAAGACTTTGTTCAATTGAGTTGAGTATCCGAGAGGGTTGCTCCTATAATCCGACAAACTGGGTAAGCTCAATTCTTTGTCTGTAGTCCGGTTGCACCGTCTGAACACCTGCTAATTATACTTTGTTCATACAGAGCTGGAGGCATCAGGTCGAGTCCATCTATTTCCCTTCCCCTCAACCGGAGAATCATTCCCGCGTCGACGACCCGGGCTATCATGACGATCTGGAAACGTCGGTTGATTTCGAAGATAGGGTCTTTTACCAAGAAAGCCTTGATGGCACCAAAGTTGTTATGATGGCTGATCACCCTAGGGCCCTTCCTTCCTCCACTATAAGTGAAAAGAGGAGCTCCTCTTGAATGAGGTGATCGCCTCACACCATCCCGCATGCTCTAACTTCTACTCCCAAGGGTCGTCGTACTACACGCCGAACAACTGTGGGAGGAGCACAACCTACGCCAGCCCCGACCCCTAATGGGGCATCCAAGAGGAAGGCCTCTGCTGGAGCAGAAGCAATCGCTCCCTCGGATCAAAGGTAACATGCTTTGGGACCACGAGAAGGGGTCGTTTCTAAATTTCTTTCGTCTAGCGTTTGCTTAATTGCGCAGAAGAAGAGTTCCGGCGCGCCAGTTCGAGGTCTCTCCAGGCACGCCAAGGTGTGATTCCAACCTTGAGCCCTCGGTGCAGGCCAGGGATCCTGTCGAACACACAGCAGCTGGCGCACCCCTAGAGGACCCCGACGACGTTTCGGTGACCAACTCCGAGGTCGAAAGCGTAATGAATCATCACCGTTGGAGAGAATCCTTGTGCCATGTTGCCTTCACCAATCAGGAGTTTAACGCATTTAATTCGGTGGACGCATACCTTGGACCAACCTGAACTGGGCTCGAAGGGATCGCCAGTCTCTTTTCATCAGAAATGCAGGTGAGAGATAGCTTAAAAGCATTTTATAGTTCCTAACCTAGCAGCCCCCAAGCCTTAATTTGGGTGGGACAACCGAGTTAAGGATCCTTGTATTGTCTTGATTTTGCAGGCTGTGAGGGAGCAGAACAACAAGTTGTTCGAAGACCTTAAGCTAAGCCAAACACTGTTAGCCAGTGCTATGGTCGATCTAGAAGCGGCCAAAAAGGCTGCCATCAAAAATACTGTTAAGTGAAAAAGCTTTAGGATGCTACAAACTATATAAAGTCATGCCATGCTTTCCTTGCAGCCGCCGAAGTGATGAGTCAACTGTGGAGGGAACTGGAGGTTGACAAACGAGTGTTGACACAAAGTCAGGAAGAGAAGAATGGGCTCAAGGAAGAAAATCAGCGAAAAGCCGAGGAAATCGAGCGGTTGAAGTCTCAATTGGCTCAGGCCTTGAAGGAGAACCAGAAACTAAAAGGTGGTATATTCGGTAAGTCATGAATTTGATATCACGCGAATGTGGGTGATCACAATGTTTTGAAACGCGTGCTACCCTTGTTTGCTAGGTCTCCCGATAGGGCGGCCCAAAGAGGAGGTGGGTTCCTTTAGTGGGAACCTTTTAAAAGAGCTGACCAAGGCGCATGAAAGAGCCCGGAAGGCCATGAAAAGCATGGTTAAAGCACTATGGCCGGAGGAGGTGCCATGAGAGAGCATGGCTGAGCTGGCTAACCGCTTTAAAGGGGCGAATCAACGATTTGAATTGTGGAAAATGTCAGCCTACTGGGAAGGGGTGCTCGAGGCCTGGGCGATGGTGAAGACCCGATTTACCAAACTCGACCCCAAACATATGGCTCGGGTGGGACCCCTGGGGCCGGATGGGCAGGAAATACCTCTTAGCTTAGTATACGACCAAGTGATGCCCGCTGCTCGGTACTCCCAGAAGGATTGTGCCTTGGACAGGTTGATAGATGGTATTGATAAAGAGTAGGGTGCGTGATTCTATGTATACATGTACCTTACATCGCGCAATTCTCAAGCAATGTTATAAACGTTGTCTTAACCGACCATCGGCTTCTGCCTCCTTGACCAGTGATCGGGGAGTGTTTCGTACAATATGCCCTGACGAACAGGGGATAATTCTGGAACCAGGCAATCCGGCCCTTTGGTGCGAACATACAAAACATGTGCACCGAGCAATGTTATATTACTTTTTAATGTAAGAAACATCTTTCGAAGAGAATAGTTCCTCCAAGGGTTCCTTTCTTCGGGCGAGGTATGTTGACCATTAGCCGTGGGTTCGGAAGTCAGTGACACATGGATGCTTTATGGTTTTTAGGAACCGAGAATAGTTGGGTGGCAGCTAGCGCCTGTTTATTTTTTACTTCCCCGGGGGTCCGACCCATTATTTTCTATAAGAACGCTAGCTTTTGGCTTCACCCGTCTGAGGTACGTATCCGGATTACCCGGGCGTAGCAATCGCAGAGGTGCTCCCTTTACTTCCTAGTCGAACAGTCGGAAACGTAGGTGTAAACACAGGAGCCAGGCAACCCAGCTTGGCAAAGGACTTAAGTCAAATAGGTGCATATAATGGCTTGAAAGATGTGGGAGGGTTTCATTTCAAAACAACAGAAACAAGGTTGTATGAAGTATATTGCAATTAGCTTCTTTTAAAAGAAGCCCCCAGGTAAAGCTAGGTAGTACATCACATGATGTGTACAATGGTGACCTACCATATTACGGTTTATTCGAACTCCAGGTCAGGGAGGCTAAGGCTCCAAAGGTTAAAACAAAAAGGAAAAGACAAGGACAGTGCAGGGAGTGTTGATGACGATGCCGGATTAGGCGTAGAAACGTCAAAGCCGAGTAACATTCCATGGGTTCGGCTTGGGTCGGCTATTTGACGGGTTGCGGAGGTGATACGCTTCACCTGTGAGCACTTCATCTATGATGAAGGGGCCTTCCCATTTGGGTGATAGCTTATCTTTCTGCTTCTCCGGAAGCCAGAGGACGAGTTCTCCCATGTTGTATGCTTTTGCCCAAACCTCCCGATTTTGGTAGCGTCGTGCTTGATGTTGATAGAAATGCGGAGCTTGCCCATGCAATGTGCATTCTCCACTACAAAAAAAGACACATCCGTGACATTTTGGGTCGAACAAAAAAATTCTGTCATACATATGACACTTCTATGATGATAATTGTGACAAAACCCGGTATCATCATAGATGTGGTGGGCTCCTACTTCTATGACAAAAAATCATGACAGAAAATGGGCTTTTTGTCCTGGGCGGGCTGGAGACGCGGCTGCATGACATTCTTTGGGCCGTCCATGACGGAAAAAACCGTGGTAGAGGCGAGCAGGAGGAAAATTTCGGGGAGTTCCCGGTTACGGTGGGAGGTCGGGGGCCGAGCGATGTGCGCTTCTCTCGTACACGTACGCGCGTGTGTGCGAGGCGTTGGCTCTAACTGAAGCCGAGCAAGGCATTGGGCTCTAACTGAACCCGAGCGATTGCACTGCAGGCTACGCGTTACTGAACCCGAGCGATCGGTCGATGGCTGTTAACTGAACCCGATCGAGCGATTCCTTCGCTACTGCTGCTAACTGAAGTCGATCGATGCTGCCTCTGGATGAATAGTGAGTGTCGCGGGGGCGTTTGGATGAACAGTTCCCGGTGGGGGTGGATGAACAGGACCCCGTGGTGTTGCCTCTCGATGAACAGGACCCCGATGGATCGAACCGGTTGGGGCTGGATGAACAGGACCCCGTGGAGGGCTGGATGAACAGGACCACCCCGTGGAGGGCAGGATGAATAGTAGACGGTGGAGGGCAGGATGAACAGTAACCCGTGGAGGGGTGGTTGTACAGGAGCCCGTGGAGAGGGCTGGTTGAACAGTAGCTGGTGGAGTAGCGCGCGGTGGAGGCTGGATGAACAGGAGCCCGTGGATGAACAGTCGCAGGTGGAGGCTGGAGGAGGTCGACGGTGGATGAACAGTAGCTTGTGGAGGCTGGAGGGGGTCGATGGTGGAGATGAACAGTATCCCGTGGAGTCCCGTTTTGCGGTACGCCACACCCCTCCCGATGAACAAGACCCCCGTTTCGACTGTAGCGCTCCAACACAAGTCTGCTTCCTCCGTTTTGCGGTACGCCACACCCCTCCCAATGAACAGGACCCCCGTTTCGACCGTAGGAGGTCCGTTTCCTCCATTTTGCGGTACGCCAGACCCCTCCCAATGAACAGGATCCCATTTCAAACGTGGCCGGTCGAACACAAGGCCGTTTCCTCCGTTCTGCGGTACGCCAGGCCTCGTTTCCATCGCCTGTTCCGTCCAAGCCCTCCCGATGAACACGACGCATTCTGTTGCCTCCCCATGAACACGATGCATTCCGTTGCCTCCCCATGAACACGACGACGATGCTATTTCTACGTTCCGACCCAGCCATGTACACGAGCCCTAGCCGTACGTATGCGCGAGTAGGCGTTCGAGACCCCTCCCGCATGTACACATACGTGGCCGTATTTTATTTCTTGCACCCTGGCCGCTGTACGTATGTGTACATGCTACGTGCGCGCCTCTACTACGACACGTGCGCGCCTCTACATCCACCAGTATATATGTACGTACACGTTTGCGACCAAAATGACAACTCTACGTACGCTTCGACCAGGTGGGTCCCGACTGTCAGGCACTTCCTTGCGTGCGAAGATGTAGCTGGTGGGTCCCAGCAGTCAGGGGCAAATGTCTTTTTCGCGAAATATGATGGCCCGTCCGATGGGTCCCCGCTGTCAGGTGGAGGAATAATTATTTTGCACGTAATAAGGAGGCACTTCCTTGCTGCGGCCATGGACCCAGCTGTCAGCCTCTCCACGTGCAGTCCATGTCCGATGGAAGCCGTTCCTTGACCACGTTGACCACGCCACGCCGAGAGCACCAGGGTGGTGGACGACGGTGAGGCCTAGGAAGGGGACGACGCGGAGCCGGGGAAGACGCGACAATGGATGCCCACGCGTAGAGGAGTACGAGGGTTCACTGGTTCACTGCGGTGTGAGGCTGCCGTCGCCGCAGAATAACAGGGGGTGTGGGTGAGTAGAGGGATGGCCTGGCCAGCGGTGGGAGTAGTAGGGGGCGGTGAGGCCTCCACAACATCGCAGCCGACCACGGGAGGCAGGAGCACGAGGCACGACCGGTGCTGGTTTGGGCGGCTGGAGCAAGAAGACCAGAGGTTGAAGAAGCACTACGGCCGTTGGATGGACATCGTACGGTCACTGGAGCTAGAATCGTGCATATTGACTAAGTTGACAAAGCCCTCCGTCCCCGTCAACTTAGTAGGCCCACAAGTCAGCCTCCCACCAAGGTGGGTCCCAGCTAGCAGGGGGTATTCATTTTTTGTACGTAATAAGGAGGCACTTCCGGTGGGTTCGAGCTGACAGCAGGGGGAATGTTTTTTTCGCGAAATACGGTGGCCCGTCGGGTGGGTCCCAGCAGTCAGGGGCAAACGTTTTTTCGCGATATACTGGTGGGCGTCTGGTGGGTCCCTGCTGTCAGGTGGAGGAATAATTATTTTCCGTGTAATAAGGAGGCACTTCCTTGCGGCTGCCATGGACCCAGCTGTCAGCCTCTCCACGTACAGTATTCTTCCGATGGAATTCGGTCGTTGACCACATTGACCACGCCGCGCCGACAGCACCACGACGGTGGACGACGGCGAGGCCTAGGAAGGGGACGACGCGGAGCCGGGGAAGACGCGGCAGTGAATGCCCACGAGGAGAGGAGTACGAGGGTTCACTGGTTCGGCTGCGCTGCCGTCGCCATAGAATAACAGGGTGTGTGGGTGAGTGGAGTGGAGGGATGGCCTGGCCAGCGGTGGGAGTAGTATGGGGCGGTGAGGCCTCCGCGGTAGCACAGCCGGCCATGGGAGGCAGGAGCAGGCGGCACGATGGCGCTGCTTTGGGCGGCTAGAGCAAGAAGACCAGAGGTTGAAGAAGCACTACGGCAGTTGGATGGACATCGTACGGTCAGTCGAGCTAGAATCGTGCATATTGACTAAGTTGACAAAGCCCTTCGTCCCCATCAACTTAGTAGGCCCACTATACTCGGTCCCAGCTAGCAGGGAGTATTCATTTTTTTTGTGCGTAATAAGGAGGCACTTCCTTGCGTTCGAATATATAGCTGGTGGGTTCGAGCTGTCAGCGGCGGTAACATTTTTTCGCTAAATACAGAGGCCGTTTCGGTGGGTCCCAGATGTCAGGTGGAGGAAATCATTATTTTGCGCATAATAAGGAGGCATTTCCTTGCGTGCGGCCGCGGACCCAGCTGTCAGCCTCTCCACATACAATCCACTTCAGATGCATGTCGGTCGTTGACCATGCTGACCACGCCACGCCCAGAGCACCAGGGCGGTGAACAACGGCGAGGCCTAGGAAGGGAACGACACAGAGGTAGGGAAGACTCGGCCGTTGTTTTTGTTTCCCACGCGGAGGGGAGTATGACTATACGAGGGTTTACTGGTTCGTCTGCCGTCGCCGGAGAATAACAGCAGGTGTGGGTGAGTAGAGGGATGGCTAGGCCAGCGATGGGAGTACAGTGGAGCGGTGAGGCCTGCGCGGCAGCACAGCCGGCCGTGGCGGAGGGAGCAGGCAGTCCCGCCGGCGCTTGTTTGAGCGGTTGGAGCAGGAAGAGCAGAGATTGAAGAAGCACGACAGCCGTTGGATGGACATCCAACAATATACAGGCCATCTGTGGAAAGCCTCAAATCTGTGGAAAACAACATACATCCCATCTGCCATTATTTCAAATAATTTACAGTCCATTTGCTAATTCTTATGGGTTTTTTGGAGCCCATATTCTTTATGTTAGCATTACAGTCCATATTGTGGCCACGGTTAAAAAATTATACGAAATTTTGCATATGTTGGTGCGGTCTGAACTGTTTTTAATCCTGAAATTTCGATTCACATTCAGACTAATTTTAAAAATAAATGTATATCAATATAAAATCCAATAAATTGTCCATGCATAAAAATCAATGCAATTTAAAATCTCGAAATGAAAAAAGATATTTGAACATAATTGGCGTTTTGATGTGTTTTAAAAATGTACAACCCATTTCTCATTACTGATAGGCCATTTTCTCGGCCAGCCGAATGAAGCTCTCCTCGTCTTGAAAGATGTGCAGCCCAACATGCCTGATAAAGCGACTTACTTGACAAATCACAAAAGAACTCGGCTAGCCATTTTCAGAAAGAAAAAAACTACTGGGCTGGTCTATGGTAAACATAAAAGAAAAGGCTGTCTAAACATGCCAGAGTGTCATGCACAGCCCAGTTGACACCCTGCTTCCGTCTCAAAAACAAATTAGATAAATGCCACTCCAATTATGGCGATTCATAAAAATGCCACTGCAATTTCCAAACTTTGAAAAATGCCACTACAATTTTTGCAAACTTTGAAAAACGCCACTACAGTTTGCAAACTTTGAAAAACGTCACTCCAGACTTCGAAAAATGCCACTAGAAATGGCATGAAATGGCATTTTTCAAAGTTTGGAAATTGCTGTTGGGGATCGTAGCAGAAATTTAAAATTTTCTACGCATCACCAAGATCAATCTATGGAGTAATCTAGCAACGAGGGGAAGGGGAGTGCATCTACATACCCTAGTAGATCGCTCAGCGGAAGCGTTGCAAGAACACGGATGAAGGAGTCGTACTCGCAGCGATTCAGATCGCGGTTGATTCCGATCTAAGCGCCGAACAACGGCGCCTCCGCGTTCAACACACGTGCAGCCCGGTGACGTCTCCCATGGCTTGATCCAGCAAGGGGAGAAGGAGTGGTTGGGGAAGACTCCGTCCAGCAGCAGCACGACGGCATGGTGGTGGTGGAGTGTGGAACTCCAGCAGGTCTTCGCCAAGCACTACGAGAGACGAGGAGGGAGAGAGGTAGGGCTGCGCTAAGAGGGAGATGATCTCGTGTGTCTTGCAGCCCCCAATACCTCAAGTATATATAGGGGAAGGGGAGGGGTTGCGCCCCCATCTAGGGTTCCCTCCCTAGGGGTGGCGGCAGCCCCAAAACCCATCTAGGGTGGCGGCCAAGGGGGGAGAGAGGGGGCGCACCTAGGGTGGGCCTTAAGGCCCATCTGGACCTAGGGTTTGCCCCCTCCCGCTCTCCCTTACGCCTTGGGCCTTGGTGGGGGGCGCACTAGCCCACCTAGGGCTGGTCCCCTCCCACACTTGGCCCACGCAGCCTTCTAGGGCTGGTGGCCCCACCTAGTGGACCCCCGGGACCCTCCCGGTGGTCCCGGTACGTTATCGATAGCACCCAAAACTTTTCCGGTGACCAAAACGGGACTTCCCGTATATAAGTCTTTACCTCCGGACCATTTCGGAACTCCTCGTGACATCTGGGATCTCATCTGGGACTCCGAACAACATTCGGTAACCGCGTACATACTTTCCCTATAACCCTAGCGTCATCGAACCTTAAGTGTGTAGACCCTACGGGCTCGGGAGTCATGCAGACATGGCCGAGACAACTCTCCGGTCAATAACCAACAACGGGATCTGGATACCCTTGTTGGTTCCCACATGCTCCACGATGATCTCATCAGATGAACCACGATGTCAAGGATTCAATCAATCCCGTATACAATTCCCTTTGTCTATCGGTACGATACTTGCCCGAGATTCGATCGTCGGTATCCCGATACCTTGTTCAATCTCGTTACCGGCAAGTCTCTTTACTTGTTCCGTAACACATCATCCCGTGAACAACTCCTTGGTCACATTGTGCACATTATGATGATGTCCTACCGAGTGGGCCCAGAGATACCTCTCCATTACACGGAGTGACAAATCCCAGTCTCGATTCGTGCCAACCCAACAGACACTTTCGGAGATACCCGTAGTGCACCTTTATAGCCACCCAGTTACGTTGTGATGTTTGGCACACCCAAAGCACTCCTACGGTATCCGGGAGTTGCACAATCTCATGGTCTAAGGAGATGACACTTGACATTACAAAAGCTTTAGCATACGAACTACACGATCTTGTGCTAGGCTTAGGATTGGGTCTTGTCCATCACATCATTCTCCTAATGATGTGATCCCGTTATCAACGACATCCAATGACCATGGTTAGGAAACCGTAACCATCTATTGATCAACGAGCTAGTCAACTAGAGGCTTACTAGGGACATGGTGTTGTCTATGTATCCACACATGTATCTGAGTTTCCTATCAATACAATTCTAGCATGGATAATAAACGATTATCATGAACAATGAAATATGATAATAACTAATTTATTATTGCCTCTAGGGCATATTTCCAACAGTCTCCCACTTGCACTAGAGTCAATAATCTAGTTCACATCGCCATGTGATTAACACTCACAGGCCACATCGCCATGTAACCAACATCCAAAGAGTTTACTAGACTCAATAATCTAGTTCACATCACTATGTGATTAACACTCAATGAGTTCTGGGTTTGATCATGTTATGCTTGTGAGAGAGGTTGTAGTCAACGGGTCTGCAATATTCAGATCCCTATGTATTTCGCAAAACTTTATGTCATATCGTAGATGCTGCTACCACGTTCCACTTGGAGCTATTCCAAATTGTTGCTCCATTATACGTATCCGGTATCTCTACTCAGAGCTATCCGGATAGGTGTTAAGCTTGCATTGACGTAACTCTTTACGTCGAACTCTTTATCACCTCCATAACCGAGAAACATTTCCTTATTCCTCTAAGGATAATTTTGACCGCTATCTGGTGATCCACTCCTAGATCACCTTTGTACCCTCTTGCCAGACATGTGGCAAGGCACACATCAGGGGCGGTACTCAGCATGGCATACTGTATAGAGCCTATGACAAAAACATAGGGGACGACCTTCGTCCTTCCTCTTTCTTCTGCCGTGGTCAAGCTTTGAGTCTTACTCAACTTCACACCTTACAACTCTGGTAAGAACCCCTTCTTTGACTGATCTATTTTGAACTCCTTCAAAAACATGTCAAGGTGTGCGTTCTTTGAAAGTATCATCAGGCGTCTTGATCTATTTCTATAGATCTTGATGCCCAATATGTAAGGAGCTTTATGCAGGTCTTCCTTTGAAAATCACTCTTCAAACAACCGTTTATGCTTTCCAGAAATTCTACATTATTTCGAATCAACAATATGTCATCCACATATACTTATCAAAAATGTTGTAGTGCTCCCACTCACTTTCTTGTAAATACAAGTTTCTAGCAAACATTGTATAAACCTAAAAGCTTTGATCACTCCATCAAAGAATATATTCCAACTCCGAGATGCTTGCTCTAGTCCATAGAAGGATTGCTGGAGCCAGAATACCTTTTAGCATCCTTAGGATCGACAAAACCTTTTATTGTATCACATACAACTTTTTCTTACGAAGACTAGTAAGAAAACTTGTTTTGACATCCATCTGTCGGATTTCATAATCGAAAAATACAGCTAATGCTAACATGATTCCGACGGACTTAAGCATCGCTACGGGTGAGAAATTCTCATCGTAGTCAACTCCTTGAACTTGTGAAAAGACTCTTTCCCACAAGTCGAGCTTCATAGACGGTAACATTACTACCCACGTCCGTCTTCTTCTTAAAGATCCATTTATCTCAATGGCTCGCCGATCATTGGACAAGTCCACCAAAGTCCATACTTTGTTCTGATACATGGATCCTATCTCGGATTTCATGGCTTCTAACCATTTGTTGGAATACGGGCCCACCATTGCTTCTCCATAGCTCGTAGGTTCATTGTTGTCTAACAACATGATATTTAAGACAGGATTACCGTACCACTCAGGAGTAGTACATATCCTTGTCGACCTACGAGGTTCGATAGCAACTTGATCCGAAGCTTCATGATCACTATCATTAACTTCCTATTCAATAGACATAGGCGCCATAGAAAACAACTTTCTGTGTTGCATCACTCTCTGGTTGAAGTAAAGGTTCGACAACCTCATCAAGTTCTATCTTCCTCCCACTCAATTCTTTCGAGAGAAACTCCTCCTCGAGAAAGGACCTGTTCTTAGCGACAAACAATTTGCCCTCGGATCTGAGATAGAAGGTATACCCAACTGTCACCTTTGGGTACCCTATGAAGATGTGTTTGTCCGCTTTTGGGTTCGAGCTTCTCCAGCTGAAGCCTTAAGCATCGCAGCCCCAAACATTAAGAAACGACAATTTGGGTTTCTTGCCAAACCATATTCATATGACGTCGTCTCAACGGACTTAGATGGTGTCCTATCTAAAGTGAATGCAGTTGTCTCTAACGCATATCCTCAAAATGAAAACGGTAGATCGGTAAGAGACATCATAGATCGCACCATATCTCATAAGGTTCGATTACGATGTCCGGACACACCCTTACCCTGTGGCGTTCCAGGTGGCTTCAACTGTGAAACGATTCCACAATGTCTTAAGTGATTGCCAAACTCATAACTCAGAAATTCTCATCGATCAGATCATAGGAATTTGATCTTCTTGTTATGATGGTTCTTAACTTCACTCTGAAACCACTTGAACTTTTCAAATGTTTCAGACTTGTGCTTCATTAAGTAAATATACCTATATCTACTCAAATCGTCAGTGAAGATGAGAAAATAGCGATATCCACCGCACGCTTCAATTCTCATTGGATCACACGCATCAGCATGTATGATTTCCAACAAGTCACTTGCCCGTTTCATTGTACCTGAAAACGGGGTCTTAGTCATCCTGCCCATGAGGCATGGCTCGCATGTGTCAAGCGATTCAAAATCAAGTGACTCCAAACATCCATCGACACGGAGTTTCTTCATGCATCTTACACCAATATGACCTAAGCAGCAGTGCCACAAGAAAGTGGTACTATCTACATCTTTTGGCGTGAACATGTGCATTACCACGACCGAGATTCACTGAACCATTCACATAGGGTGCATGACCATGAAAGGTATTATTCATGTAAACAGAATAACCATTATTCTCTAACTTAAATGAATAACCGTATTGCAATGAGCATGATCTAATCATATTCATGCTCAACGTAGACACCTGATAACATTTATCTAGGTTCGATACTAATCCCGAAGGCAGATGGAGCGTGCGATGGTGATCTCATCAACTTTGGAAACACTTCCAACACACATCGTCACCTCGCCCTTAGCCAGTCTCCGTTTAGTCCGTAGCTTTTGCTTCAAGTCACCAATAATAGCAACTGAACCGGTATCCAATACACACGTGCTACTAGGAGTACTAGTGGGGTACACATTAATAACACATATATACTTTGTTGAAGTTGCCAGCCTTCTTATCTACCATGCATTTGGGGTAATTCTGCTACCAGTGACCGTTCCCCTTACAATAGAAGCACTTAGTCTCGGGTTTGGGTTCAACCTTGGGTTCCTTCACTGGAGCGGCAACTGGTTTGCCGTCCATGATGTTTCCCTTCTAGCCCTTGCCATTCTTGAAACCAATGGTCTTGTTAAACCATCAACACTTGATGCTCCTTCTTGATTTCTACCTTTTGCGGTCTTAAGCACCGCGAACAGCTCCAGGATCAACTCCATCCCTTGCATATCATAGTTCATCACGAAGATCTAGTAGGTTAGTGATAGTGGCTAGAGAACTCTATCAATCACTATCTTATCTGGAAGTTTAACTCCCACTTGATTTAAGTGGTTGTAGCACCCAGACATTCTGAGCACATGCTCACTAGCTGAGCTATTCTCCTCCATCTTGTTGGCAAAAGAACTTGTCAGAGGTCTCATACCTCTCAACACGGGCATGAGCCTGAAATCCCAATTTCAGCTCTTGGAACATCTCATATGTCTTAGGGCGTTCAAAACGTCATTGGAATCCCAATTCTAAGCCATAAAGTATGGTGCACTAAACTATCAAGTAGTCATCAGGATGTGTTTGTCAGGTGTTCACAACATCCACAAACGACGTTGTAGGGGTTTGCACATGGAGCGGTGCATCAAAGACGTAAGCCTTCTGTGTAGCAGTGAGGACACTCCTCGGACTATGGACCCAGTCCGCATCATTGCTTACAATATCTTTCAACTTGGTCTTTCTCTAGGAACGTATTGAAACAGGGAGCTACAACGTGAGCTATTTATCTACAACATATTTGCAAAGACAATTTAGACTATGTTCATGATAATTAAGTTCATCTAATCAAATTAGTTAATGAACTCCCACTCGGATAGACATCCCTCTAGTCATCTAAGTGAAACATGATCCGAGTCATCTAGGCCGTGTCCGATCATCACGTGAGACGGACTAGTCAACATCGGTGAACATCTTCATGTTGATCGTATCTTCTATACGACTCATGCTCGACCTTTCGGTCTTCCGTGTTCCGAGGCCATGTCTGTACATGCTAGGCTCATCAAGTCAACCTAAGTGTATTGCGTGTGTAAAGCTGGCTTACACCCGTTGTATTCGAACGTTAAAATCTATCACACCCGATCATCACGTCGTGCTTCGAAACAACGAACCTTCGCAACGGTGCACAGTTAGGGGGAACACTTTCTTGAAATTATTACGAGGGATCATCTTATTTAAGCTACCGTCGTTCTAAGCAAATAAGATGTAAAACATGATAAACATCACATGCAATCAAATAGTGACATGATATGGCCAATATCATTTGCTCCTTTTGATCTCCATCTTCAGGGCTCCATGATCATCATTGTCACCGGCATGACACCATGATCTCCATCATCGTGTCTTCTTGAAGTTGTCTCGTCATCTATTACTTCTACTACTATGGCTAACGCTTTAGCAATAAAGTAAAGTAATTACATGACGTTTATGTTGACACGCAGGTCATAAATAAATTAAGACAACTCCTATGGCTCCTGCCGGTTGTCATACTCATCGACTTGCAAGTCGTGATTCCTATTACAAGAACATGATCAATCTCATACATCACATATATCATTCATCACATCCTTTTGGCTATATCACATCACATGGCACATGCTGCAAAAACAAGTTAGACGTCCTCTAATTGTTGTTGCAAGTTTTTACGTGGCTGCTATAGGTTTCTAGCAAGAACGTTTCTTACCTACGCCAAAACCATAACGTGATATGTCAATTTCTATTTACCCTTCATAAGGACCCTTTTCATCGAATCCGATCCGACTAAAGTGGGAGAGACAGACACCCGCTAGCCATCTTATGCAACTAGTGCATGTCAGTCGGTGGAACGTGTCTCACGTAAGAGTACGTGTAAGGTCGGTCCGGGCCGCTTCATCCCACGAAGCCGCCAAATCAAGATAAGACTAGTAACGGCAAGTAAATTGACAAAATCGACGCCCACAACAACTTGTGTTCTACTCGTGCATAGAAACTATGCATAAACCTGGCTCATGATGCCACTGTTGGGGATCGTAGCAGAAATTTAAAATTTTCTACGCATCACCAAGATCAATCTATGGAGTAATCTAGCAATGAGGGGAAGGGGAGTGCATCTACATACCCTAGTAGATCGCTCAGCGGAAGCGTTGCAAGAACGCGGATGAAGGAGTCGTACTCACAGCAATTCAGATCATGGTTGATTCCGATCTAAGTGCCGAACAACGGCGCCTCCGCGTTCAACACACGTGCAGCCCGGTGACGTCTCCCACGCCTTGATCCAGCAAGGGGAGAAGGAGAGGTTGGGGAAGACTCCGTCCAGCAGCAGCACGACGGCGTGGTGGTGGTGGAGGAGCGCGGAACTCCAGCAGGGCTTCGCCAAGCACTACGAGAGACGAGGAGGGAGAGAGGTAGGGCTGCGCCAAGAGGGAGATGATCTCGTGTGTCTTGCAGCCCCCAATACCTCAAGTATATATAGGGGAAGGGGAGGGGTTGCGCCCCCATCTAGGGTTCCCTCCCTAGGGGTGGCGGCAGCCCCAAAACCCATCTAGGGTGGCGGCCAAGGGGGGAGAGAGGGGGGCGCACCTAGGGTGGGCCTTAAGGCCCATCTGGACCTAGGGTTTGCCCCCTCCCACTCTCCCTTGCGCCTTGGGCCTTGGTGGGGGCACACCAGCCCACCTGGGGCTGGTCCCCTCCCGCACTTGGCCCACGCAGCCTTCTAGGGCTGGTGGCCCCACCTGGTGGACCCCCGGGACCCTCCCGGTGGTCCCGGTACGTTACCAATAGCACCTGAAACTTTTCCGGTGACCAAAACGGGATTTCCCATATATAAATCTTTACCTTCGGACCATTCTGGAACTCCTCGTGACATCTGTGATCTCATCTGGGACTCCGAACAAGATTCTGTAACCGCGTACATACTTTCCCTATAACCCTAGCGTCATCGAACCTTAAGTGTGTAGACCCTACGGGCTCGGGAGTCATGCAGACATGGCCGAGACAACTCTCCGGTCAATAACCAACAGCGGGATCTGGATACCCATGTTGGTTCCCACATGCTCCACCATGATCTCATCGGATGAACCACAATGTCAAGGATTCAATCAATCCCATATACAATTCCCTTTGTCTATCGGTACGATACTTGCCCGAGATTCGATCGTCGGTATCCCGATACCTTGTTCAATCTCGTTACCGGCAAGTCTCTTTACTCGTTCCGTAACACATCATCCCGTGATCAACTCCTTGGTCACATTGTGCACATTATGATGATGTCCTACCGAGTGGGCCCAGAGATACCTCTCTGTTACACGGAGTGACAAATCCTAGTCTCGATTCGTGCCAACCCAACAGACACTTTCAGAGATACCCGTAGTGCACCTTTATAGCCACCCAGTTACGTTGTGATATTTGGCACACCCAAAGCACTCCTACGGTATCCGGGAGTTGCACAATCTCATGGTATAAGGAAATGACACTTGACATTAGAAAAGCTTTAGCATACGAACTACACGATCTTGTGCTAGGATTAGGATTGAGTCTTGTCCATCACATCATTCTCCTAATTATGTGATCCCATTATCAATGACATCCAATGTCCATGGTCAGGAAATCGTAACCATCTATTGATCAACGAGCTAGTCAACTAGAGGCTTACTAGGGACATGGTGTTGTCTATGTATCCACACATGTATCTGAGTTTCCTATCAATACAATTCTAGCATGGATAATAAACGATTATCATGAACAATGAAATATGATAATAACTAATTTATTATTGTCTCTAGGGCATATTTCCAACAATTGCAGTGGCATTTCTCGGATACACCAGATTTGGAGTGGCATTTCTCAAATTAACCCAAAAACAAAAATAACTGGGCGAGCTGCTGGGTCCCTGGTGTCAGCCGCTCGTTGTGCAATTCTCTTGTTTATTGACTACATTGACAATGGCATGGGACCCAGATGTCAGAAATCCACTATGAGGAGCCATTTTTTATTGGCTTGAAATAAGGAGGCACTTGCTTGCGTACTGCCATGACCTTGGCGGGTCCCTGCTGTCATCCTCTCCACGTACAGTACCAGTTAGTCGTGCTTCAAAACTGATCGGCACGCCATTAAAAAAATAAAGGTCGATAACTAATGCAGCACCTCGGGCCAACGCGGCCAGATGACATTTTGCACGAGAAATTACACACCATGTTTCGTTGACATGTGGTCCCATTCCAACATATCAGTGAGACGACGGCGAGTAGTAGGAGTATTTCCGAACGGACGTGTAGGCCGGGGCGCCTCTTCGTGAACCGTGGCAAACTCGCAACCATCCACCGACTCTTCGCCTTTCCCTCTCGATTTGGAACTACTGTCGCACGCTCTTCCTCTCCCTCCTCCATTTTCCTTCAGCTCTTCACCCTTTCTTCTGCCATTGTTCGATCGTCTTCTTCATGGAGGGAACAGGCCGGAAACGACCCCGTTATTCTTGCCCCGATCTGAAAGATGACATGGTGGAGGAACTCATTGATCGGTGCGACGTCATCACCTCAGCTAGCATGGCAGGTTCGTTCAAGCCCATTCTCGACTCAACTAATAACATCATTACAAAGAACCCAAGAGTCAAGGAGCGGTTTGATCTCCCCTATCTTCTTCGTCGTGACCCTGATGACTGGCGCCGGCACGACGGAGGCCTCGCCCTGTGCCAGTTGATGCCGCTTGATAATGATACGTATGATGTTAAGATGCCATCGCTTGAGGGCAAGCCTTGGGTGGGCGCAAATGGAGATTGGGTTGTTTACATTGGGTCCAACTACGAGTGGGAACTTGTGAATGTGTACACTCGTCACCGGGTTCCACTTCCAAAAATCTCAGCACACTGCCCAGAGGTTGAGCACACCGGTAATGTACGCACATTCAAATACGATCATGGTGACTGTCTTCTACGGAAGATAGCAATTTGTCGAGTTCCCAACCGCTCTTGGAATTACAACAACTATCAAGTTTTTTCTATCTTCGACAAGCTTGTTGCCGTCCTTCGTGGTTCAACTCGATGGATATTGCTCAAAAATCAGTTTCTCTACACGGATGAGTACTGTGATGCAATTCAATACGAGGGCCTTGCGTTTGCTGCCACCACTCGTGGCACTGTTTTTGCATGGCATCCTAGTAGTTTCGGTACGTTTGTCTTCCACCATAATTATAATTGTTTCATCCACATGCATGCGGGTTAGCAAGTTTCCCATTACTAATTAACCTTCTTCTTGTGTTTCGAAGGTCCCGTGAACATCCCACCACCTATACTTGAAAATTTTTATA
This sequence comes from Triticum aestivum, assembly GCF_018294505.1. Classification (NCBI taxonomy): domain Eukaryota; kingdom Viridiplantae; phylum Streptophyta; class Magnoliopsida; order Poales; family Poaceae; genus Triticum; species Triticum aestivum. The sequence continues at coordinate 122,742,756 of NC_057806.1, forward strand.
ACCAAGGGGGAGATGCCGATGGTGATGATCACGAGCAGTGCCCATATACTCTGTGGCGCCTGGCAACTAATTTCGATGGATCACCTCTTCTTGTGTGTATACAGCCCACTAATGATGTTACTGCTAAGGAAGCAGGTGTCTCCCATGGTCACACTCTCTGGACCTATTCCAACACCCGTTGCATGGTATTCGGGATGGATACTAGTGTGCTAGCGCCAACTCCTTCTCCCTGGCACAGAATTGATAGTCTTGGAGAAAACTCGCTCTTCCTTGGACAAAACTATCCGATGATGGTGAAAGGCGATCCAACTGCTGTTGACACATTTATGAGAAGCAATTGTGTCTATACCTCAGACATTTGGGTGGTTCCCTACCCTGGTACTGATATAGTAGGCCGCGTCAGCCTGGATGATCAGTCCTGCGTTGGTCTCCAGATCGACAACGGATGGCCCGTCCCAGAGAATCACTTGTGGTTCAAAGCAAGCGTTTCCAACGCCACGGAATGGTTGAGTTGAAGTTCATTTCATGGCTTGTTATTTGTTGTGTGGTGAAAACTTTAGTATTTATAATGTATCCTCATTGTCGATGTGGGTTGATGACCTATTGTATGTAATAAAATGATATGCATGTGATAAACTTACTAAATTTATGAATGGCTTTCGAGTCGCTTCTCTGAGTGAGTGGTGCGACGAGGCAAAAAAATATTTTTTGGATACATAATTGTACGTGCATTGCAACAGGTTATCGGATGAGGCCAATCAACAATAGTACATGCCACCACCATGACATCCATCTAACACCATATTATTTCTTGGAGTCCGTGCTAGAGCAATCTCTTCAACCTCGTCGTTTCTCTAACTTCAGCCATCGCGCGGCGGGCGAGGTGGGGGTTTGCCAATAGTCGGTTTCCTTAACTGCGGTCCCATTTGTAAGGCCAACTCCAACGCACGACCCCAAACGCACCTCCGTTTTGCACGAACTCCAACGATAATTTTGACTAGAAAAGCAAGACCAAAGAAAACAAGAACCACAAGAATACATTTTACTACTCCTGTAAGTTGGATTAGTGCCTTCTTGATGCATTCATTGTTGATCTGCGGAGGCTCGATCTTGCATCTGTGCTAGCTAAAAGTGATAGAACATCTACTAAATTGCACTCTATCAATATATGGATGTACTCTTCTTCCCAATACAAAAACTTGCATCCATTCTACACCCTCCGTTGCACAATACATGCCTTCTATTTGTCAAAATATATATGTATCTAGACATGTCTTAGTATATAGGTACATCCATTTTTGGACAAATGGAAGTCAAGTATTTTGGAACGGAGGGAGTACACAATAAAAAATTTAAGTTAGCACAACTAGTCTAATCCGAGAGCAGAACCGAAGATTTGGTCGGGTTCTTCCTCCTTTTGCCGACACGTGGGACATCCAGCATCCAGGTCGTGTCATGAAAGAAAATAGAGTGGTAGTTGAAGCCACGAGATGTGTATCTTGGGTTAAACTGTAAATAGAATCTTACTACTCTTGAGTAACTCCAAAAGCGGCCACCGAAGATCTTTATTGGATTTGTTTTTCATCACCAGCACATCGAGGTGAAAGATGTGCAGGTTCAGTGGGTCCTCTTGCATTTTCACTGACATGTGGGGCTGCATGTGAGCAAACAGACGATGGGCTCCGCGCGTCCGTTGGCTGGCTGAGAAGAGAGATAGAGGAGGGCTGAGCATGGACTGCAGGAAATTTGTTCTACGTACCTCGATATAGGCTCGATATAGTGGGGTGGCATGGGCCATAACTAGCATTCACGTCTAGCAGTACGGCACACGCCACCCACACGAGTCCCATCCAACACCAATTTTCTTGGAGTTCATGCTACAACCATCTCTTCTCCCTCCTGTTTTCTCAGCCATCACGCGGTGGGCGGGGTGGGGGTTTGCCGATAGTCGGTTTGCTCAACTGCGGTCCCACTTGTAAGTGAAAATGCAACACCGCACGCATTCTCGCTTGAGCGGCGTGCCGGACCAACCGTGTGGGGGTGCAACGCGAACACGGCAGGCTTTTCCTTTTGAACTCGTAACTTGTAAAATTTGGTTCTGCTCCATGGCGCGATGGATAGATAGAAAATAACAATTTTGCCTAGAGTAATGAGAAGTTTGGTTCTGGCGCCGTTCATGCATGGAATACGTACGAAAATTATGAAGTTGATGCGAAAGGTAAGATAATTACTGTAGTATCATATACTACTACATGGATTTGACGGAAAGATAAAAATACATACAGATCCATCAACGTTCAACGACATCCTCACGCCCTAGTGCGTCGGGTCACCAACCGACATGTGAGGAGCAGCGGCGTTGGCAGCGAGCTCAACGTGCTTCTGAACAGTGTCGTCCAAGGTTGTCCTGCGCTCCAAGAAGGCCAGCGTCCTATCGTCCTCCTCTTGCATGTAGTAGTCCTTTTGGACGATTTGCGCGTAGACGTGGGTGATTATGTCGATGGTGTCTTGCTGCGCCAGGCGCTACGCGGCGAGCACGACCTCGAGGTGGACGCGCGATGGCGGGCAGTCCCAAGGCCACCAGTGCGTCGAAGAGGTTGTTACCATAGTGGCCGTTGAGGGTGGCGGGCATCACAGAGCCTGGGTGTGTCGGCTGGAGGCTTACGTCAAAGTCGTCAGCAAGCTTCTTGACGACGGTGAACTTGTCGAGGAAACCGACGAGGACCTCGTCGAACAAGGAGACGAAGCTGTCGTCCAAGCAGCCCCTTGCCCTGGCGGCCTCAAGCAATACTACCTGGAGACATTCCTCGGTGCCGGGCCGCAGGCCGGCGTCGTGGACCATCTGTCACAGCCGGCTGATGCTCGTGCTCATCGCCTCCATGGGTCTAGCGTAGCTTCTAGTCAACTGATCTTGCGATTCGAGTGATCACTCAGCCCTTGGTTAGCATGCGTAGGTGCGTAGGATTTCGTACTACTCCTCGGCCCTCTACTGCACCTGCCTTTGGCTGTATGATAGGTGGGCCAGCCACCCCTGGGGCACGTGTCATTCACCCAAAGGCAGTTGTCGTAAGTCAATGAAGCTGCGTCCCCCCGTGCCGGTGCAGTATAGTCATCTCACCGGACCTCTAGTTGGGGCCAAACGAGAGAAGTTTGATGTTTACTGGTTTATTGGCCCCCTTTGCATTTTGCGCCAAGTTTTGACCTTTGATTTAACTAATAAAATGTTAATGCATGTAAACAAAAATGTTGTGTAAGTCACCTTACGAAAACCAAAATAATCCCAAAATACTTAGGCACGTGCATTAACTCCCTCCTTGTTTCTTATTTCGTGACATGTCAACCAATGAGAGATGTGGCTCGTGCATGCTTTCAATGACTTGAGACTACCAAACATGACATGCAGTGTTTAGTTCATTGCATGTAATCCTATTAGTACTCTAGTTAGGAGTAGCAAAAAACATTAAGTTCTCTCGCCGATAGGAATAAAACACCATGTATTTATTTACAGAGGGAGTAGTACATTTTTGGTGACATGCATTACTAGATATTGCTAGTCAAATACTAAAATCCAGATGGACGTGGTAGTACTACTAAATCCAGACGGTAGTGCTACTAGTACTAGTAGTAGTACTACCAATGTAGTAGTAGGAGTACTAGCACTGTACTACCCGTTGGTCAAATTATTACGTGCTGCTCCTCACAGTGAAGTGACAAGACCCTGCGCCGGAGATGACACCTGAGTATAGGCGCCGTGTTCGGCATACCATAGTCAGCCTAACCGTCTGCAGTCACTATCATCATGGCTGTAGAGCTAGCCTGCTTACAACTAGCCCTGTTTGACATAATTTCCCATGCGTAGATGCCCGTGCATTGCACGGAACACCAAGATTGGGGGTGGACGGCTCCGGCAGCGGCCATCGCGCCAGATTTTTCCACGGCCTTCTACTCCTAGATGTGGTGGGGGAGATGAGGCTGATTGTGAGAGACAAGGAGTTGTTTGTAAATAGGGAACAAGTGCAGGCATCTTTTTGCAAAAATGGAGAAGCTTGGTTTGTATGCGTCAGATCTAGATCCGACGGTTATTGGTGAAAGATGGGAGGCACAACATCATCACCAAATCAGGACCTGTTTGATTTGCAGGATTTTGAAAATGCAGGAATAGGACACGGCAATATTACAAGTTTCAAACTGATATTACAAATGTTAGGAGTAATGCTGCACCTACGAAGAGGGAATTACTAGGAAGTTTACGTAAGAACTTTCGTTACTTTAGGTGGATGCAGCATTATCGTACAAACTAAAATCCACCGCCCTGACAAGTCACTAATGGGAAAATAAGTTTTCGAGTCTCTGGCCACTTGATGTTTCAAAAACAAATTCAGCTTCTGTGGAGAAATGAGCTCCATCGCGTACCCGCGCGGGTGTGGCTGGGCACGAAGCGTGAGTACGTGCATGGTGCACCTATTCTCTTCTTGTATATGCACACCACCTACGTGGGGTTGTGTGAGAGAGATACAAACCTAGAGAGATATAGTGTGTGGGTTCTTGAGAGTTTTTTTTGTGGGGGGGGGGGTCAATCAAAAATTTTAACATATGCAATGTGTGTGAAATAGAGTCCTGGATATAACATATATATAGAGGGGGCGATCCACGAGAAGAGAGTGGAGGTATCATCGGCTTGAGGTGTCCATAGAATCGAAGAGAGGGATGATGTGTGTGTGTGTGCGCGCGCGCGCGCGATCGATAAAGAGTGCCATCGAATTTGTGTGTGCCCACGTTAAAGATATAGAGTGGCTGGCCTACTGGAACATGAGATGGGAGATGTGCAATTTGTCTCTGTGGCATGGATACCTACATGCAGCGCTCGACTATCAATGTGTGGTGGGGGAAGAGGGAGGCCCAATTAACTATACAGGTACAATGGCTGGTATATGTGTGGAGAAGAAGAGAGGCCTACCTCATGTATTAAGGAGATCGATCTGCCTCATGTATTAAGGGAGATCGATCGGCATCCATGCATATGTGCAGGAGATGAATAAGGTTGGGAGAGAGACAGAGCTAGAGTGTTGGAGGGGGTGGTAGTGGAGTTGCTTCTAACAAATGGTGGGATAGGCTTGCTAGACAAATGGAGGGCACGACCGCAATATCAATAAGAGAGGAGATGGATGCTTGTTGTCTGTGCACGTGCGTGTGAGAGACGGGTCAGGAGGCATGCACAAATGATGAGGGGGGACGATGTGGCTGTGGTAAGCAGACGTAACTACATAGGAAGATCAATCACCCTTTGTAAGAGAAAGGATAGACATAACTTGTGAGGTACGTCGATCGATGTGGGGGGTAGTTAAAGTCGATCTAGGTATTTGTTGGGAGATCGATCGGTATACATGCATGTGTGTGTTAGAAGCAAATGAGGCACGAGGAGAAGGATAGAGAGAGAGGGATGCATGTAGGAGGTGGTACGAGAGGCATACTATATCGAGGGGGAGGAGTGTGCGAGTACGAGAACGATGAAAAGAGTGGTGGGAGTGAGGCATGGACGGTGACAAGAGAAGAGGGGAAGCTTGTGTTTGTGCTAGGCACACCTGGCTAGAGAGGCATATCGATCGATGTGTGCCGTAAAGAAGGAGCTGGGGGCCTACACACACCGTGGGTGAACGACCAAAAGTGAAAAGACGAATTTGCGCAATGGAGCTAGAGAATGCTGAGGGAGGGTGAGAGGGATGCGGGCTTGTGTATGCATAAGAGAAAGTTAGCGCTAGCTACAAAGATAAGAGGGTTGTGTGGGTGTAAAAGACGAATAGAGATCATATATACTTCATTATAAAAAGCAAATTCGGATATTTGAAGAATTTATCATAGTGTTTCAAACCGACAGATGTGTGAATATATATAACGGTGATACACATGGTGTGGTTATGAACATGGTATACTACATTTAATATATTTTATCTCTACTCTTATAAAAAGCGGAGTTGTTGATGATGGTGTGCCTACCATCCTGCATTATAGGTCGTCTGATTTATATCTGGCGGATAGCAAGGAAACTATGATGGTTGAAGTTGGCAACAATCATGATTGTAGATTCTTATTGAAATAGAGAAACGAATTCAAATTTAGTTCGAATTGCAGCGGTAGTATAGATATTTGGAATGCACTAAAATGTTGGTATGAGTAGGTTACATGCATTATACAGCAAGCGAGAAAATTTAATCGGATATAACATGGATTCATACTCCCTCCTTCCATCTATATAGGGTGTAATGAGATTTTTAAGACCGCCTTTGACTATTGACAAGATTAATAGTACATGACATGCACAATGTGAACATCATATCATTGAAAGAACCTTTCACAGACGAATTTAACGGTGTGCTTTGTGTAAGTTGCATGTCATATATCATTGCTCTAATATTTAGTCAAAGTTAGCATCGAAAAACGCATTAGGCCCTATATAGATGGAAGGAGGGAGTAGCTTTGAATAGCATTTGTATAGTAAAACGGGGCAAGACTCTCTCTTTGTGTGGTGTGAATAGTTTTATTTTTTCGTTTTCTTTTTGGTTGAGGGAAGTGCGAATTGATTTGGTACATACAAGTACAATATTACTACACGTTAGGCTTGTCCCTAAAATTCAACCCGCGTCTTGTTATATCCCAAAAATTCAGATATCGTGCTCCCAAAACTGGCGCCTTCACAACCCGCGCCTTGCTATCCCGAAATTACAACGCGTACGAAAACTCCTTCCAGCTGCCAAATCCCGACACGCGAAATCCCCCTTCTAACCCTGAGTCGAAAGGGCCGCTAGTTCAAATCGGTGGGGGGTACTTTTGTAACACACCCTACATTTTGGACAAGCGCATTCCTAAGTCATGCTTCACCCCCTCCCATCGCCCCCTTTTCGCCATTCGAAATCCCAGGCCGCCATAACCTCTCCACTCCAGCCGCGAAACCCCACCCTCCTCCGTCCGCCACGTCACCGCTGCCCAGCCGAAGCCTCTTCCCCGACGATGTCGTCCACCGCAACAGCTCGACGTCCCTCGTCCACCTCCCCGGATGAGGATCCGTCGTCCATCTCGCCGTCCCACCGGTTCAGCCACCCCGTTCTCCACCTCCAAGGAGCTGCTCCAACGATCGCCTCGTCTATCGCGGCTGCTCCATCCCCACAGCGCCGCCTTAACCTGCTCCACTGGAACCGCAGCATCCTCATCGACTCCTCGGATGAAGCCGAGGCCTACTCGGCGCCACCAAAGAGGTTGTACACTCATCGCATCGCACCTTCTCCTTAACTTGACCTCCCGGCGCCGACGGTGCTCCATCCCGCACCCCCATGGAGCGACTACCTTGAAGCCGGCGCCGTGGGCGACATCTCCACGGCGGCTCTCCCCCAGTGCGAGGCCCCTTCGGCGGCGGCATCCATACCAGCCGGATCTGCTGCTGCTGCTCCGGCTCTTGCTCGATCACTCGCTCGCCTAGCTGCTGCTCCTCTCCCCCTCGCTCGTGCTGCTGCTCTGCTCCGATTAAGCTACACTTCATTCGACTGAATCGACTTTTGGGTCAGTCGATTTTCAGGGGTTGGGGGGGCTCGCCGGAGTTAAGGAAGAACCACCCACAGCGGGGACGGGGGCTCGCCGAAGAGGTACCCCACTATCTATCTTAGGGTTCAGGGTAGGGCGGGGGGCTAGAGGGCTGGCCGGGGCGGCGGTGGCGAGTTGTTTCGGGGCGGCGAGGCGGCTGTGGGGCCGGCGGTTCGTCTGGTGGTGGCTGGCAGCTCAGGGGGGGTGCAGGTTGAAGATGAACTGCAGGCCCTCCCTAAACTACATGTAAAGTGCCTCTCTGCTACCATTGCGTTCAGTTTTGACAATAGCATTCAGATTCCACAGTAAATTTCAGTTTCGACAGTTAAGTTCAGAGTCAACAGTTTTTACCTCATCTGTTGTAGTCAGGTGGTTTTTGCTGATGTCAATTTTACATCCATTTTACATCATATATTGGAGATGGTATTAGAATCCCACTTGAGATTGACGATGTCTGAATTGTGCTGCTTCAGCCTTGACGTCTTACGGCTCACCGGAGCTGCTCCAACGACAGAACGATCCATCACAATAGAGCAGTGCCCTGGACGCCGTCTACAGATTCCTCAGATCTTCCTCCACACCTCCGACAGCCACCTCTGCCTCAACTACTTCAGCGACCAACCCAATGATGCTGAGGTCGACACAGCTACGGCAAAGAGGTTGTACACTTGTTGCATCACTTATTACTATACATTCACGTCGATCCATTAGGGCTATTTTGGTTCAACGAAAAAACATCGATCCACTGGTTGTTACCATCACTCTAAATTTCTGCATGCTCTCCTTACATAATCTCACCATGTTTTTTTCGTATGCATGTCAGATATTGTACACAGTCATGCTGAACATGTAGAGAAAAAGAGAAGAGTTTTGCACGGTAATACAACGTCATGCAGACATCGCTCCATGGTGGGTTCTGTTGGGTAACGTAGCATAAATTCAAAATTTTCCTACGTGTCACCAAGATCTATCTATGGAGTCATCTAGCAACGAGGGAGGAGTGGATCTACATACCCTTGTAGATCACGCGCGGAAGCGTTCAAGAGAACGGGGTTGATGAAGTCGTACTCGTCGTGATCCAAATCACCGATGATCCTAGCGCCGAACGGACGGCACCTCCGCGTTCAACACACGTACGGAGTAGCGACGTCTCCTCCTTCTTGATCCAGCAAGGGGGAGGAGAGGTTGATGGAGATCCAGCAGCACGACGGAGTGGTGGTGGAAGTAGCGGGATTCCAACAGGGCTTCGCCAAGCGCTGCGGGAGGAGGGAGATGTGTCATGGGAGGGAGAGGGAGGCGCCAGGGCTTAGGTTGGGCTGCCCTCCCTTCCCCCCACTATATATAGGGCCAAGGGAGAGGGGGGAGGCGCAGCCTTGGCCCTTCCTCCAAGGAAGGGTGCGGCCAGGGGAGGAGTGCCTCCTTCCCAACGCACCTCGGAGGTGCCTTCCCCCTTTAGGACTCTTCCTTTCCCTCTTCTCTTGGCGCATGGGCCTCTTGGGGCTGGTGCCCTTGGCCCATATAGGCCAAGGCGCACCCCCTATAGCCCATGTGCCCCCCCGGGGCAGGTGGCCCCACCCGGTGGACCCCCGGGACCCTTCCGGTGGTCCCGGTACAATACCGGTGACCCCGAAACTTGTCCCGATGGCCAAAATAGCACTTCCTATATATAATTCTTTACCTCCGGACCATTTCGGAACTCCTCATGACGTCCGGGATCTCATCCGGGACTCCGAACAACTTTCGGGTTACCGCATACTAATATCTCTATAACCCTAGCGTCACCGAACCTTAAGTTTGTAGACCCTACGGGTTCGGGAGACATGCAGACATGACCGAGATGACTCTCCGGTCAATAACCAACAGCGGGATCTGGATACCCATGCTGGCTCCCACATGTTCCACGATGATCTCATCGGATGAACCACGATGTCAAGGACTTAATCAATCCCGTATACAATTCCCTATGTCTAGTGGTACGATACTTGCCCGAGATTCGATCGTCGGTATCCCGATACCTTGTTCAATCTCGTTACCAGCAAGTCTCTTTACTCGTTTTGTAACACATCATCCCGTGATCAACTCCTTGATCACATTGTGCACATTATGATGATGTCCTACCGAGTGGGCCCAGAGATACCTCTCCGTTTACACGGAGTGACAAATCCCAGTCTCGATTCGTGCCAACCCAACAGACACTTTCGGAGATACCTGTAGTGTACCTTTATAGCCACCCAGTTACGTTGTGACGTTTGGCACACCCAAAGCACTCCTATGGTATCCGGGAGTTGCACAATCTCATGGTCTAAGGAAATGATACTTGACATTAGAAAAGCTTTAGCATACGAACTACATGATCTTGTGCTAGGCTTAGGATTGGGTCTTTGTCCATCACATCATTCTCCTAATGATGTGATCCCGTTATCAATGACATCCAATGTCCATGGTCAGGAAACCGTAACCATCTATTGATCAACGAGCTAGTCAACTAGAGGCTTACTAGGGACATGGTGTTGTCTATGTATCCACGCATATATCTGAGTTTCCTATCAATACAATTCTAGCATGGATAATAAACGATTATCATGAACAAGGAAATATAATAATAACTAATTTATTATTGCCTCTAGGGCATATTTCCAACAGTCTCCCACTTGCACTAGAGTCAATAATCCAGTTCACATCGATATGTGATTAACACTCAAGGTCACATCCCCATGTGACTAACACCCAAAGATTTTACTAGAGTCAATAATCTAGTTCACATCAATATGTGATTAATACTCGATGAGTTCTGGGTTTGATCATGTTATGCTTGTGAGAGATGTTACAGTCAACGGGTCTGAATCTTTCAGATCCGTATGTACTTCGCAAATTTCTATGTCATCTTGTAGATGCAACTACTACGCTACATTTGGAGCTATTCCAAATAACTGTTCTACTATACGAATCCAGTTTACTACTCAGAATAATCTGGATTAGTGTCAAAGTTTGCATCGGCGTAACCCTTTACGATGAACTCTTTTACCACCTCCATAATCGAGAAAATTCCTTAGTCCACTGGTTACTAAGGATAACTTTGACCGCTGTCTTGTGATCCATTCTTGGATCACTCTTGTACCCCTTGACTGACTCATGGCAAGGCACATTTCAGGTGCGGTACATAGCATGGCATACCGTATAGAGCCTATGACAAAAGCATAGGGGACGACCTTCGTCCGTCCTCTTTCTTCTGCCGTGGTCGAGCTTTAAGTCTTAACTTCATACCTTACAACTCAGGCAAGAACTCCTTCTTTGACTGGTCCATCTTGAACACCTTCAAGATCATGTCAAGGTATGTGCTCATTTGAAAGTACCATTAAGAATTTTGATCTATCCTTATAGATCTTGATGCTCAATGTTCAAGTAGCTTAATCCAGGCTTTCCATTGAAAAATACTTTCCAAATAACCCTATATGCTTTCCAAAAATTCTACGTCATTTCTGATCAATGATATGTCAACATATATTTATCAGAAATTCTATAGTGCTCCCACTCACTTCTTTGGAAATACAAGTTTCTCATAAACTTTGTATACACCCAAAATCTTTGATCATCTCATCAAAGCATACATTCCAACTCCGAGATGCTTACTCCAGTCCTCAGAAGGATTGCTGGAGCTTTGCATACTTATTAGCATCTTTCAGGATTGACAAAACCTTCTGGTTGTATCACATACAACCTTTCCTTAAGAAAATCGTCGAGCAAACAATGTTTTGACATCCTATCTGCAATATTTCATAAATAATGTAGTAATCACTAATATAATTCCAACAGACTCTTAGCATCGCTACGAGTGAGAAAGTCTCACCGTAGTCAACTCCTTGAACTTGTCGAGAAACTTCTTAACGACAAGTCGAGCTTTCTTAATGGTGAGATTTACCATCATTGTCCGTCTTCCTTTTAAAATCCATCTGCACTCATACATGGATCCTCTCTCGGATTTTATGGCCTCGAGCCATTTATCGAAATCCGGGCCCACCATCGCTTCTCCATAGCTCGTAGGTTCATTGTTGTCTAGCAACATGGCTTCCAATACAGGATTACGTACCACTCTGAAGTAGTACGCATCCTTGTCATCCCACGAGGTTTGGTAGTGACTTGATCTGAAGTTTCATGATCACTATCATAAGCTTCCACTTCAATTGGTGTAGGTGCCACAGGAACAACTCCTGTGCCCTGCCACACACTAGTTGAAGAGACGGTTCAATAACCTCATCAAGTCTCCACCATCCTCCCACTCAATTCTTTCGAGAGAAACTTTTCCTCGAGAAAGGACTCGATTCTAGAAACAATCCCTTATTGCTTTCGGATCTGAGACAGGAGGTATACCCAACTGTTTTGGGTGTCCTATGAAGATGCATTTATCCGCTTTGGGTTCGAGCTTATCAGCCTGAAACTTTTTCACATAAGCGTCGCAGCCCCAAACTTCTAAGAAATGACAGCTTAGGTTTCTCTAAACCATAGTTCATACGGTGTCATCTCATCGGAATTACGTGGTGCCCTATTTAAAGTGAATGCGGTTGTCTCTAATGCCTAACCCATAAACTATCGTGGTAATTCGATAAGAGACATCATGGTATGCATCATATCCAATAGGGTGCAGTTATGATGTTCGGACACACCATCACACTATGGTGTTCCAGGCCGTATTAGTTGTGAAACAATTTCCACAATGTCTTAATTCTGTGCCAAACTCGTAATTCAGATGTTCATCTCTATGATCATATCATAGATCTTTTATCCTCTTGTCACGACGATCTTTCAACTTCACCCTGAAATTACTTGAACCTTTCAATAATTCAGACTCATGATTCATCAAGCAAATATACTCAACATCTACTCAAATCATCTGTGAAGTAAGAACATAACGATATCCACTACATGCCTCAGCACTCATTGGATTGCACACATCAAAATGTATTACTTCCAACAAGTTGCTTTCTAGTTCCATTTTACTGAAAACGAGGCTTTCAGTCATCTTGCCCATGTGGTATGATTTGCATGTCTCAAGTGATTCAAAATCAAGTGAGTCCAAACGGTTCATTTGCATGGAGTTTCTTCATGCATATACACCAATAGACATGGTTCGCATGTCTCAAACTTTTCAAAAACGAGTGAGCCCAAAGATCCATCAACATGGAGCTTCTTCATGCGTTTTATACCGATATGACTTACGTGGCAGTGCCACAAGTAGGTGGTACTATCATTACTATCTTATATCTTTTGGCATGAACATGTGTATCACTACGATCGAGATTCAATAAACCATTCATTTTAGGTGCAAGACCATTGAAGGTATTATTCAAATAAACAGAGTAACCATTATTCTCCTTAAATGAATAACCGTATTGCGATAGACATAATCCAATCATGTCTATGCTCAACGCAAACACCAATCTTGATGGTAGAGGGAGCGTATGATATTTGATCAACCTTGGAAATACTTCCAACACATATCGTCATCTCACCTTTTAGCTAGTCTCCGTTTATTCCGTAGCTTTTATTTCGAGTTACTAACACTTAGCAACCGAACCGGTATCTAATACCCTGGTGCTACTAGGAGTACTAGTAAAGTACACATCAACACAATGTATATCCAATATACTTCTATCGACCTTGCCAGCCTTCTCATCTACCAAGTATCTAGGGTAATTCTGCTCCATGGTTGTTCCCCTTATTACAGAAGCACTTAGTCTCAGGTTTGGGTTCAACTTTGGGTTTCTTCACTAGAGCAGCAGCTGATTTGCCGTTTCATGAAGTATCCCTTCTTGCCCTTGCCCTTCTTGAAACTAGTGGTTTCACCAACCATCAACAATTGATGCTCCTTCTTGATTTCTACTTTTGTGGTGTCAACCATCGCGAATATCTCAAGGATCATCATATATGTCCCCGATACATTATAGTTCATCACGAAGCTCTAGCAGCTTGGTGGAAATGACTTCGGAGAAACATCACTTTCTCATCTGGAAGATCAACTCCCACTCAATTCAAATGATTGTTGCACTCAGACAATCTGAGCACAAGCTCAACAATTGAGCTTTTCTCCTTAGTTTGCAGGCTAAGAAAATCGTCGGAGGTCTTATACCTCTTGACGTGGGCACGAGCCTGAAATCCCAATTTCAGCCCTCGAAACATCTCATATGTTTCGCGACATTTCAAAACGTCTTCGGTGCCTCAACTCTAAGCCGTTTAACTGAACTATCACGTAGTTATCAAAATGTGTATGTCAGATGTTCGCAACATCCACAAACAACGTTCGAGGTTCAGCACACTGAGCAGTGCATTAAGGACATAAGCCTTCTATGAAGCAATGAGGACAATCCTCTACGGACCTAGTCCGCATAATTGCTACTATCAACTTTCAACTAAATTTTCTCTAGGAACATAACTAAACAGTAGAACTGAAGCGCGAGCTACGACATAATTTGCGAAGACCTTTTGACTATGTTCAGGATAATTAAGTTCATCTTATGAACTCCCACTCAGATAGACATCCCTCTAGTCATCTAAGTGATTACATGATCCGAGTCAACTAGGCCATGTCCGATCATCACGTGAGACGGACTAGTCAACATCGGTGAACATCTTCATGTTGATCGTATCTTCTATACGACTCATGCTCGACCTTTCGGTCTCTTGTGTTCCGAGGCCATGTCTGTACATGCTAGGCTCGTCAAGTTAACCTAAGTGTTTCGCATGTGTTCCGAGGCCATGTCTGTACATGCTAGGCTCGTCAACACCCGTTGTATTCGAACGTAAGTATCTATCACACCCGATCATCACGTGGTGCTTCGAAACGACGAACTTTCGCAACGGTGCACAGTTAGGGGGAACACTTTCTTGAAATTTTAATGAGGGATCATCTTATTTACAACCGTCGTTCTAAGCAAATAAGAAGTATAAACATGATAAACATCACATGCAATCAAATAGTGACATGATATGGCCAATATCATATTGCTCCTTTTGATCTCCATCTTTGGGGCTCCATGATCATTATCGTCACCGGCATGACACCATGATCTCCATCATCATGATCTCCATCATCATGTCTTCATGAAGTTGTCTCGCCAACTATAACTTCTACTTCTATGGCTACCGGTTAGCAATAAAGTAAATTAATTACATGACGTTTATGTTGACACGCAGGTCATAAATAAATTAAGACAACTCCTATGGCTCCTGCCGGTTGTCATACTCATCGACATGCAAGTCGTGATTCCTATTACAAGAACATGATCAATCTCATACATCACATATCATTCATCACATTCTTCTTGGCCATATCACATCACATAGCATACCCTGCAAAAACAAGTTAGACGTCCTCTAATTGTTGTTTGCATGTTTTACGTGGCTGCTATGGGTTTCTAGCAAGAACGTTTCTTACCTACGCAAAGACCACAACGTGATATGCCAATTGCTATTTACCCTTCATAAGGACCCTTTTCATCGAATCCGATCCGACTAAAGTGGGAGAGACAGACACCCGCTAGCCACCTTATGCAACTAGTGCATGTCAGTCGGTGGAACCAGTCTCACGTAAGAGTACGTGTAAGGTCGGTCCGGGCCGCTTCATCCCACAATGCCACCGAATCAATATTGGACTAGTAACGGTAAGCATATTGAACAAAATCAACGCCCACAACTACTTTGTGTTCTACTCGTGCATAGAAACTACACATAGACCTAGCTCATGATGCCACTGTTGGGTAACATAGCATAAATTCAAAATTTTCCTACGTGTCACCAAGATCTATCTATGGAGTCATCTAGCAACGAGGGAGGAGTGGATCTACATACCCTTGTAGATCGCGCGCGGAAGCGTTCAAGAGAACGGGGGTGATGGAGTCGTACTCGTCGTGATCCAAATCACCAATGATCCTAGCGCCAAACGGACGGCACCTCCGCGTTCAACACACGTACGGAGCAGCGACGTCTCCTCCTTCTTGATCCAGCAAGGGGGGAGGAGAGGTTGATGGAGATCCAGCAGCACGACGGCGTGGTGGTGGAAGTAGCGGGATTCCAACAGGGCTTCGCCAAGCGCTGCGGGAGGAGGGAGATGTGTCATGGGAGGGAGAGGGAGGCGCCAGGGATTAGGTTGGGCTGCCCTCCCTTCCCCCCACTATATATAGGGCCAAGGGAGAGGGGGGAGGCGCAGCCTTGGCCCTTCCTCCAAGGAAGGGTGCGGCCAGGGGAGGAGTCCCTCCTCCCCAAGGCACCTCGGAGGTGCCTTCCCCCTTTAGGACTCTTCCTTTCCCTCTTCTCTTGGCGCATGGGCCTCTTGGGGCTGGTGCCCTTGGCCCATATAGGCCAAGGCGCACCCCCTACAGCCCATGTGGCCCCCCGGGGCAGGTGGCCCCACCCGGTGGACCCCCGGGACCCTTCCGGTGGTCCCGGTACAATACGGGTGACCCCGAAACTTGTCCCGATGGCCGAAATAGCACTTCCTATATATAATTCTTTACCTCCAGACCATTCCGGAACTCCTCGTGACGTCCGGGATCTCATCCGGGACTCCGAACAACTTTCGGGTTACCGCATACTAATATCTCTATAACCCTAGCATCACCGAACCTTAAGTGTGTAGACCCTACGGGTTCGGGAGACATGCAGACATGACCGAGATGACTCTCCGGTCAATAACCAACAGCGGGATCTGGATACCCATGTTGGCTCCCACATGTTCCACGATGATCTCATCGGATGAACCACGATGTCAAGGACTTAATCAATCCCGTATACAATTCCCTTTGTCTAGTGGTACGATACTTGCCCGAGATTCGATCGTCGGTATCCCGATACCTTGTTCAATCTCGTTACCGGCAAGTCTCTTTACTCGTTTCGTAACACATCATCCCGTGATCAACTCCTTGATCACATTGTGCACATTATGATGATGTCCTACCGAGTGGGCCCAGAGATACCTCTCTGTTTACACGGAGTGACAAATCCCAGTCTCGATTCGTGCCAACCCAACAGACACTTTCGGAGATACCTGTAGTGTACCTTTATAGCCACCCAGTTACGTTGTGACGTTTGGCACACCCAAAGCACTCCTACGGTATCCGGGAGTTGCACAATCTCATGGTCTAAGGAAATGATACTTGACATTAGAAAAGCTTTAGCATACGAACTACATGATCTTGTGCTAGGCTTAGGATTGGGTCTTTGTCCATCACATCATTCTCCTAATGATGTGATCCCGTTATCAATGACATCCAATGTCCATGGTCAGGAAACCGTAACCATCTATTGATCAACGAGCTAGTCAACTAGAGGCTTACTAGGGACATGGTGTTGTCTATGTATCCACACATGTATCTGAGTTTCCTATCAATACAATTCTAGCATGGATAATAAACGATTATCATGAACAAGGAAATATAATAATAACTAATTTATTATTGCCTCTAGGGCATATTTCCAACAGTCTCCCACTTGCACTAGAGTCAATAATCCAGTTCACATCGATATGTGATTAACACTCAAGGTCACATCCCCATGTGACTAACACCCAAAGAGTTTACTAGAGTCAATAATCTAGTTCACATCGATATGTGATTAATACTCGATGAGTTCTGGGTTTGATCATGTTATGCTTGTGAGAGATGTTATAGTCAACGGGTCTGAATCTTTCAGATCCGTATGTACTTTGCAAATTTCTATGTCATCTTGTAGATGCAACTACTACGCTACATTTGGAGCTATTCCAAATAACTGTTCTACTATACGAATCCAGTTTACTACTCAGAATAATCTGGATTAGTGTCAAAGTTTGCATCGGCATAACCCTTTACGATGAACTCTTTTACCACCTCCATAATCGAGAAAATTCCTTAGTCCACTGGTTACTAAGGATAACTTTGACCGCTGTCTTGTGATCCATTCTTGGATCACTCTTGTACCCCTTGACTGACTCATGGCAAGGCACATTTCAGGTGCGGTACATAGCATGGCATACCATATAGAGCCTATGACAAAAGCATAGGGGACGACCTTCGTCCTTCCTCTTTCTTCTGCCGTGGTCGAGCTTTAAGTCTTAACTTCATACCTTACAACTCAGGCAAGAACTCCTTTGACTGGTCCATCTTGAACACCTTCAAGATCATGTCAAGGTATGTGCTCATTTGAAAGTACCATTAAGAATTTTGATCTATCCTTATAGATCTTGATGCTCAATGTTCAAGTAGCTTAATCCAGGCTTTCCATTGAAAAATACTTTCCAAATAACCCTATATGCTTTCCAAAAATTCTACGTCATTTCTGATCAACGACATGTCAACATATATTTATCAGAAATTCTATAGTGCTCCCACTCACTTCTTTGGAAATACAAGTTTCTCATAAACTTTGTATACACCCAAAATCTTTGATCATCTCATCAAAGCATGCATTCCAACTCCGAGATGCTTACTCCGGTCCTCAAAAGGATTGCTGGAGCTTTGAATACTTATTAGCATCTTTCAGGATTGACAAAACCTTCTGGTTGTATCACATACAACCTTTCCTCAAGAAAATCATCGAGGAAACAATGTTTTGACATCCTATCTGCAATATTTCATAAATAATGTAGTAATCACTAATATAATTCCAACAGACTCTTCGCATCGCTACGAGTGACAAAGTCTCACCGTAGTCAACTCCTTGAACTTGTCGGGAAACTTCTTAACGACAAGTCGAGCTTTCTTAATGGTGACATTTACCATCATTGTCCTCTTCCTTTTAAATTCCATATGCACTCATACATGGATCCTCTCTCGGATTTTATGGCCTCGAGCCATTTATCGGAATCCGGGCCCACCATCGCTTCTCCATAGCTCGTAGGTTCATTGTTGTCTAGCAACATGACTTCCAAGACAGGATTACGTACCACTCTGAAGTAGTACGCATCCTTGTCATCCCATGAGGTTTGGTAGTGACTTGATCTGAAGTTTCATGATCACTATCATAAGCTTCCACTTCAATTGGTGTAGGTGCCACAGGAACAACTTCTGTGCCCTGCCACACACTAGTTGAAGAGACGGTTCAATATGTCATCTGCTTAGTTTAGACATGTTCTGTAATGCCACCTGTTTAGTTTCTATATCATATATGGGAATTATGCAGTCTCATGTCTTTTAGCCAGCCATAATATATGTGAAATGTGCAATGCCATCCTGTTTAACCAGGCATCATATATTTGAATGATATATTGCCCATCCTTTTCTTCATTACATTTCCATTTGTTGACAATGTTTGTACATTAAACTACTCTTCCTGTGAATCAGCCATTTGGGTGGGAGATGGAAAAATCTGAGTGAAAACAAGGCCTTCAGAGCAGACAGTGCTACCTATCGAAGCAGATCTCTTGTTGGGTCCCGATAGCTCCCCACAGATGGATTCAGAGACAGATGACCAGTCCTATTCCCCCACTGAGGTGTATGCTCTAACTTGGCACGGTTATACTGCTCATATCATGCATACGGTGTCTTGCATTGCATAGTTTAGACATCATATACACAATATTCAACACCATGTTCTTAGTTTAGACATCATATCGAATGCCCTCTGTTTAGCATATAAATCACATATGTGATTTAAATGATGCGATCCTGATTACTTAGATAACATGTAGGTGAATTATGTCATGCGATCCTGTTTAGTTATTCATCATATCTTTGAATTATGTTATGATATATGCTATCCAGTTTAGATAGACATCATATATGTGAAATTATGTCATGCTATCCGTTTTAGTTAAACAATATACATGTCAACTATTTCATGCCCTCTTTTTTCCACACTATCTATTGCATCTATCTCTCATACAATGTCTGTACATTCAACTATGTTTCCTATTTATCAGCCATTTGAATTGGAGCGGGTGATGCCAGTATCTAGCGGACTAAAAACACGGTCTTCAAATAAAACAGTGCTATCTCTTGGTGGAGATAGCACCCCGGTTGTACATGCACAAGAACCAGCCCTACCACACATAACCCAAACTCTCGCAGATTGTACCCCTACTACGATGGACAGAGAACCAACTTCACCCAATCTAACCCCAACCCCAGCCGATAGTAACCCAGTTCCTGTTGACACAACACCATCTCTACCACAGAGCTCCCAAACAAGAGCAGTTAGTAAGGCAGCTCCAGTGCCCAAAGGGCTAGTACTATCACGGCGAACCCCAACTCCACCAGTTAGTACGCCTATTCCTGTGGAGGAAGCACAACCAGCTAGTCATAGTTTAGCATCTAGCGCATTTGATGTTGTTAAATGTATGTGCGTATCCTCCCATCTTGGAAATATTATACTGAAGATGAAGGAAAATGCCAGTTGCAGGTGTTTGTCCAGGAGTTATGTGTAAGTAATGTTATTCATGGCAATTACTTTGCTTCGTCCCATACATCCTACCTCCATGATGGTTATAATACAGCAAATTTTCCCATTTTTCTCTATAGAGAAGGACCGATTTGGAAACTCGGGATGAGGTAACCTGTGCTAATACCTCTGCTATCTTCAAGAATGCTTGGTGGAAGTATTGGAATTACCTGAAGAAAACGTACTTCACTGGCAAAGAAACTCATCAAATTCCCTTACGTTCTCCTGAGACACATTTACTGGACGATGACTGGGAACACCTTGTTCTGTACTGGTCCTGAACCAAGAATGTGGTAAGGTCTATGAGCTCATTTTCTATTTTTAAGTATTATATTCTTGCGTCTTACTGTACTCTGTTCATGTAGAACAAGTGCCTAAACATGAAGAACAACTGTTCTAATTTAAGATTCCATTGCTACCATAGGACATAGATATATGTTTGTTTGATGCTCTTGTTATGTACTAGTACTTGGCAATAGAAGACTTGGTAGTTTAATCCCGTCCACCTTACTAATGAACTGGTTCACCGAAATGAGCTTCATATACTAGTACATGCTAAACTTGTTATGTGTCTGCTTGTTTCTTCTTTTAGAGTGCTGACAGAATATTGGGGAAGAGTGCCTTATTAAGCAATGGTAAAGGAAGTAATGCAGATAAGGTTCAGGATAGTGACACATCCTGTCTTGGTTTAGTGTTGGAGTTACTGGCCACTACCGCTTGCACAAGCTATTCAAACTCACTGTCTGAATCAGTTCGGTTTCTGGAGTCTCAACTACAAGCTGAAAGACATCGATCAGTTGTGCTGCGACAAGAAGCGGAAGGACTGAGGAAGTCCCTGGAGCATTCAGATGCATACTTTCTGGTGCAACAGCAAGCGTTGGAGGATTTTAGCGCCAAACAGGACAAAGCTAATCATCTTGCTAAGCTTATTGCCAGCATGGTGGATACCCAGGATAACGTTTCTTGAGCTCTTCTGAAGTTGTTTCAGTTATGCTCTTGTTTTGCTGCCGCGTTTATTTGCACTGGTGGCCAATTTTGACGGCCAGTGTATATGATATGCTGCTTTGTTCCCTATATTTGCACTGGTGGCGAACTTTGATGCCCAGTGGATGTAATAGCCGTGATAGCCTAGCGTTAGTTGCTTGCTTATTTATTTCCTTGTTGTCTTGTTTATTTGTTTGCTTGTAGTCATTGCAGTTCTTTTTCCGCGGTTAACTAGTGGATGCAATAACCTATTTTTTAAAACTAGGCCAGAATAACCATGGGCTATATTTACTGTAGTGACACTGGGCCTCCTACGGGCCGTAGAAACAGTGGGCCTTCTACGGGCCGTAGAAACAGTAGGCCTTCTACGGGCCGTAGAAACAATGGGCCTTCTACGGGTCGTATCATCAATGGGCCTTATACGGGCCGTATGATCGATTGGCCAAACATGGGCCAATAACATGCCGCATTGTGGCCGTAAATGGGCTAGAGTTGGAATCGTCCGTTCATGGGCCGACCGTAACGGGCCATCGTTAATAGGCCGTATTTGATGACGCTATGAAAACGGCCCAACGTATTAACGGACCACAAATGGGCTGACTGTAACCACGAGCTGAATTTGGCCCACAAGCAGAAAATGACAATAACGGGCCATAAGTAAATGAATGCTGGAAATGAGCCCAAGAATAAATGGGCTCTGAGAAGGCTGAAAGATAACATGGGCTAGAAACGGCCCAGCGGAATAACGTGCCATTAATGGGTATAAAGTGATACACTATTCATTACGGGCCAGTTCACCATGGGCCGTTAATGGGTGTAAAGTGATACACTATTCATTGCGGGCCAGTTTCACCACGGGCCGTTAATAGGCCAAGAGTTACATAGGGCCTCATATGGGCCGGAAGACGTCATGGGCCATACATGGGCCAGAAGTGAAAACGGGCTGGAATGATATTGGATGGCCCAGATGACGCTACTGGGCCTAATTCGGATAGGGCGTAACGGGCCTTGGGTTAGCGGGCTGTAAATGGGCTATATGCAAACAGGCCATTAACAGGCTTTCCATGGGCCGGCCCGCCACCTTTTGACCAAGTCAAACTGGCCGGCCTTTTCACAAGAATGGGCCTCTATTGGGCCGTGCCACGTGTCGACGTATCATAGGCGCCTATCTGACCCACTGACGAGCTGACACATGTTTCGTCCGGCCAATAAGAATTTTACACGTGGAAATTTCCCATTGGTCAGGGCTGTTAACGGGTTATCGGATCCAAAACCCGACCCGATAGCTTAACGGCGTTCCATTACGGTGGATGCCACGTGTCGGTCACCCTTGACGAAAGCACTTCTGTGACGCGCGATTTATCGTCATGGAAGTGGACACTTCCGTGATGATAATTTTGGTAATGTCATGGAACACTTCTACGACAGCACATGTATGACTATCTTGATTGTGTCATAAATTTGTCATGGATGTACATGCATGACAAAAAACGCGACCTACTGTGACAAACACGTATCATCACGGAAGTGTATTTTTTTGTATTGCTCCTTCCAGGGCGTCCAAGTCATTCTGCCGATCTAACTCGGCCTCCTTCTCTTCATACATACATACTCTGGGTGCGTCATGGATTAGATCACATGGGAGGACTACTTCGGCACCGTAAACCATGAAGAATGGGGTGTATCATGTTGACCGATTAGGAGTAGTGCGTAGCCCCCATAGCACGGACGACTTGAATAGCCTTTCTAGGAAGGTACTTTTAGGTATTGGGTCTCGCTTGGAGCCCATGCGGGCGAGAACATCCGCAGCCTGGTTACTGTCTCTAGAGACATGATGGAATTCTAGACCCTCAAATCGGGTTGACATCCTGAGGACGACGTTTCTATATGCCACCATTTTTGGATCTTTGGCGTCAAATTCGCTGTTGACCTGGGAGATGGCGAGGTTCGAATCTCCTCGCACCTCAAGCCATCGAACACCCATCAATGTTGCCATTCAAAGACCATGCGACAGTCCCTCATATTTGGCTGCATTATTGGAGTCTGTGTACATGATTTGTAGAATGTACCAGATATTATCACCTGCGGGGATATTAGGATTACCCCAGCCTCCAGTCCAGCTAGAATTTTAGAGCCATCAAAGTACATCGTCCAGTGCACATATGCACTATATTCCTTGGGGAGTTCGACTTCTGTCCATTCAGATAGAGAATGGGCCAACACCTGAGATTTAATAGCTCGGCGTAGTTTGTATACGATCTCGAAGGGAAGGAGTTCTATGGCCCATTTAGCGATGCGGCCCGTGGCATCCCTATTATTGATTACATCATTGAGGGGTACCTTGAATACTACTGTCACCCTTGAAAGTAGTGTCACAGTTTTTGGGATGCCATAAAGACTGTGTATGCTATCTTCTAGTAGTGAGGGTACCGGGACTTGCATAGTGTGAGGACCTCTAACACATAGTAGACTGGTTTTTGTACCTGGATTTTGTGTCCCTTTGATTCCCGTTCTACGACGAGCACCGCACTCACCACCTGGTTGGTGGCTGAGATGTATAGCAGCGTAGGTTCACCTGTACCTGGTGCGGCTAGGATGGGGTTGCTTCCCAGGAGTGCTTTGATTTCTTCTAGTGCGGATGTTGATAGAGGCTAAGGTGTCCCGATGTTTCGATGAGATGGTGGCTATCGTTTTTTGTGGGAGTCGACCTTGACGATCCGACTACGAACGTGCGAGACGTCGCGCCTTAGCAATCGCTAAACCAACTTCCGAGGGTTATTGACCACGCCAGAGCACGATCAACCTGACCACGAGGGTCTGTTTCCTGCGAGCAAACGAAGAACAAGCAAGAAACTGAGATTGCAATCGGGATATTGCGAATATAAGATGAAAGCTTTATTGATCAAGGTGGGGTTCTGTGACGTCTTGGTCTGGTCGTTGGACACAAACGAAGTACGCGAAGTTGCAGCTATGGCGAACTTTTAATCTAAACAAAACCCAAAGTCTAAACGACGCCCTAAGGGCTGTATATATGGAGGAAGAGGGGGGAATTTCGTGGCCCTTGAGGGTGGGGTCCGAAACCAACCCCAACTCTTGTTTCCCCACACATACGGACTCTAAAAATAGCATATACTTAAGTATTTCGAAATTACATGGGCCTGGCCCATTAATAAGGTGACGCAGCACCTAGAATAGCCTATGGACGAATATTATGAAGTGGCATCTTGTATATTTCGTCCAAGGCTTCATGCACTCCTTATGGCGGCTTCAAAGTCCTGAAATCATCACTTGTAACTCCGTTCTTGATCCCCTTGCGCATGCCATCAACTCCATGCGTGTTCTTGCTCCAATGTTCATCCTTCTCCAAGCTAGGCCCTTCATTTGTAAGCAAAACAAATGTATCCAATTTAGGCAGCATCATAATCTCATGAACATTAGAATCATTACCAAGAAACGAAAGTACCTGGTAATTTAATTGGCGTGCGCGAGCTCTAGTAATTGGTCCAGTATATGTAACAGTAGGGGCTGTGGGTGTAACAATGGTATTGATGTCCTCATCATCCTCCCCTTCTTGAAATGAAGTCATCCTCGACGGAAGCGCATCTTCCTCACCCAAATAAGGCTTCAAATCTGCAATGTTAAAAGTGGGACTAACCCCAAAATCTACAGGTAGCTCAAGTTTATATGCATTATCATTTATTTTCTCTAACACCTTAAAAGGACCATCAGCACGTGGCATTAGCTTTGATTTGCGCAGATTAGGAAATCTATCTTTACGCAAATGTAACCAAACAAGATCTCCAGGCGCAAACACAACATGTTTTCTACCCTTATCTCCGGCAAGTTTATATTTAGCATTCATACGCTCAATGTTTTCCTTAGTTAACTCATGCATTTTTAAAATCAATTCAGAACGTTCTTTAGCATCAAACTTAACCTTCTCTGAAGATGGAAGAGGCAACAAATCAATAGGTGCACGAGGTAGGAAACCATACACAATTTCAAAAGGGCACATCTTAGTAGTAGAATGCAATGAGCGATTATAAGCAAATTCAATATGAGGCAAGCATTCTTCCCACATTTTCTTGTTATTCTTCAAAACAGCCCTAAGCATAGTAGACAATATTCTATTGACTACTTCAGTTTGTCCATCAGTTTGGGGGTGACAAGTAGTACTAAAAAGCAGCTTAGTCCCCAACTTAGCCCATAAACATCTCCAAAAGTGGCTAAGAAATTTAGTATCACGATCTGAAACAATAGTATTTGGCACACCATGTAAGCGAATAATTTCACGAAAGAACAAATCAGCAACATTAACAGCATCATCGCTTTTATGACATGGTATAAAGTGTGCCATTTTCGAGAACCTATCCACGACAACAAATATGCTATCCCTCCCCTTCTTTGTTCGAGGTAAACCTAAAACAAAGTCCATAGATATATCCTCCCAAGGAACACTAGGTACTGGCAAAGGCATATATAAACCATGAGGATTGAGTCGTGACTTAGCTCTTTGACATGTAGTGCAGCGAGCAACAAAACGCTCAACATCCCGTCTCATCTTTGGCCAAAAGAAATGTGTAGCAAGTATATCCTCTGTCTTCTTGACGCCAAAGTGTCCCATTAATCCTCCTCCATGCGCCTCCTGCAACAACAAAAGACGAACGGAGCTAGCTGGAATGCATAGCTTGTTAGCACGAAACACAAATCCATCGTTAAGAACGAACTTGTTCCAAGTTCTCCCTTCCTTACAATTCTGCAATACATCTTTAAATTCAGCATCATGAACATATTGATCTTTGATGGTCTCCAAACCAAATATTTTAAAGTCAAGTTGTGAAAGCATAGTATAACGACGAGACAAGGCATCAGCAATAACATTTTCTTTACCCTTCTTGTGTTTAATGACATAAGGGAAAATCTCAATGAATTCAACCCATTTAGCATGTCTACGGTTCAGTTTTGCTTGACTTTTAATGTGTTTCAAAGATTCATGATCAGAATGTATAACAAATTCCTTGGGCCATAAATAATGTTGCCATGTTTCTAAGCTCCGAACAAGAGCATATAATTCTTTATCATAAGTAGAATAGTTCAGACTAGGCCCACTCAATTTTTCAGAAAAGTATGCAACAGGTTTTCCATCTTGTAATAACACACCTCCTAATCCAATTCCACTAGCATCACATTCAAGCTCAAAAGTCTTATTGAAATTAGGAAGTTGGAGTAAAGGAGCATGTGTCAACTTATCTTTCAATACCGTGAAGGCTTCTTCCTGTGCGGTACCCCAAACAAAAGGCACATCCTTCTTTGTAAGCTCGTTGAGAGGTGCAGCAATGGTGCTGAAATCTCTCACAAAACGCCTATAGAAACCAGCAAGGCCAAGGAAACTCCTCACTTGTGTGACCGTTTTGGGCTGCGGCCAACTCTCAATAGCTTCAATCTTGGCTTTATCAACTTCAATTCCCTGTGGAGTAACAACATAGCCAAGAAAAGATACTCGGTCGGTGCAAAAGGTGCACTTTCCAATGTTTCCAAACAAACGTGCATCACATAGAGCAATAAAAACAGCACGTAAATGTTCCAAATGTTCCTCCAAAGATTTGCTATAAATCAATATGTCATCAAAGTAAACTACCACAAATCGTCCAATGAAAGCACGTAAAACTTCGTTCATTAACCTCATGAAAGTACTAGGTGCATTAGTTAACCCAAAAGGCATGACTAACCACTCATATAATCCAAACTTAGTTTTAAATGCTGTTTTCCATTCATCACCCAATTTCATACGAATTTGATGGTATCCACTACGCAAATCAACTTTGGAGAATATTGTAGAGCCACTCAATTCATCAAGCATATCATCTAGCCTAGGAATAGGATGACGATAACGAATAGTAATATTATTAATGCCTCTACAATCAATGCACATACGCGACGTACCATCCTTTTTCGGCACTAAAATGATAGGAACAGCACAAGGACTAAGGGATTCGCGTATATAACCTTTGTCGAGCAGTTCTTGTACTTGACGCATAATCTCCTTCGTCTCCTCTGGATTGGTACGGTATGGTGCACGGTTGGGTAGCGAAGCACCGGGAATTAAGTCAATTTGATGCTCAATCCCTCGAATAGTTGGTAATCCCGGTGGCACGTCTTGTGGAAAGACGTCAGCGAACTCCTGCAAAATGTTAGTGACAGCAGGGGGCAAAGAGGAAGGCACGTCCTCGAATGAAAATAATGCCTCTTTGCACACAAAAGCATAGCAAACAGATTTGCTGAAATCTAGCTCATCAATATCAGATTTGGTGGCAAGTAAACATGCACTTTTCAATTTAATTTCAGAAACAACAGTAGATGGTTTATTATTAGGCTTCATTTGGTGCTCAAATTCTTTTGCCACAATCTGATTTTCACTCTTATTTGTCTCCTGTTTTGCTTTATTAGCTCTATTAATATCATCTTTCAAAATGGAATCAGGAGTCATAGGAAGCAAAGTAATATTTTTATCGTTATGAACAAGAGTATACTGATTGTTTCTACCATGGTGTACAGAATTTTTATCAAATTGCCATGGTCTACCAAGTAATAAGGAACATGCTTGCATAGGTACCACATCACAATCAACATAATCAGCATATGTAGAGATACTAAAATGCACACGAACAGTACGTGTTACCTTAACCTTGCCGCTGTTGTTGAACCATTGGATGCAGTAAGGATGTGGATGTGGTCTTGTGGTGAGAGATAGCTTCTCCACCATCTACATGGTAGCCAAGTTATTGCAGCTCCCTCTATCTATGATCACGCGAACAGAACGTTCCTTCACAACTCCCTTTGTATGGAACAAATTATGCCTCTGATTTTGCTCAGCTTGTGTAACCTGCACACTCAAAACACGTTGAGCAACTAAACATTCATACCTGTCAGCATCTTCAGGAGCCATGTATTGCGTCTCATGATCAGAATCGTCTCCACCGTGTTCATCACGTGTAATAAGAGCCAAAGTCTCCTCATCATAGTCACTAGCGGACTCATACCCACCATCCTCAGTAACAATCATCACACGCTTAGATGGGCATTCTCTCGCATAATGACCTCCACCCTTGCAACGTCGACAAATAATATCATGTGTTTGCCCTGTTGATGCCATGGATGAAGAAGAGCTCTTTGCAGGCCCAGAAGGTGTGCTCTTGGCAGATAGTGGTGATTGTGCCTGCTTTATTGTATCACGGTTGGAGGTGGCAGCCGATGGAGGCGCCGGTGTAGTAGAACGTGTGGAAGTAGATGATGCACGTGGTGTCCATGATGAAGGTCGACCTGCAGAAAAGTTAGTCCGCGCCAATGCCTGTCGATCCTGCACTTCACGTTCAGCTTTACAAGCAAGATGGAATAAACGAGTGATATTAGTATACTCCTTATACTCTAGAATCGTCTGAATATCTCTATTTAATCCACCCATAAAACGTGCAAGCATAGCTTCATTCTCCTCAACAATACCACATCTAATCATGCCAGTTTGTAATTCCTGATAATATTCTTCTACATAATTTTTTCCCTGTCTTAAGCGCTGCAATTTTTGAAGTAATTCACGTTGATAATATGGTGGAACCCAACGAGTACGCATAGCAGTTTTCAAAGCAGCCCAAGTAGCCGGAATAGGATATAATCTACAATGCTTAGACCACCAAACACATGCAAAACTAGTGAAAGCACAAACAGCAGCAGGAACACGTCTCTCCTCGGGATATTGTAAACATGTAAATCGTTGTTCAGTTTCTAACTCCCAAGTAAGATATATATCAGGAACATATCTACCCTCAAATGGTGGAATATTCAATTTTAGTTTAGGGAGATGGTCATGACCTCGTACCTGAGGGTGAGCCCTACCATTGCCATTATTTGCATGTGGACGACCTGGTGGTTGCTGTGCTGTTGGTGGCACGTAGTTCTGATTTTGATCAACCTCATCCTCATAATCTCCCACATAAGCATCCTCCTCCACATCAGCAGTAGGAGCCACAGAAGTATCAACAGCAGCACCAGCAGTTTGGCCCGACTGAAGAGGGACACGGCTCGCTCGGCGGAGGGCTATTTCCCGACGTGGAGGTAGTCGGTGTTGTTGCTGTTGTTGCAGAGGTGCGACCGGAGCAGCCGGTGGTGGTGGTGGAAAACGCGAAAGCAATTCAGCAAACTTGTTATCGAGCTTTGTTTCAAACGTCTTCTCCATGCCATCTATCTTCTCCATGGCCTCTTCAAATCTGTTTATCACATCTTGCACCTGTCCATTCATCATTTGCTGAAACGTATCATGAAGCTCCTTGTTCGTCAAGTTCTCCCAGTCAGTCTCGTTGGCTTGTGATCCTGGCATGGTTAGCAGCAATAGAAACACACAAGAATATGATCCTACAGACTACTAACAAGTGGTGGTGGTGGCGGGTGTCACAAATCCGTCAAGCAAATCTCAAATTCTTACCAGTTCTTACCCAGCAGCAGGCGGTGATCGGCAACCGTTGTAGTCAAAAACTCTCAAAAGCTTGGATAGAGCGATTGCCAGGGAGAGTCAAACGCACGACGTAGATGTATGTGGAGCTGGGAAGGCTTATAGTATGGTAGCAAAAAGGGTCACAATAATCAATTCAGAGATGCAAAGTTGAATAAACGCTCAACGACGGTACTGTGTTGGTCCTAGGCTAGACCGTGCTAGAGACGCGAGCCTAGAACACTAACAAAATCACGGTGCTGCACGTAAATAAGGGAAAAGCACACTCTGGAACTTTTTTTTTCGCTCTCTTTTTTTTTCGTTCTTTTTTTTGCGCTCCTCTTTTTTTTGCGCTCCTCTTTTTTTTTGCGAAAAATCACTATAATGGCGAGTGTCTCAA
This sequence comes from Triticum aestivum, assembly GCF_018294505.1. NCBI lineage: Eukaryota > Viridiplantae > Streptophyta > Magnoliopsida > Poales > Poaceae > Triticum > Triticum aestivum. The sequence continues at coordinate 122,772,599 of NC_057806.1, forward strand.
AACTCTTCCCTCGTCAAACTGATAGGATGGGCACGAATTTTTTTTTTCACTTTTTCTTTCGGAAATCAGGGCAGCGACGACGAAAAAGTGTGACAAAAAATCACTATGATGGCACGTGGCTCAAAAGACTCAGAAAAGCCTAAAAATAGGATAGGGAAAAAAATTTGCCCGTGAAAATTTTGGCCTAAAAACTGCCCGGGGGTCTCCAATCTTTTTTTTCCGAGACCTACGCAGACAAGGAAACACGACTCGGAATTTAGATTGATCTCAAGAACAAACCTAATATGGGAAGAACTCGGATTGGTGGTGGATATATGGTTGTGGTATATGGCAGTGGTGGTGGTATATGGTAGCGGTGGTGGTATATGGATACAGATTGGTGGTGGTATATGGATACGGATTGGTGGTGGTATATGGATATGGATTCAGAGCGGTGGCGGATAAGAAAAAGTGGTAGATGGGCGATGATGATGGTGCGGCGGCGGCGTGACAACTTATGACCAGAACTCGAAACTCTAAAGGACTAGACTCTAAGACCAGCAACTTGACACGACGATGCAACCGCAAATTCAACAAAGCAAAAACCCTAAAAAGATTATGCAAAGGCTCAGATTGGTTCGGATATGATGAACTAACCCTATTTTTTTGTGTGGCTTTTTTTTCGTGGACTGTAGGTATGAAGAACAGACTCGATCTAATTTACGAAAAACTGTAAAAATCTCACCGAGCAACCTGGAAATCTGATACCACTTGATAGAGGCTAAGGTGTCCCGATGTTTCGATGAGATGGTGGCTATCGTTTTCTGTGGGAGTCGACCTTGACGATCCGACTACGAACGTGCGAGATGTCGCGCCTTAGCAATCGCTAAACCAACTTCCGAGGGTTATTGACCACGCTGGAGCACGATCAACTTGACCACGAGGGTCTGTTTCCTGCGAGCAAACGAAAAACAAGCAAGAAACTGAGATTGCAATCGGGATATTGCGAATATAAGATGAAAGCTTTATTGATCAAGGTGAGGTTCTGTGACGTCTTGGTCTGGTCGTTGGACACAAACGAAGTACGCGAAGTTGCAGCTATGGCGAACTTTTAATCTAAACAAAACCCAAAGTCTAAACGACGCCCTAAGGGCTGTATATATGGAGGAAGAGGGGGGAATTTCGTGGCCCTTGAGGGTGGGGTCCGAAACCAACCCTAACTCTTGTTTCCCCACACATACGGACTCTAAAAATAGCCTATACTTAAGTATTTCGAAATTACATGGGCCTGGCCCATTAATAAGGTGACGCAGCACCTAGAATAGCCTATGGATGAATATTATGAAGTGGCATCTTGTATATTTCGTCCAAGGCTTCATGCACTCCTTATGGCGGCTTCAAAGTCCTGAAATCATCACTTGTAACTCCGTTCTTGATCCCCTTGCGCATGCCATCAACTCCATGCGTGTTCTTGCTCCAATGTTCATCCTTCTCCAAGATAGGCCCTTCATTTGTAAGCAAAACAAATGTATCCAATTTAGGCAGCATCATAATCTCATGAACATTAGAATCATTACCAAGAAACGAAAGTACCTGGTAATTTAATTGGCGTGGGCGAGCTCTAGTAATTGGTCCAGTATATGTAACAGTAGGGGTTGTGGGTGTAACAATGGTATTGATGTCCTCATCAGATGTTGCCTCACTAGTCCACTTGAAGTTTTTTATTTTCTTAAGCAGCCTGTAGAGAGGTAGTGCTTTTTCACCGAGGCGGGAGATGAAACGACTTAGAGCTGCCACGCAACCTACCAGCTTCTGGACGTGTTTGAGTTCCGTTGGTATTGCAAGCTGGGATAGACCTTGATTTTGGCCGGAGTGGCCTCAATTCCTCTATGGGAGACAATAAATCCAAGCAGTTTGCCAGCAGGGACTCCGAAGACACATTTGTCTGGGTTAAGCCATATGTCATAGGCCCGTAGGTTTTTGAAGGTCAAGCGGAGATCGTCCATGAGTTGATCGACTTTTTTGGTTTTAGTGACCACGTCATCGATGTATGTGATGACCCACAAGTATAGGGGATCTATCATAGTCCTTTCGATAAGTAAGAGTGTCGAACCCAACGAGGAGCAGAAGGAAATGATAAGCGGTTTTCAGCAAGGTATTCTCTGCAAGTACTGAAATAAGTGGTAACAGATAGTTTTGTGATAAGATAAATTGTAACGAGCAACAAGTAACAAAAGTAAATAAAGTGCAGCAAGGTGGCCCGATCCTTTTTGTAGCAAAGGACAAGCCGGAACAAACTCTTATATAAGGAAAAGCGCTCCCGAGGACACATGGGAATATCGTCAAGCTAGTTTTCATCACGTTCATATGATTCGTGTTCGATACTTTGATAATTTGATATGTGGGTGGACCGGTGCTTGGGTGCTATTCTTACTTGAACAAGCATCCCACTTATGATTAACCTCTATTGCAAGCATCCGCAACTACAACAAAAGTATTAAGGTAAACCTAACCATAGCATGAAACATATGGATCCAAATCAGCCCCTTACAAAGCAACGCATAAACTAGGTCTTAAGCTTCTGTCACTCTAGCAACCCATCATCTATTTATTACTTCCCAATGCCTTCCTCTAGGCCCAAATAATGGTGAAGTGTTATGTAGTCGACGTTCACATAACACCACTAGAGGCTAGACAACATACATCTTATCAAAAAATCAAACCGAATACCAAATTCACATGACTACTAATAGCAAGACTTCTCCCTTGTCCTCAGGAACAAACGTAATTACTCACAAAGCATATTCATGTTCATAATCAGAGGGGTAATAATATGCATATAGTATCTGAACATATGATCTTCCACCAATTAAACCAACTAGCATCAACTACAAGGAGTAATCAACACTACTAGCAACCTACTAGCACCAATCCCGGACTTTGAGACAAGAATTGGATACAAGAGATGAACTAGGGTTTGGAGATGAGATGGTGCTGGTGAAGATGTTGATGGAGATTGCCCTCTCCCGATGAGAGGAGCGTTGGTGATGACGATGGTGATGATTTCCCCCTCCCGGAGGGAAGTATCCCCGGCAGAACAGCTCTGCCAGAACTCTAGATTGGTTCCGCCAAGGTTCCGCCTCGTGGCGGCGGAGTCTCGTCCCGAAAAGTTCCCTCTGGTTTTTTTCTCATCGAAAGACTTCATATAGGAGAAGATGGACGTGGGAGAGCCACCAGGGGGCCCACGAGGGTGGGGGGCGCGCCCCCCACCCTCGTGAGCAAGGTGTGGGCCTCCTGGCCTTTATCTTTGGCGAGGGTTTTTCTTTATTTATTTTAAGATGTTCCGTGGAGTTTCAGGACTTTTGGAGTTGCGCAGAATAGGTCTCTAATATTTGCTCCTTTTCCAGCCCAGAATTCTAGCTGCCGGCATTCTCCCTCCTTATGTAAACCTTGTAAAATAAGAGAGAATAGCCATAAGTATTGTGACATAAAGTGAGATAACAACCCATAATGCAATAAATATCGATATAAAAGCATGATGCAAAATGGACGTATCAGTATGCCTCGACCGTTTTGCCGATCTGGTTTTCTAGGCATGTTTGAATCATGCATTGGTACGTGGCTCCTGCGTTCTTTAACCCAAAAGGTATCATGTTGAAGCAGAATGGCCCATAGGGGGCGATGAACGCGGTTGCAGCTTGGTCGGACTCCTTCATCTTTATTTGATGATATCCGGAGTATGCGTCGAGGAAGCATAGTGAGTCATGTCCGGCGGTGGCGTCGATGATCTGGTCTATGCGAGGTAGGGGGAAGGGATCCTTGGGGAAGGCCTTGTTTAGGTCCTTAAAGTCGATACAGAGTCTCCATGACTTGTCCTTCTTGGGTACCATGACCAGGTTTGCTAGCCACTCCGGGTGCTTTATTTCACAGATGAATCCGGCCTCCAGTAGTTTTGCCAACTCTTCACCCATAGCCTGTTGTTTAGGTTCGAAGAATCGACGTAGTGTCTGTTTGACTGGCTTGAAACCTTTGATGATGTTCAGGCTATCTATCAGGGGGTGTGAGACCAAGTATGTTTTCACCGCTTTTGGCCACCTGCCTTACCACCCAACAAGCTTGAAGCATGTGAGTTGGATTTGCATTAAGCATGGCCGAGTGTATAGGGCATTGTTTATCCAACAATTCGTCTAGAACCGTTTTGGGTTTATTTCTTTTTCTGACGGGCTCGTGTTCGAGCGAACCTCTTGCGTGCGACCGCTTTGCTTGGGTTTTCCTAGGCCTCGGGGCAGGGACTGACCCCCTACGCATCTGCTGTAACCTCCAGGTGCTCTCCATGGCGCAATATTTGCATACCATATCCGCTAATTTGGCAAAGCTTTGCACACGGCGGCGGGCGAGGGCATTTAAAATCCCTGCGTCCCGGCAATTGAGTCAGAATGCTTCGATTATTTCTTCGTCACGACAGTCGATTATGTTGTTTTTAACTAGGAGAAATCTGGCCCAATAATGATGGACCGTTTCTTCGGGCTGCTACTTGACGTGCAATAGGTCCCATATGTCTGGTCTTCTCGCATCCGGACAATATTCGACATGGGAGGTGGGTGGGAAATTTTTGGGCGATCTCGTCTTCTGTGAGTTTGGGGCGTCGGTAGCGTCGAGCCATCCCTGGGCTGTATCCAGATCTAATAGCGCAGTGGTCGGGTGAATGCCTGCATGGGTCACTTCAAGGTCAGATCCCGTATCACAGGCCGAGTCCGAACTTTCATCTTGACAGGTGTCCGCATTCGGGCTAGAGACCCGAGTGTATACTGTCATGAGCTTCGGAGATCGCGATCCCTCCGTCCTTTCTTTGATGGTAGCGACGAGGTGAGTGATGGGCGGGGTGCAGATCTCTCTATTGTCAGGTTTAAGCCTGATCTGGTTGTAGGCTGTAGGCCTACTGACGAAGATATCTCTATTCACCCCTCTGGCCGTAGGCTATATGCGAGCTGTCCTAGGAATCGACCCAAAAGGTCGTTTACCGAAGAGGTCCTTGCCGGAGGCATGCCTCCTCGGTGTTCGGCGGGACTTTCTTTGGGCACTTAGGTGGGGCCTGGTGTTAGGGCCAGATTCAGGCCTGAGTTGGTTCCCTTTACGCCCACTGAATCCGAGGTCAAGGCGCCGGGCTCAGCGGGTTCTTTGGAAGCAGGGCTTCGCCGAGGGCAGACGCCGGACTCTAGGCTCCGGTGGCTAGCTTCGTGATCGGCGGTGGGGTTTTCAACCGGGTTTAAACGTCCGGTGAGGTCGGCGCAGAAAGTGATGCTGCAGAACATAAAGATCTGGTCGGGGATGAAGATGTCCCTGGCTTGGGTGGGGTTTCCCATGAATGGCTCAACCATTGATCCTTTGGCGAACTCTCAATGAAAGCACCAATGTCGGTGTCAAAACCGGTGGATCTCGGGTAGGGGGTCCCGAGCTGTGGATCTAGGATCAATGGGGAACAAGGGACGATGAACACGGTGTTTACCCAGGTTCGGGCCCTCTCGAAGAGGTAATACCCTACGTCCTGCTTGATTGTATTGGATGTATAATATGGTTACAAAGTAGATCTACCTCGAGATCAGATGAGCTAAACCCTAAGTCGATGAGGTGACGGATGTAGCTCTACCCCTAAAGACTAAAACCCTCCGGTTTATATAGGCACCTGTAGGGTTAGGGTTACATGCGATCGGAATGAAGGAAAGATCACACTAATCTTGACTTGGAGGGCACACCATGACTCCGTAGATCTCCTGTCCGGTCACGGGTCTGCACTCAAGTTTGGGCTCCTAGTGGCCCACCAATTCGGCCCATAGGTAATGGGTCGACAGCTGAGGACCCGTTAGTCCAGGACTCCCTCACTTGCTCCACAAATAGTCCTTTAGATACTTAAATGCACCATATTTTGAGGACCCCACCTGCATGGGCATACCCAAATATTTTGCACTAAGGGTTTCATCTTGCTGAAGAAGGTAGATGACTTATCATGATTTATGCGTTGCCGAGATGCATGACAATAAGTGTTCAACACCTGGTTTACCTCATTAACTCCACTGGCATTTGCCTTAAAGAACAACAGGCTATCATCAGCGAATAATAAATGGTTGACTGGTGGCGTCGAAGTAGCCACCTAAAGACCATTCATGTTGGACGACTCATCTATAGATTTTAGGAGGCATGAAAGTCCTTTGCTGCTATGAAGTAAAGGTATAAAGAAATAGGGCCTCCCTATCGAATCCCACGAGATGGTTTAAACTCCTGTAATTTCTTACCATTAAAGAGCATTGAAAATTTTACTGAACTCACCATGTTCATTACAATTTCCACCCACTTTTAAGAAAACCCGGCTTCAACATTATCGCTTGCAAGTAATCCCACTCCACTCTATCATATATGTTCATCATATCCGGCTTCAGGGCATAATACCTGTTTCTCTCAGCTGTATTCCTCTTCATAAAATGGAGGCATTCATCGGCCGCAATTATATTGTCAGTAATGAGTCTACCTGAGATGAAGGTAGACTGCTCCTCTGAAATAATGTCTGCAACACTAATTTCTGCCTATTGGATATGACTTTGGAAGCAATCGTGTACAACACGTTGCATAAGGAAGTAGGTCTAAATTGTGTCAATTGGGTGGCTCACCTTTGGTATTAGAACCAGAATAGTCTCATTAATATTTTCAGCTGACTCAGTATCTTTAATGATGCGAAGAATAGCCTGGATGACATCAGCCCCACATACCTCCAAGTGGCGCTGAAAAAAATGTGCTGGAAATCTATCTAGCCCTGATAACCTAGTAGGAAACATCTAAAATAATCCGCTTTAACTTCCTCTTGAGTGTACCTGGCATTTAAAACACCATTCATTGCCGAAGTGACTCTAACTGGTACCACATTTAACACCTGGTCCATGTCATGAACTCCCTCGGATGCAGACTACCTATAGTGGAAGTAACATAGAGAGTAATATAGATGACAATTAAGCAAAAAATATGATCTGGCAGCTAATTAACGAGAAGAGAGGCAAATTGAGTAATATAGCTAGTTACTCGCACTATGAGTAACATCACACATACCAAGACAAGATGGGTCTACAACCTAATAAATGAAATGTTGCATGATATCACATATATGTTACTTCCCACTATAGAGGTAGTAACATAGACTTTTAGCATACGCATGTTACTCCCTCCATCCGGATTTATCAGGCCTCCTTATTTTGGGCTAAAGTTTGACCTAAAAATTTAACTAACAAAATGTAAACTATATGTCACAAAAATTATATTATTGGAAAGCTCTTTCAAATACAAATCCAACAGTATAATTTTTATAGCATATACTTTATATTCTAGTAGTCTAAGTCTGACCCAAAGTAGGAAGGGAACCAAGAATCCCGGCCAGAGGTAGTACTAGTCTAAGTTACTCCCCAATATGGATAGTCGTATACAAAGTTTTATAAATGCTCCCAGGAAAAACGTTTTCGGAAAGGACACGAATACAAACCGGCTCACTGCGCCGCGCTACTGGACCGGCCCGCCTCGGGCGTAGGCGAGGTGGGCCTATTCGGGCGTCCGTCGGTGTGCGAGTGTCGCGTTCGTGGGCTGGGGTTTATCCGAGGTCGTCACCGGTTCGGCTTCGGTCGGAGGGGTTTGCCGTTCCTCATAATAAAAAAAAAGGCCGGAGAGGTTTGCCATTGCCATTGCCTTCTCCGGCCGCTCTTGTTTCCGCTTCTCGAGGTTCCGGCCGTGCGGTCGTTGTTCGGTTCGGTGGGCGGTCCCGCAGCTGCGCGGGGTCGCTTCTGCGGGCTTGGTCGCCGTCGGCGGCGGCTGCTCGGTCGTCGTTGTCGGCGCGGTCGCCGGTCCTCTTTCTTGCCCCGCCCTTTGTTCTTCGTTCGGTGCCGTCGACGGGCAGGCGGGCCGTCCTTGGTGAGTGCTTTCGCTTCTCTATTGTATTTTCCCTATTGATTTGGGTGAACAGATTTGGGCTCGATAGCAGTGGGTGTTCGTTCCTACTATTATATTCGGTATTGATAGGCAATTTAGGGATTTTTTGTTAGGGGTTTGTGCATTGCTATTTGTCTGTGCATTGTTGGTCTATATGTTGATCCTCGTATCTTTAGGCCTGTATTCACATGTACCAGACGCCGACATACCCAGGCGGAGCGGAGGGTGCCGTTCCGTCTAGTTTGATGGATACGCCTCTTACGGAGGAAAGAAGGGCGGCTAGGCGAGTTCGCCGGAGGGTTTGCTCCTCTGGCTCGCCAACTTCTTTGAACCATGGCGAGTCAGACGATGCACAAGAAATGAGCACAAATTCTACCGAGATATCAAGCAGTGATTGCTATACTCAGTTGTCAAGTGAAAGTTCAGACGAAGGATGCGAAAATAGAAGCTCAGGCCATCGCAGAAAACGGCGCAAGACATCTGTGATATCCTCTGCATCCGAGCAATCAGGTAATGTTGTTTACTTGCTTGCACATCCGTGTCGAACTTTAAATTGCTATTATAGTCCATTTACCTGTGAACATTCTGTACAGGGCAAGACAGTCCTTCTGCATGCGAGTCTCTTGAGTCGGATGATGTTCAGATAACTCCAGGGAAAGATTATGTGTTACCGCAAAGGTGTGATCTATCTGACGCAGAAAAGAATAGAGTAGTTGTGCTTATCAAAGAAATCAAAGCTAAAGTTACTGTTTTTGTGGCTATCATGTTGAGGTCTTACTCTTCATATGTGGTAAGTTCACTGTTCTTTTCTGTTGAATGCACAGCTCACTGCTTTCAGTCTCAACTCTTTGTTGCTTGCTGATGTGCTACATTCATGTTTTCAATATTATTGAAGAATTATATTATCTGCAAACTTTCATGAACTTTTGGAGAACATACGGATAAAAAAAATATTTTTCTTGCTTGTCAATGGAAACAATACACTTTTTGGGTTCCAAGCTTAAGTTTGGTATATTATATTTTTTTGTTTGAAAGTGGCATAACATTCTGTTCCATCTGTGGTCAGACCATTCCTAAGGAATATGCTGCTGTGCACTTTCCACCTGAAAGTGCAACCATCACGCTTCGGAGTCCAGGCAAGAACAAGAAGTGGCATCCCAGATTCTACAAGAAAGGAACTATGATCAAGCTTACGGGCAGTTGGTTACACTTTGTGCGTGACAATGACGTGCATGAGGGAGATATCTGCATTTTTGTACCGGCAAAAGGTGGAAAACCATTCATGTTTACAGTCCATCTACTTCGCAAAGAAACAACTGATTCTCAAACTGAAGTTTCTCATGAATCTTCGGAGTGTGAGGACTCTCATGGTCAGCCGCCCTACATTTTACCATATGGAGCCCGTCTATCTCCCTCTCAGAGGAGTGCCGTTAAAAAGAAAGTGGACTCCATCCAATCTGAAGTTCCAATTTACGTGTCAATCATGACAAAGAGCAACCTTGGTTCCAGACACATGGTAGTAAGCTAATTCCTTTTTAATATTGAATTGTTACCTTTTGATCTTTATTAACTTTTATGAGTATATGATTCTTGACCTTCCTACAAGAAACTATATTTGGTTAACTATATAACTCCAAATTAAACCTAGAAATACAGTTTCTGATGTTTTAATGGAAAATTATTCAGTCTGTGACTAAAGTCTATACCATGTATCTAACTATCTATCTACGGAATACCAGGAATTGAGTAAACGATATGCCGCTGAACATCTCCCCCACAGAAATGTAACTTTGATGTTCCAGTACATGGGAAAGATATGGAATATCAATATGTTGTTTCATGATCGGAAGTACCCCAAAAGGTGGTACCTTATCGGAGGTTGGTCCAAATTTATCTCTGACAACAGTCTGCGATTAGGAGATATCTGTCTCTTTGAACTGAAAAAGGACGAGAAGGAGCTTACCGTGATAGTCCATCTACTTCGCAAAGAGAGTATTGATCACCCCTCCGGTGTAAGTCCTGTTCTGGACTCGAATTATGTGAGGGCAAGCACAATGATTGCCTCAACAGTGCGTGTTGGGGAGGAGCCAGATGACGGTATGACAGTATTACACAAGTATTAGTACTATAAAAATTCACATATTTTATTTCTGATTTATGTGAAAACTTGTTTAGAAGAAGAAACTGCCTCTTCAGGGCGTGAAGAACAAGGATTCGATGACGAGCCTATCGAGCATAACTATTCTGAGGGAGCCTCTAAGGTCTCCTATATGCTTTTCTATGCCAACTCCACTTCTCTTAAATGTTATGTTTGATATTCTTTAATAACATTCTGGTCCTTTTAAACATCTTGTTGAGTTGTTTTTTGTAATATCCTGGCTTGTTTCTCTTAGTACAATATTTCCATGTTCATCAGAGGACATAAAAGTTGTATTGTCAATTTTTTTGTACAGGCACACATGCCTACTGCTCCATGCTCAGAGAGTAACGTGTCTGGAATCAGCCTGTCACCGGAAGCTAGAGAGCAAGCTGCTGGTTGTTCAAAGTAATTCACTTAGCCATGCATAAATGCTTGTATTCATTTTATTACTAGATGCTACCTTGATGTCACTTGGCATGCATTTAATAGCCTACTCCCTCCGTCCTCAAATAAGTGGACGTTTAGCATTCCAAATTTGTCCACAAAAGAGTGTACTTTTATCTTCTCGATGCACTTTAAAGTAGAGAAAAAATGCTTCTTTTTCATCACACGAGAATCAAACCCAATAACATTCAACACATGGTCTCCACAGTTTTTACATGCATTTAGCTCATTGGAGATGATGGAATAAAAGAGGAGAGAGGTGGTGGCTTGCACCTTCCCAATGCATTTTCTACTCCACGCCATAATTTGTCTTGAAATTTCTATATGTACACTTATTTGAGGACGGAGGGAGTAACTGATTTTTTGATCACCTTATGTTTGCAGCAAAAGTTTTGCAACAGAATTTCCAAATAAGCCTAGCTCCACTATGGAACACAACAGGATTATCCACACTGACAGAGCGGCAGCATCAGAAGTTATTGGTTTGTCAGACTACAGGATCCACAACAGTTGTGATAGTATTGATTCACAAGGAGGAGAGTCTCTTGCTGTTCAACAGCAATCGAGTCCTAGTCCTGGAATTGGCAATTCAGTTAATCTGGTATGGGATAGCTTATTCTCTGGAACACCTTCGAAATGCTGTTTTTGCTTGTTTATATAATCCTCTTATTTCATCAGAGCAGGTGTTCTATTTTTACAAGTTTTTTTGTGCAGTGTCATATTTCTAGCATATGAGTTTTGTCAGAGCAGGTGTTCTATCATATGCAACAGATTTTTGAGTTTTGACCGTGACATATTCACAACCAATGTCGTGTGTATATAAGACTAGCAATATTGAACCTCCAGTAAGGTCTCCATGAGCTGTGTTGTTGATAGATGGCAGATTAGTTGTTTATAAGTTCTTGTTCTTCCTGACATACCAAAATACGAATTTAGGAGGCTAATATAGCATATGGTCTTTTTTGGCGTTCAAACATAGCAATGCGAATTTAGTTAGTCAGTCCCTTCCCAGCATTGCACAGCATAGCTATCAAGCTAGAACTGTGTGTAGTATGTTCCTTTTCATATGGAACACTCTTCGGAGCATGACTTTGCCCATTTGTTTGATTGTACTTAAGTCGTGGATATTCTGTCTGGTGCAGATTGCAGTTTATCTATCTCTCAGGGTCAGTGCTGAGCAGTGTTCATGTTTTAATTGGTGTTAATTCAGTGCTTCGTGGAGCCCTGTGGTGTACATTTCCTATCATTCTGCAAGTATTTTATTTTCTTGCTATTCTATTGTATACTCCGTACGTTCCAGAATAATTCATTGTATGACATGTATCAGGATTCTTCAAGTTGTGACCATAGAAGCGCTGAACATGTGGAGGGAGAGAGTGATGTTGCTTTACAGTCATCAGTAAGAGTTACAGGCCAGCAGGTAGGCGATGCTGAAAAGGAAGTTAATGCCAGCGGTGGAGAAAATACTCTTGCAGATCTACCTCATTTAGAGCCTCAAAATGTGGCAGCTGTGCCCACCCAGGCTGCATTGCCCATGCCTAAGGAAAAAACTGATACTCAGACAAATCGATCTGCCCAATCAGATGTAGCGCAAGCACAACCTCCACAAGGAGAGGTAGAGCAAGCAGGTCTGTCTGGTGTGGCAACGCCTCAGCCTTTACAACCTGAAATGCAAGCATCATTGTCTAGGGAAGTTGAAGCTCCGGCGAATGTTGTAATTCAGTCTGCTCAGCCTTTGGTGCTTGAAATGCAGCCATCAACCCCATTGTCAAATATTCCGCTCGAAAGAACACACCCAAATCGGGGTCAATCAAGTCGTCAACCAGAGGCCGCAGCTGGTTCTGCCCAGCCTGCACAACTCTTTCCGGCGCCGTCGATGATGTTTAATCACCCACCAATTGGTGATGAACCACTGAAAAATGAGCTGCACAGGTTACGGTTACACATTGACTCACTTGATAAAATCTATGAATTAAAGGTTTGCATTTTTTTCTCTTGCTTACATACATCTTGATTTTGAATTTGTCATGCTAATTCTGGATTCATCATGTTCTCATTGATTTCACTTTCACTTATGAACAGCAATCACAACTTCAGACAGAGTGCAGCCAAGAAATTGAGAAGATAAAACAAAAGTATGATTTGTTACTTGAGGAACGGGATTCTGTTCACCTTGAGCAAATGAAGACACTTGATGGTTTATTGGAGAAAGTTGTCTTCCACCAATCACTAGCTGCCGATTTCCGAGCCAAATTCATATCATCATCTGCAGCACAAGGTAATCAATATAGGCAATCATATTTGATGTGTAGAGAAGGATTTTGTTAACCAAATTTCTGTTGCCACGTCTTCTTTTTATCGTGGGTTTTGGATTCAAAGATTCAGTTTTCCTCTCTACATATTTGTTTTCTGTTCTTCAGTGTTTGGATGATCAATTATGCTTATGCTTTATTACTTTGTTTTCGTAATGAGTTCCTGAGCGCAAACGCCAAGCCTGTATGCTTGTCAAGTTATCGTGCTCTCATGGTTTGAATAGGCTCATGCTGAAAATAGTAACAGTAGTTGTGAATTAAGTTGATCCTCACAGATTTATTGATCACTAATGCTCATTTCTGTCTTTGCAGCAAAAGCCTATAGCCGTCCAATCCATCAGACACCTCAGGCTTCTCAGCAAGCACCCATGAGGCCGCCAGGTGTGACATCGACTTCGCCGCCAGCTGCGTGGTCATCAGCTGGTCGACCAGTAGTGCCGGGAGGTGCACAGCCATCACAGGTGGATCGACCATCAACACCAGCATCATCACAGGCGCCTCGTCCGCCATTGCCATTTCCACAAGTGGTCCGGCCTCCCATAAACCCTGGCAACCTTGTCAGAACAACAGGAGCTCCTACAAGTCACATGCCTCGAGGTCCACCACGTGGAGGCCATGGAGTTCCGAGCGCACCCGCTCCTCATCTTCAGCGCAGATTGCCGCCATGGGCGCATTCCACGTCCCCTGCAAATCAGAGGCAGCAGCAGCAGCATGCCACATCTGTAAGCTCGCAGTCTTCACATGCAGTCCCCCCTGTGAGCTCATCACCCTTGCCGCCGTCAAGGTCACAAGCAACTCACCATGGTTCGTCCACTCGGATGGATGTGGATGTGGTATGCCTGTCTGATGATGAGTGAGGAAGAGGACCTAGACTAATGACTAGAGAGTAGGGGTAGGGGAGCCTGACTAGGAATGGCCGATCAACCCATTCATTCGGCTCCATGTTTGTCCACCGCCGTAGTACCTATCCCCCTGTATATGACCGTCCTACCTTCTGTTGCTGTACATTGCGAACCACCAGGTGTTAAGAATGTGTACTGTTTGTCCTCTCCATGTTAATTATGGGTTCTCATCTCATGCTGAATTTCTTATGTTATTAATAGATGTGTTGTTGATATGTTTACGGCATTGATAAATTGATACACGAATGACCCAAGGGGGAAGCAAACTCCACACAACAGAGCAAGCCATGCTAATTTAATTTATGAACAATCATGAAAACCACCATATTTATTTTGATTTTCAAAGTTTTACATAAATTCTTTTGCTGCTTCTGTTTTTTCCTTGATGTTTTCGCTTCTAAAAGGTTCCATGGTTTTCAATTTTTACTCATATCTCAAAAATAATTACACGTTTTTTGAAATGAAATTTTACTGCTAATATTTGTTTTACTTGTTTCATGCACTGTCTTTTTTTTCGAGAAATGTGTAATTAGGATTGTCTTTTGTATTGACTAGGTGTACTGACCAAAGCCATTTTATAAACTGTAAGATCAATGTTGTAGAACTCAAACTGACACTCACCCAATAGGGTAACAAAGCTCCTATCTCTCAATCGACCGAGAATTAACATTCCTAGTCATTTTTACAAATTGATTCATATAAATTGAAAATATGTTTGCCATGTTGTGAAAATCTAGTATTTATCTATATCTAGTAAAAAATGGTAATATTTCTCTAAAACCATGTTCACCGTGACGTAACCTATTCATCTAGCGCAAGAAATGACTAGTGTTTTCTCTTATAGTCATAGTAAAAATATAATCTTGCACTGATCTCAATGTCAAATCGATGGCTTTCGATGTAGACTAAGATTTAACTAATTCTCAAGGGAATGAGAATTAGCACGAGATAAGAATATTACTCCCTCTATAAAGAAATATAAGAACGTTTAAGTCACTACTTTAGTTATCCAAACACTCTTATATTTCTTTACTGAGGGAGTACTAGTTTCTGTAAGTAGAACCAAAAAATGGACACAAGCCAGCATGTACAAATTAAACTATTGCAATAACAGAATGCCAATACAAGAATGAAGAATATAACCACCGTTACTAAAAAAAAAATCTGTGCTTCGGAAATCTAATCTTTGTGGTTCATTCCTGTGACAGACTGCCAGCTCTTAGAAACCATTAGATATGTCTTATCTGGGTTACTTTGAATTAGATGACACAACTCAAACCTCTCAACTCTCTAATGATGTCAAAGCTAGTATTTGAAGTCTGCATGTCCCGGTTAAGCAGAAGTGCACTGGAAGCAGGAACACAAGATCGAAATTCTTTCAGACTTAACAAGAGCAGCTAGTTCAGTAAAATACAGATCGCATTCGCGTGCAATACTTAAAGTTTCTTTTATGAATTTACAAGACATTAACAGCACAATACATAAGTAGTACATCACAAAACAAACAATGCTGTCCATCACCACTGGCAAATTTAACAGAAACGTCAAAATAGCATGACTATATAAGTGTCAACTACAGTTATACTCCCTCCGTTCCTAAATATTTGTCTTTCTAGACATTTCAAATGACTACTACATACGGATGTATATAGACATATTTTAGAGTGTAGATTCATTCATTTTGCTCTGTATATAGTCACTTGTTGAAATGCCTAGAAAGACAAGTATTTAGGAACGGAGGGAGTATATGTTACTCAGGGAATCCATTAAGATCTGATCAATGTTGTTGCCTTGCCAGTCGCGTTGTTCAAACAGCTGATTCTGCTCTGAAGGCTAGCGTCTCGTGACAGTCGCTCTCTCTGAAGCTGACATGCCTAGAGTAAATAGGCTCATCTGTGAAAGCGGCTAAAGCAGACGCATCAAACAGATGGAGTGAAGCATCTGCAAAGGAAGTATCGGTGAGTTTGGAACTTGTTCTAGGGATTTGCTATACAGAAGAATGCATACTACTCTACCCTAATCATGTAATAGGATCTTGACAAATAACATAGAGCAGTTGCTGATTAAAGCGGGGGAAATCGACAAAAGCTTTGGGTGTTGATGCACCAAGGAGAAGAAAATGCTACAGGGGGCATTTTATATTTGCAAACAGAAGATTAAAATGTACTGAGTAATTACCACTGGGTACAAAAGGTATGTCATAGTCCTCATCGACCATTGTCAAGGATGCTTGCTTTAATAACACTGATCCTGAAAATTCGTCTGCAGCGGTAGCCGGGCAATGGAGAGTGACTGAACCTGGTATGTCATTTGCAGCGGTGCTTACATGGTATTGTTCGGAGCCAGAACCAAGGTAAACACTGATGTCAAAAGACGCATCCTGGGAGAGTACAATGCACATAATGATGTCAGATGACAGATTATAGACCAATAGAAGTATTAAACATAGTGAAAACTTTGGGCCACCTTATTTTTTCCCAAAAAGAAAACTTCCCTCGGGCTTCATAGCCAGAGTATAACAAAGACAGATCTATACAAAAGTAATTTTGACAAAATGTAGTACAAATCCACAAAAATAGCATGGTCCCGAGTAAGATTGGGAATAATGACAATTTGCTCTGGAGGATATGGAAGTAGCTGAATTGCATTACAAATATACTTTTGCAGGAGCTATTGTATAACAGCATTACTTACTTCTTCATTTGGCGTCACTCGTATGGATCCAAGCCTTTTTAATGTGCACTGCTTGGAATGACTGCCTGAAGTACCTTGATGATCATCAGCTTCATGAACATTTCTCTCTGCGCAATCTGAGTTTTCATGCCAATAAAGCACTTCACTTGCTGGTTAAGAAGTTAATATACTGTTGTCAGGAAAAATGACAGGTATGTGGACGGTATTTACTCTGTTGAAGTCCTTGGAAAATACTCTGGTTGATTGGTCTTGGTTTTCCATTATCCATTACATAATCAGGCTGAAGGTTGGTCAAAGTTTCATATGCAACTTTGCTCCATTGTTCCACACGCCCCTGCAAACGTGAACCCCGATAAGTGTACATATATTTCAGAACATGTTTGTGAAAGCAAAGCAAGATTAACAACCTTTTCATCTTTCTGCAACACTAAGTTCGGAACCTTGAGGCCTTTTTTGATGATAAAGAAAATATTCGCTGGCCTCTGCATCCTGAGATGCACACAGCCAAGAACTTCATGTAACCGAATTATATGCCCATGTTATGAAGTGCATTGAGATAGCTGAGTGATTGAGGTTATACGTTTGCCGAATGTATCTGTTGTTTGATCTTTTGTCAAAGTCAACAACTGTCATGCGTAAAAAATTCAGAGACTTCCAAAAACTAATGATCTTTTGTTAAAAGAAGAAATGTTATGGTCCAGATAAAACTTATTTATTGTGAATTCTGATGCATTTCTCTTGTATGCATGGAGCTGTTATGATAAACGGAAAATTCATTATGCACAAGCTGCAATTCAGAAATTTCTAGTAGAAGCTCAAAGTCAGTATGAAAGGAACACCTGCATCGGTTTATCGAGGTCCTTGAAGGGAGTGTACTGGTCACTGGATGTGATTCCAACAATCCTATAGAAACAGTTGAAGAACAGGACAACGTCATGGCCTTCCACGATGAAAGAGTAAAGCTCCTTTCCAGGAACACACTTTTTAGCATGATCAACAATAGTCGTCCATACTAGCTTTGTGGCCTTGTTGAGAACCTAAATGCAGTGGGAAATAAACTTAACTTGCTATTATACTCAGTATCAAAGTGAACAAGAAGTGCAGAAGGAATTCATTTCTTACTTTGCGGAGAGTATGTTCATCCTTGTAATATGACGTCAAGAAGTCCTTCACAGAAAAGATGCCACTCCCTTTGAGTGCCTCATGGAAGACACCATCCTTCGAAATTTTCTGCAGGCGCCAAACATCATCATCCAGTGATGGAATGACATGCTTTCGGGATCCTGCAGGTACAAGAAACAGATTGATCACTAGTTTCAATATTCAAAAAAATTAAGGTAACACATCATCAAATTTTAAATCCATGCCTACCTTCTCCGCGACGATCCTTTACTGTGAAAGGTTCAGTTACCCCTTCCAGGATCCGTTCACCAAGCTCATCAACAACCATTACCCCAAGCCTGAACTTGCCACTCCTCATGAACTTGGAGTTATCAATAAAAGTAGCATCACGGAGATCAGCCTTGCCATCCTTCAGGCTAAGCTCCAGCTCCCCCGTCAGCACTGCCCCAACCTTGTCCCGTGGACGAACGATATGTCTGCTGAAATCCTCTAATGTCCAGCAATCTTTGTTATCTATGTTGAAGTCGCCATCAAGAACAACAATTTTGATCTTGGCAGAAAGAAGGCGACAAGAATTGTTCTCTTGTTGGTTGTTCTCCTCCAGGCATATCTTGAGAGGATCACCATTTGCTGTGCAGATTCCCTTCTTTGTGAAAATTTCATTACTCAAGCCATTCAGGAACCTAAGCTTGTATCTTGGAGGCTGGTTCTGGTCAACCAGTGGTTTGCACAAACTGTGTAACACGGCAGATGAAAAGGTCAGTGCAAGCATAAATGGTACTGTATTTAACATGGCAAAAATGTAGTAAAACAAACACTTGCTATATTATTAGTACTATTTTACTGGTTGGACAGAAAAGTGGTGTTTGTAGTCAGGAAATGCTTACCTAGGAGCACGGCTTAAGTAGCATGTAATTGCTTTAGTCACCACTTCTGGTATCTGCCAAAAGGAAGAGGAAAACTTTGAGTGGTTGACCTTCTGAAAAAGTCCAGAAATTGCCATGATAAAGTAAACTACTATCTCCATTCCTAAATATAAGACGTTTTGGCAGTTTAAATTGAACCAACAATATTTAGGAACAGAGGGAATACAAAAGAACAGGATCATGAAAGACTGCTATCTTCATAGTATTATGCATCACCAACACCAATAGCACCCTCTGTTAATGAAACATATAGTACATATCCTGTCATCTTGATTTCGGTTTAGACCAAATTTCGACGGCCACTGGAATTAGCTAAGGTTTTCAATCTGGCCGAAGATCAAGCGTTTTCGTCTGGATCTCGCTGAAACAAAATCACCGCAATTTCCAGAAAAAATCTCTTTCCAAAATGTCAATGGAATTTGAAATATCGCCTAGTGTTCCCAAAATGTCGCCTAGTGTTCCGTCACATCAGATTGCATTGCAGACAAATAGGTTCCGTTCAATAGACTAGTTAGTGAACCGCGTGCTACTGCTACATGATCAACGAGACGGTCAATCAATATATACCATGTAGTTTATCAAGAATCTTCATGGAGCGTGAGATGATTGATTACCCGGCTGATGGCAGACTCAATCACGGACTCAACCGCAGCCTCCACCCTCTGCACGCAGTTGGTGACCATCTCCTCCAGATGCCTGAATCCCCTGATCTCTCTGCAGAGTAATCAATCAAACGGTCAATATCTCTTACTACGAGCCGAAAGTTGAGACAAGAACGGATCAAGAAAGGGACGGAACGCGAGGGAAAGAAGGGAGACTCACAGGTCGAAGGAGCGACACCTCTTCTTCAGCGCTGGCGAACGCGCCGGCGACGGGGAGTCCCCTCCGCCGCCGCCCTCCAGCGGCCGCTTCGCCGGCATGGGCGGGCGCTAGCTAACTGGCTGCTCAGCGCGGCGGGAATCGGATGCAGGTCAAGCCAGGTAGTCTCGCTCGCTCGCTTGCTTGCTTGATTGCTGCTCTAGACTCTCTAGTCAATGTCAATGTGTGTGCTTCTGGTGCGGTGGGGAGTGGGAAGTGGGGAGTATCGGCGCTCGGCGGTATGTTTATATATGGCTCCGCTTGAGACGGGAAGGGAAATGTTCCGCACTTCTCCTCTCCACCTCCGGGGCGGGCGAGGCGAGCGACGCGGCCGGGGAGAAGATTCCTAGGAGAGACGCGGCCGGGGCGAACCGATGTGTGGTATCTTCGTCCATCAGGATCGAAGTCCTGAACTTAATTTTTTTTTGAAAGCATTTATTTTAGGCTTTCGGTGATGTTTGTTAAGAGCATTTTCAACAGACGTGCGGTTACGCGGCGCACTAATTTTTTTTTGCAGCGCTGAAATATCATTTCCGCACGGTGGGTTGATGTTTTAGTTTACCAGAAGTGTTATATTTTGCGTTGTAGGTAGCGCTTTAGCAGGCGCGCTAAATTACAGAGCGCCCAACACAAACAATATTTCTCATTCAACATAAAACTAAAAAGATTAAACACAAAAAAAAATCAACAATAAATAGTTCAATTATTATTAAAACTCAAACAAATAGTTTATCTTCAATACAACAAATAGTTCATGAACAATACAACAAAAGTCAACAACACAACAAACATACAACATCAAACTAGTTTTGTCGCTCATTCGATGACCACCATTTCTCAATTAGATTTTTGAAGGTCATCATGCGTTTCGGCACGTCGAATGACATTGATAGGAGGCAACAAAGCGGGCCACCCTCGCAGCCCTCCTTCGCACTCGCACGGGATGTCCCATCAACTCATACCGAGAATAATCTAAATCTTGCCCACGTTCATTCTCGATGATCATGTTATGCATGATCACAGAAGCGCTCATGATGTACCAAATGATCTTTTGATCCCAAAATCTAGTCGGTCCTCTCACAATAGCAAATTGGGCTTAGAAAATCCCAAAAGCTCTCTCCGCATCTTTCCTAGCCGCCGCCCGAGCATTGTGAGAATCAAGATTTTTCTTACCTTGCGGTGCCGTTAACGGCTTCACAAATGTTTGCCACCTTGGGTAGATGCCATCCGCAAGATAATAGCCATAGTTGTATATATGACCATTTTTACAAACTCCACTGGTGGAGTTTCACCATTTGCAATCCTATTCATGAGTGGTGACCATTGAGGAACATTGATGTCATTGCAAGATCCAGGCATTCCGAAAAAACATGCCAAATCCAAGTCTCATAATCGGCCACTACTTCAAGGATTATAGTGGAACCCTTTTTCTGGCCATGGAATTGTCCATGACATGCCTTAGGACAGTTCTTCCAACTATAATGCATGCAATCTATTGAGCCAAGCATACCTGATAACCCGCGAGCTTTGTTTATCGCCAAAAGCCTTGCAATGTCTTCAGCATTGGGAGCTCTCAAATATTCCGGACCAAACACTTGCACAATTCCAACTACAAAGCACTTGACACACATGATGGCTTGACTTTCACCCATGGCCAAGTGGTCATCAACTAGATCTGTCGGAATACCATATGCCAACATACGCAGAGCGGCGGTCACCTATTGAAAGGTGCTATGCCCGAGTTCTCGGGTGGCATTCCTCCTTTGCTGAAAAAACGATCATGGCTCGCCAGTTTCTCCGCAATGTGTTTGAACAACTCGATGCTCGTCCTAAAACAGCGCCGAAAGTAGGACTCAGGGTACGTGGGATTCTCCACAAAATAGTTCCTCATAAATTTGTTGTGGGCATCGATCCTTTACGTCCATAATTTCCGACGATCGAAAACCGAACCACTGTGCGTCAGCTTTTTATTGGCGTGCATAGCTAGGATCATTGCAACGTCCCCCTCCTCTTGAAGATCAAATTCTTCATCGGAAGAATCATAGGACGAACTCATCTACAAACTTGAATTTATACTAATTTAAAACTACAAACAACATGCACCAAATTCATCTACAAATGTAAAGTTAGAAGAAATATATACCTTGCAAGTATTTTCAAACACCTTGTGGGCATCGAGCTGCAAACGGCTGCCGATCACTATTCGTCCGAGGAACGGTGCACTCGAGGGGCGGCAGCGAGGAGAGAAGCAGCGGCGGCCACCGGGAAAAGCATGGGAAGTAGTGGCGTGCTAGGCATAGGCGGGGGAAGCACAGACGGGTCATCCAAGCGAATGAGGGAAGGTGCGGGCGGAGGCGCCAGCTGTCGGTGTCAAAACCAGCGGATCTCGGATAGGGGGTCCCGAACTGTGCGTCTAGGATCGATGGTAACAGGAGATGATACGTCCATTTTGCATCATGCTTTTATATCGACATTTATTGCAATATTACACATTATGTCACAATACTTATGCCTATTCTCTCTTATTTTACAAGGTTTACATAAAGAGGGGGAATGCCGGCAGCTGGAATTCTAGGCTGGAAAAGGAGCAAATATTAGAGACCTATTCTGCACAGCTCCAAAAGTCCTGAAATTCACGGAAGTTATTTTTAGAATATATAAAAAATACTGAGCGAAGAAAGCACCAGAGGGGGCCACCCACCAGCCACGAGGGTGGGAGGCGCGCCCTACCCCCTGGGCGTGCCCCCCTGCCTCGTGGGCCCCCTGGTGACCCTCCGATGCCCATCTTTGGCTATATGGAGTCTTTCGTCCGAGAAAAAAATAATAAGCAAGCTTACGGGACGAAAATCCGCCGCCACGAGGCGGAACCTTGGCGGAACCAATCTAGGGCTCCAGCGGAGCTGTTCTGCCGGGGAAACTTCCCCCCGGGAGGGGGAAATCATCACCAACGATCCTCTCATCGGGAGGGGGTCAATCTCCATCAACATCTTCACCAACACCATCTCATCTCAAACCCTAGTTCATCTCTTGTATCCAATCTTTGTATCCAAACCTCAGATTGATACATGTGGGTTGCTAGTAGTGTTGATTACTCCTTGTAGTTGATGCTAGTTGGTTTACTTGGTGGAAGATTATATGTTCAGATCCATTATGCATATTAATACCCCTCTGATTATGAGCATGAATATGCTTTGTGAGTAGTTACGTTTGTTCCTGAGGACATGGGAGAAGTCTTGCTATTAGTAGTCATGTGAATTTGGTATTCGTTCGATATTTTGATGAGATGTATGTTGTCATCCCTCTAGTGGTGTCATGTGAATGTCGACTACATGACACTTCACGCTTGTTTGGGCCTAGAGGGAGGCATTGGGAAGTAATAAGTAGATGATGGGTTGGTAGAGTGACAGACGCTTAAACCCTAGTTTATGCGTTGCTTCGTAAGGGGTTGATTTGTATTCATATGTTTGATGCTATGGTTAGGTTTACCTTAATATTTCTGTTGTAGTTGTGGATGCTTGCAATAGGGGTTAATCATAAGTGGGATGCTTGTCCAAGTAAGGATAGTACCCAAGCACCGGTCCACCTACATATCAAATTATCAAAGTACCGAACGCGAATCATACGATCGTGATGAAAACTAGCTTGACGATAATTCCCATGTGTCCTCGGGAGCGTTTTCCTTCATATAAGAGTTTGTCCAGGCTTGTCCTTTCCTACAAAAAGGATTGGGCCATCTTGCTGCACCTTATTTACTTTTATTACTTGCTACTCGTTACCAATTACCTTATCACAAAACTATCTGTTACCGATAATTTCAATGCTTGCAGAGAATACCTTACTGAAACGACTTATCATTTCCTTCTGCTCCTCATTGGGTTCGACACTCTTACTTATCAAAATGACTATGATAGATCCCCTATACTTGTGGGTCATCAATATTCTTTTCTGGCGCCGTTGCCAGGGAGTGAAGCGCCTTTGGTAGGTGGAATTTGGTAAGGAAAAATTTATATAGTGTGCTGAAATTTACTGTCACTTGTTACTGTGGAACATAATCCTTTGAGGGGTTTGTTCGGGGTATCTTCACCTTGTACGGAATGACAATTAGTTACCCCTCAACCTACTGAACCTACTGAAAATGTTTACTTTGAAATTCCTGCGGGTATGATAGAGAAACTGCTAGCTAATCCTTTTGCAGGAGATGAAACATTGCATCCCGATTTGCACTTAATCTATGTGGATGAAGTTTTTGGATTATTTAAGCTTGCAGGTATGCCCTATAATGTTATCAAGAAGAAGGTCTTCCCTTTATCTTTGAAGGGAGATGCATTGACATGGTATAGGCTATGTGATGATATGGGATCATGGGACTATAAGCGATTGAAATTGGAATTTCACCAGAAGTTTTATCCTATTGTAATTCCCGAATAATTAGGCTACAGTAAAACTCTCCTAATGATGCCATGTCATCTGTGATTACTATTGCTAAACTTTCGTTAGTTCAAACCGATTCAAAAATCAGTTCAGAAAAATGGCAAACAACAAAAGTTTTTAAAAGTTGAAACAAAAATGTTCGGTCAGTGCCAAAAATGGCATAGGTAATTATGGTGAAGTAAACACATTTTTAGAAAATGCCTAAATACTTTAAAATGAAATAAAACAGAAAAGAAAATAAATAAAAGAAAGAAATTAAAAAAACAAAAACAAAAAAGGGAAGCCCCCCTGGACCAGGCGGCCCAGCTCACAGGCCCGCTGGCCCACCTGGCCCAGCTGGCCACACCCGGCCCGGCTCCCCTGCCTCGTCCCCTTCTTGTTCCCCCGACCAGGGTCGGAACAGGGGCGCGTCGCCACCGAACCCCCCTCGCCGGCGTCGAGGAGAGGATAAGGCCGCCACGCCCCCGCCTCCTCGATCCCGCCTCCCACTCGCCCCCATGCTCTCTCTCTCTCTCTCGGTTCCTGCGCCTCTCCCTTCCCCCTCAGATCCACCGCGCCGCTGTAACACCCCGGATGTAACTTTCCCTATTTGTACTCCAACTCTTGCCGTTTCCGGCGTTAAGTTATATTTATTTCTCGGGTTCGGGTCTTTGTCTCCGTGTGTTGTTTTCTTTTCTTGCATCTCATATCATGTCATCATGTGCATTGCATTTGCATACGTGTTCATCTCATGCATTCGAGCATTTTCCCCGTTGTCCGTTTTGCATTCCGGCGCTTCGTTCTCCTCCGTTGGTCATTTCTAGCTTTCTTTCGTGTGTGGGGATTAAACGTTTCCGGATTGGACCAAGACTTGCCAAGCGGCCTTGGTTTACTACCGGTAGACCGCCTGTCAAGTTTCGTATCATTTGGACTTCGTTTGATACTCCAACGGTTAACCGAGGGACCGAAAAGGCCTCGTGTGTGTTGCAGCCCAACACCCCTCCAATTTGACCCAAAACCCACCAAACTCTTCTCCATGTCCTAGAGCGTTCGATCACGATCGCGTGGCCGAAAACCGCACCTCATTTGGACTCTCCAAGCTCCACTTATGCCTATAAATAGCCCCCTCCTTTTTCGGATCATCTCCTTCCCCGAAACCCTACCCTAAAAAAAATTTCCAGATCCGCTACCGACGGACGTGTCCGGAGCGGACCAGACAACATCCGCCGCCGCGCCCAGCCACCCGCCGATCGCCACGTGGCACGCCTGCCCGCGCCGCCGCCGAAGCCCGCTCGGCCCGGGGAGAGCCCCCGAGGCCCGAGCCGCCGCCGCCCTTCGTCTTCGCGCCCGGTGGCCGGCGCCACCACGGGCCGCACCGCGCCACCGCGGGCGACCTCGCCTCTCTGCCGGCCGGTGGCCGCCGCCCCACGCCCGAGCCGGCTCCGCCGTGCTCCTCCTCGCCGCCCCGGGCCACCGCCTCCTCCGGCGCCGACCTCGCCGCCCGCCGACGCCGGCAAGTCCCCGGCGAGCTCCTCCACAGTTCGGTCGCCACTGTTCCAGCGAACCCCGGCGACCTCCTCGGGAAGCATGCTGGATCTGAGATCTAGAAGGAGGCGGTTGACTTTCTCTCCCGAACCCTAGTTTTTCGGGCATACTTTGACCAGTGATATCTCCGCATCCGTAACTCCGTTTTGGACATATAGTATATGAAAATGTTCGTCTCGACGAGTACATCATTTCATTCCATTGCATCATTTTCATTTGAGTTCATCTTGATGCCAGAAATGCTGCTATAATGAGGCTTCGTGAGTTAATTGTCAGATCTGTTAGTTCATCTTAGACTTTTGTCATTTTTGCCATGATTATTGTGTGCATGATATGCCTGTGAGTCCTTCATATGTTTTGTTAAGCATTTTGTCTTCTTTCCAGAGGTGCAACCCATGCATTTTTAGGATGTGTGTGGTGACTTGTGCAAGCTTGCAAAGTGAGGCACCCGGGAAATCTGTTTTCAGAGACTTAGTAGTTTTCACTAAGTCTGGGATTATTTAGTTCATGATGCCATATGTTCAGCTTGTTTCCTAGTGATCCGTGCCTCTTTTGAGGATGATCAGTAAAAGAGTTTTGTTAATCATGTTATGCTCTATCCATCCATGTCTTTGTCTGCAATTTTGGAGCACCATAGCTTGAGTCAATCGAGCTCTACTTTTGCTTCGTGGTGAATCTGGGCAGATCGTCAACTCGTTTGCGATTTTGCCGATGTTATTGTAGTTGATCCGTGCATGCTATGCCCTTGTTCTTGCCATGTATAGCTTGTATTTTGTGCCTTCTTAATGGATGTATGCTTGCCTTTCCATGACTTGCACCGTAGTGAGTGCATCGAGCTTGTTTACATGCCTTTGTGAGTTATATTTCAGCATGTCTTAGTTTTCACTAAGTCTGAAAACTGATTGTGTTTTAGCTATGTTCGTGTGCCCGTTAGTATATTTTTGTGAACCCTTTTGGCCCCAGATCACTTTGGGTCTTTTGTTAAGCTTGTTGAGTAGCTCCATGCCATGTTCTTACTTGTCATGTTCAGGTCATGTATCATGTTGTTTTGCTGCTTCGAAGAGGGCTTCGTGATCTGAAATTTCAGACAAGTGTTAATTTCACTAAGTCTGGAATCTGTTTTGCATTTGCGTTTTTGTCATGCTTGTTTGAACCTCTTAATGGATGAATTGGCCATGGCTCAGTGCTAGTCTTTTGTTAAGCATCTTGTGTGCATCCCTTCCATGTATTTTGTTGTCATGTTTGGTGGCTGTAGCATGTTCATTTCGTTGCATTTAGGTGCCTACTTGCTGTAAATCGCAGACCAGTGTCATTCTTAAAACGCTTGCCATTTCCAAACCGTAACTCCGACTCGGATGATCTTTATATCGTTTTCAAGCGATTTCATCCCCTCTTTCCAGTGGCACCCTTGGAATTCCAAGTGAAGGCCAGGTTCATGCTTTTCCTGTCATATCTTGCATTTCGCATCCCGCATCGCATCCCGCATATCATACCATCTTTGCATCTTATTGTTTGAGCTTGCACGTGGTTGATTGTATCCTTCTTGCTTGTTTGTCTTGTTTGGGTAGAGCCGGGAGACGAGTTCGCTACTGAGGAGCCCATTGAGTTTGCTTGTGAGGATCTAGCCAACTCTGACAACTGTGCAGGCAAGATGATCATACCCTCGAAATCACTACTATCTTTGCTATGCTAGTTTGCTCGCTCTTGCTATGCCAATGCTACGATGCCTACCTTTTGCTTGTCAGCCTCCCAATTGCCATGACAAACCTCTAACCCACCTTGTCCTAGCAAACCGTTGATTGGCTATGTTACCGCTTTGCTCAGCCCCTCTTATAGCGTTGCTAGTTGCAGGTGAAGATTGGAGGCCGTTCCTTGTTGGAACATCATTTATTTATTTGTTGGGGATATCATTATATTGCCATGTTATCTTAATGCATCTATATACTTGGTAAAGGGTGGAAGGCTCGGCCTCTCGCCTAGTGTTTTGTTCCACTCTTGCCGCCCTAGTTTCCGTCATATCGGTGTTATGTTCCCGGATTTTGCGTTCCTTACGCGGTTGGGTTATAATGGGAACCCCTTGATATTACGCCTTGGTTAAAGCTTTTCCAGCAATGCCCAACCTTGGTTTTACCATTTGCCACCTAGCCTTTTTTTCTTTCCCTTGGGTTCTGCAGACTCAAGGGTCATCTTATTTTAGCCCCCCCACGGGCCAGTGCTCCCTCTAAGTGTTGGTCCGAACTGAGCTGCCTGCGGGGCCACCTCGGGGAAACTTGAGGGTTGGTTTTACTCGTAGCTAGTCTCATCTGAGTGTGCCCTGAGAAAGAGATATGTGCAGCTCCTATCAGGATTTGTCGGCACATTCGGGCGGTGTTGCTGGTCTTGTTTTAACCTGTCGAAGTGTCTTGAGTTACCGAGATACCGAGTCTGATCGAAACGTCTTGGGAGGAGGTCTATTCCTTCGTTGACCGTGAGAGCTTGTCATGGGCTAAGTTGGGACTCCCCTGCAGGGACTGAACTTTCGAAAGCCGTGCCCGCGGTTATGGGCAGATGGGAATTTGTTAATGTCCGGTTGTAGAGAACTTGAACCTTAATTAATTAAAGTGAATCAACTGAGTGTGTTACCGTGATGGCCTCTTCTCGGCGGAGCCCGGGAAGTGGACACGGTGTTGGAGTTATGCTTGCGCAGGTTGTTCTTCTAGATTCTCACTCGCGCTTTGCCTCCTCTTCTCGCTCTCTTTTGCGTATAAGATAGCCACCATACATGCTAGTCGCTTGCTGCAACTCCACTTATATTGGCCTTATCTATTCCTATAAGCTTAAATAGTCTTGATCGCGAGGGTGCGAGATTGCTGAGTCCCTGTGGCTCACAGATACTATAACTCCAGATGCAGGTCCAGGTGATTCCGCTCCAGGTGACGAGTACGAGCTCAAGTGGGAGTTCGACGAGGACTCTCAGCGTTATTATGTCTCTTTTCCTGACGATCAGTAGTGGTGCCTAGTTGGGGTTTGATTCAGGGCCTTGTCGCATGTTGGGTTTTCTTCTATTTTGGCGCCGTAGTCGGGCCATGAGTGTTTGTATGATGGATGTTATTTATGTACTATGATGTGACGTGGCGAGTGTAAGCCAACTATGTTTCTCCCCCTTTTTATTATGCTTTACATGGGATGTTGTAATGATTGCCTAACTTGCGACATTGTTTTCAATGCGGTTATGTCTCTAAGTCATGCCTCGACACGTGGGAGCTATAGCCGCATCGAGGGCGTTACAGCCGCTCCCCCTCGTTCCCCACCGCAACCGAGCGCCGCCATGGCCTCGCCGCCGTAGAACTCGCGGCCACCGCGACCTCCAAGCCCCTCCGACGTGTCCGCTCGCTCCGCCTCCCTCGACTACGCCTCCCCGTCAAGACGCAGGACGCCGGGCACCCTCGAACGCTGCCCCAGCCTCGTCTTCTTCCTCGGATCCCCGGCGCGTCTCCGACGAGCGCCGTCGACTCTACAGCTCCTAAATCCCCCAAGGGCCTTTCGTGTGTGCCGCTCGGTGAGCTCCCCCGCCTCCTGTTCCTCCTCGTGTAGCCCCTCGCGCACCGTAGTATCGTCGTTGCCATTGCCGTGAGCCCGTCGCCGCCGTGGCCACAGCCGCCGTCACGCTCGCTCGGACTCGCCGTTGTACTCCTTGGGTTCCTAGGAGCCCAACGCGCCTGCGCACGCTCCCTCCCGTGCCTCCTAACGCCGTCCCCGTTGAGCGCCCGAATGCGCTGCCACCTGCGCTCGTCGCCGGCGTGCCTCCGGTGACCAAATGGTCACGGGCGAGTGCCCCTTGCGTTCGCCGCCTCGCGTACGCCTCGCCTGGCCTCTCCTTTCATTCGCTAACATGATGCGTCATCATTTCCTCCCGCGCCCGACTCCGGCCTTCCGCCGATGAGCTCGCCGCGCTCGATTCTGGCCACCACTGCCCGCGTAACCACCGCCAACCACCGTGTCGTCGTCTTGCCGTTCTAACGCACCCGGCCGCGCTCGATTTGGTGCCCCATGGGCGAAATCCGACGCTCGCCGGTGTTCGGCCGCTGCGCACGAGCTCGCCGGAGCTACTCCGGCGGCTCCGCTGAGCTGGCACCCCGGGGCTCCACCCTGGGTCACTGCCTGTGGGCCTGGGGGCCCCAACTGGCCACGTTGACCGAAGTCAACTACACTGATGTGGCAGCTACTGCCACTGACATGCGGGCCCCATGCCATAAAAAGAATAAAAACAAATAGATAAACTGCTAATTAACTAAATTAATTAATTAAAACCTAATCTCTCACTGACTACTAGGCCCCACCTGCTAATTAAACCATTCAGTTAGTTTTAAAACTCTGTTAATGCCCCTGACAATGACATGTGGGTCCCATTGGACCCACCTGTCTGGTTTGACTGGTCAACCGACCAGTTGACCTGCTGACATCACTCTGATGTCATGCCTGCGTCATTATTCACTGTTTTGGATAATGTTAGAATTAAATAACTAATTAAAATCATAAAATGATTTAAATCTTTAGAAAATCATATCTTTTAATCCGTAACTCGGATGAAAATACTTTCTACATGAAAGTTGCTCAGAACAACGAGACGAATCTGGATACGCAACCCGTTCGTCCGCCACGCATCCCTAGCATACCAAACACGCAACTTTCCCCCTTCGGTTCATCTGTGCGAAAACGCGAAACACCGAGAATACTTTCCCGGATGTTTTCCCCCTTCACTGGTACCACCTCGTACCGCGTTAGGGCACGCCTAGCATCGCGCTTTGTCATGTCATGCATCATCATGCATTTGTTTGCATTATATTTATTGTTTCTTCCCCCTCTTCTCTCGCTAGATATCGACACCGATGCCGCTGCTACCCAGTACGACTACGGTGTTGACGACCCCTCTCTCTTGCCAGAGCAACCAGGCAAGCCCCCCCTTGATCACCAGATATCGCCTACTCTCCTCTATACTGCTTGCATTAGAGTAGTGTAGCATGTTACGGCTTTCCGTTAATCCTATCCTGATGCATAGCCTGTCCTTGCTACTACTGTTGTTACCTTTACCTGCAATCCTAATTCTTAGTATAGGATGCTAGTTTATCATCAGTGGCCATACATTCTTGTCCGTCTGCCATGCTATACTATCGGGCCGTGATCACTCGGGAGTTGATCACGGGTATATACATATACATAATATATGATACTTGTGGTGACTAAAGACGACTCGGCTCGTAGGAGTACCCGCGAGTGATCCACGGATTGGGTCCGAAAGGACGTTTGTCCCGACGGCCCTCTGAGTGGATCTTTGTGGCGAAGCGACAGGGTAGGTTGAGACCACCTAGGAGAGAGGTGGGCCTGGCCCTGGTCAGCGTTCGCGGTTATTTCAAAATAACACGTTTAATGAGATCTTGGTATTTGATCTGAGTCTGGCTACTGGCCTATATGCACTAACCATCTACGCGGGGACAGTTATGGGCACTCGACGTCGTGGTATCAGCCGAAGCCTTCATGACTTCAGCGACTGAGCGGCGCGTGCCGGGTTGGACTGGAACGCCTACTCTTGTATAAGGGAGGCTAGGTCTGCTCACCGGCCGCGTACGCAACGTGCAGGTGTGCAATGGGCGATGGGCCCAGACCCCTGCGCCATAGGATTTAGACCGGCGTGCTGACCTCTCTGTTGTGCCTAGGTAGGGCTGCGACGTGTTGATCTTTCGAGGCCGGACATGACCCAGGAAAGTGTGTCCGGCCAAATGGGATCGAGCGTGTTGGGTTATGTGGTGCACCCTTGCAGGGAAGTTAATCTATTCGAATAGCTGTGATCTTCGGTAACAGGACGACTTGGAGTTGTACCTTGACCTTATGACAACTAGAACCGGATACTTAATAAAACACACCCTTCCAAGTGCCAGATACAACCGGTGATCGCTCTCTCACAGGGCGACGAGGGGAGGATCATCGGTTAGGATTATGCTACACGATGCTACTTGGTGAACTTACCATCTACTCTCTTCTACATGCTGCAAGATGGAGGTGGCCAGAAGCGTAGTCTTCGAAAGGACTAGCTATCCCCCTCTTATTCTGGCATTCTGCAGTTCAGTCCACATATGATACCCTTATTCCATTTGATACCAATGCATACATATGTAGTGTAGCTCCTTGCTTGCGAGTACTTTGGATGAGTACTCATGGTTGCTTTTCTCCCCCTTTTCCCCTTTCCTATATCTGATTGCTGCAACCAGATGTTGGAGTCCAGGAGCCAGACGCCACTGTTGATGATGACTACTACTACTCGGGAGGTGCCTACTACTACGTGCAGCCTGCTGACGACGACCAGGAGTAGTTTAGGAGGATCCCAGGCAGGAGGCATGCGCCTCTTTCGATCTGTATCCCAGTTTGTGCTAGCCATCTTATGGCATCTTGTTTAACTTATGTTTGTACTCAGATATTGTTGCTTCCGCTGACTCGTCTATGATCGAGCTCTTGTATTCCAGCCCTCGAGGCCCCTGGCTTGTAATATGATGCTTGTATGACTTATTTTATTTGTAGAGTTGTGTTGTGATATCTTCCCGTGAGTCCCTGATCTTGATCGTACACGTTTGCGTGTATGATTAGTGTATG
Source organism: Triticum aestivum (assembly GCF_018294505.1). Taxonomy (NCBI): domain Eukaryota; kingdom Viridiplantae; phylum Streptophyta; class Magnoliopsida; order Poales; family Poaceae; genus Triticum; species Triticum aestivum. The sequence goes on from NC_057806.1 coordinate 122,804,517, forward strand.
ATTAAATCGGGGGCGTCACACCTATGCATCTTGTTCATCGTGATTGTAATTATATATATAATTTTTGGCCTCGCGAAGGTGAAAGCATCGCTCAAGCTTGGGGGAGGCTTAAGTCAATGTTATATTCATGCCCCAATCATGAGTTCTTAAGAGAAATGATTATTGAAAAATTTTATGCTCGGCTTTCTGACAACGATCGCTCCATGCTCGATACTTCTTGTACTGGTTCTTTTATGATTAAGACTATTGAATTCAGATGGGATTTATTGGAGAGGATTAAACGCAACTATGAAGATTGGGATCTCGACGAAGGTAAGGAGTCAGGTATGACACCTAAGTTTGATTGTGTTAAATCTTTTATGGATACTGATGTTTTCCGTAAGTTTAACACTAAATATGGAGTTGACTCTGAGATAGTAGCTTCTTTCTGTGAATCTTTTGCTACTCATGTTGATCTCCCTAAGGAGAAGTGGTTTAAATATAATCCTCCCATTGAAACAAAAGTAGTTGCACCTATTAAAGTTGAAGAAAAAACTATCACTTATGATGATCCTGTTGTTCCCACTGCTTATGTTGAGAAACCACCTTTCCTTGTTAGAATTAAGGATCATGCTAAAGCTTCAACTATAGTCAACAAGAGTAATATTAGGACACAAAACCCCCTGATCAAATTAAAGTTGAACCTAATATTGCTATGGTTAAATATCTCTTGGTCGATAATATTGATGGGCAGGTTATTTATTTTTGTGAAGAAACTGCTAGAATTGCTAAGCCTGGTGCTAAGGATAAACATAGACCTGTTATAGGCATGCCTGTTATTTCTATTAAAATAGGAGCTCATTGTTATCATGGCTTATGTGATATGGGTGCTAGTGCTAGTGCAATACCTCATACCTTATACAAAGAAATTATGCATTATATTGCACCTGCTGAGATAGAAGATATCGATGTTACAATTAAGCTTGACAATAGAGATACTATTTCACTGATTGGGATTGTTAGAGATGTTGAAGTCTTGTGTGGGAAGGTTAAATATCCTGCTGATTTTCTTGTTCTTGGTTCCCCACAAGATAGCTTTTGTCCCATTATATTTGGTAGACCCTTCTTAAATACTGTTAATGGTAGGATAGACTGCGAAAAGGATGTTGTTACTATTGGTTTGGGTGATATGTCTCATGAGTTTAACTTCTCTAAATTTCATAGACAACCCCTTGATGAGGAATTACCTAGTAAGGATATGCCTCCTAATGATCCTTTAGAACAATATTTGCTCGACCATGAAAATGATATGTTCATGAATGAAAGAAGGGAAATAGATGAAGTATTCTTTAAACAAGGACCTATTCTGAAACACAACTTGCCTGTTGAAATCCTAGGGGATCCTCCTCCACCCAAGGGTGATCCCGTGCTTGAGCTTAAACCGTTACATGATACTCTTAAATATGCTTATCTTGATGAAAAGAAGTATCCTGTTATTATTAGTGCTAACTTTTGAGAGCATGAAGAAAAGAAATTATTGAAAACTCTCAAGAAGTATCGTGCTGCTATTGGATATACTCTTGAAGTTCTTAAGGGCATTAGTCCCCCTCTATATCAACACAAAATAAATTTGGAGAAGGATGCCAAACCAGTTATTGACCACCAACGACGGCTAAATCCTAAGATGAAAGAAGTGGCAAGAAAGGAAACATTAAAACTCCTTGAGGCAGGTATAATTTATCCCGTTGCTGATAATCAGTGGGTAAGTCCTGTCCATTGTGTCCCTAAGAAGGGAGGTATTACCGTTGTTCCTAATGATAAAGATGAATTGATCCCACAAAGAATCATTACAGGTTATAGGATGGTAATTGATTTCCGCAAATTAAATAAAGCTACTAAAAGATCATTACCCTTTGCCTTTTATTGATCAAATGCTAGAAAGATTATCTAAACATACACATTTTTGCTTTCTAGATGGTTACTCTGGTTTCTCTCAAATACCTGTGTCAGCTGATGATCAAGCAAAGACCACTTTTACTTGCCCTTTCGGTACCTTTGCTTATAGACGCATGCCTTTTGGTTTATGTAATGCACCTGCTACCTTTCAAAGATGCATGATGGCTATATTCTCTGACTTTCGTGAAAAGATTTGTGAGGTTTTCATGGATGATTTCTCTGTTTATGGATCCTCTTTTGATGATTGCTTGAGCAACCTTGATCGAGTTTTGCAGAGATGTGAAGAAACTAATCTTGTCTTGAATTGGGAGAAGTGCCACTTTATGGTTAATGAAGGTATTGTCTTGGGGCATAAAATTTCTGAAAGAGGTATTGAAGTTGACAAAGCTAAAGTTGATGCTATTGAAAAGATGCCGTGTCCCAAGGACATCAAAGGTATAAGAAGTTTTCTGGGCCATGCCGGTTTTTAAAGGAGGTTCATTAAGGACTTCTCAAAAATTTCTCGGCCTCTGACTAACCTATTACAAAAAGATATTCCTTTTGTCTTTGATGATGATTGTGTAGAAGCATTTGAAATACTTAAGAAAGCCTTGATTTCTGCATCTATTGTTCAGCCACCTGATTGGAATTTACCCTTTGAAATTATGTGTGATGCTAGTGATTATGTTGTAGGCGCTGTTCTAGGACAAAGAGTTGATAAGAAATTGAATGTTATACAGTGTGCTAGTAAAACTCTAGACAATGCCCAGAGAATTATGCTACTACCGAAAAGGAATTCTTAGCAGTTGTATTTGCTTCTGATAAGTTCAGAACTTATATTGTTGATTCTAAAGTAACTATTCACACTGATCATGCTGCTATTAAATATCTTATGGAAAAGAAAGATGCTAAACCTAGACTTATTAGATGGGTTCTCTTGCTACAAGAATTTGATTTGCACATTATTGATAGGAAGGGTGCTGAGAACCCCGTTGCAGAGAACTTGTCTAGGTTAGAAAATGTTCTTGATGACCCACTACCTATTGATGATAGCTTTCCTGATGAACAATTAAATGTCATAAATGCTTCTCGTACTGCTCCATGGTATGTTGATTATGCTAATTACATTGTTGCTAAATTTATACCACCTAGTTTCACATACCAGCAAAAGAAAAAGTTCTTCTATGATTTAAGACATTACTTTTGGGATGAACCACATCTTTATAAAGAAAGAGTAGATGGTATTATTAGACGTTGTGTACCTGAGCTTGAACAAGAACAAATCCTACGCAAGTGTCATTCCGAGGCTTATGGAGGGCACCACGTTGGAGATAGAACTGCACATAAGGTATTGCAATCCGGTTTTTATTGGCCTACTCTCTTCAAGGATGCCCGTAAGTTTGTCCTATCTTGTGATGAGTTTCAAAGAATTGGTAATATTAGTGGACGTCAAGAAATGCCTATGAATTATTCACTTGTTATTGAACCATTTGATGTTTGGGGCTTTGATTATATGGGAACTTTTCCTTCCTCTAATGGGTATACACATATTTTAGTTGCTGTTGATTATGTTACTAAGTGGGTAGAAGCTATTCCAAGTAGTAGTGCTAATCATAACACCTCTATTAAGATGCTTAAAGAAGTTATTTTTCCGAGGTTTGGAGTCCCTGGATATTTAATGACTGATGGTGGTTCACACTTTATTCATGGTGCCTTTCGTAAAATGCTTGCTAAGTATGATGTTAATCATAGAATTGCATCTCCTTATCACCCACAGTCTAGTGGTGAAGTAGAATTAAGTAATAGAGAGCCCAAATTAATTTTGCAAAAGACTGTTAATAGATCTAGAAAGAATTGGTCCAAGAAACTTGATGATGCATTATGGGCTTATAGAACTACATACAAAAATCCTATGGGTATGTCTCCGTATAAAATGGTTTATGGAAAAGCTTGTAACTTACCTCTTGAGCTAGAACATAAGGCATATTGGGCCATTAAAGAGCTCAACTATGATTTCAAACTTGCTGGTGAGAAGAGGTTATTTGACATTAGCTCACTTGATGAATGGAGAACCCAAGCCTATGAAAATGCCAAGCTGTTTAAAGAAAAAGTTAAAAGATGGCATGACAAAAGGATACAAAAACGTGAGTTCAATGTAGTTGATTATGTATTGCTATACAACTCTCGTTTGAGATTCTTTGCAGGCAAACTTCTCTCTAAATGGGAAGGCCCTTACGTCATCGAGGAGGTCTATCGTTTCGGTGCCATAAAAATCAACAACTTCGAGGGCACAAATCCGAAGGTGGTGAACGGTCAAAGAATCAAACATTATATCTTAGGTAATCCCATAAATGTTGAAACTAATATTATTGAAACCGTAACCCCAGAGGAATACATAAGGGACACTTTCCGGAACGTTTCAGACTCCGAAAAGGAATAGGTACGTGGTACGGTAAGTAAACCGACTCCAAAATAGTTCTAATGGCAATATTTCTCTGTTTTGGAATATATAAAAAAAATAAGAAAATAAGAAGCATACCAGAAAGGACACGGGGCTTCCACGAGGGTGGAGGACGCGCCCTACCCCCCTGGGCGCGCCCCTGCCTCGTGGGCACCCCGTGTGCTCTCCGGACTCCGTTTTCTTGCACGATACTTCTTTTGGTCGGTAAAAATTCATTATATAATCCCCCGAAGGTTTTGACCACCGTATCACGCAAATATCTCTTATCTTTTGTTTCGAGCTGTCCTGCTGCAGATCTGAGCAACATGTCGTCCCAGGATTCGGAAGGAGAAAGCTACGTGGCTGATTACCTTTCAGATCCTAAGGTCTATGGGGATGTGGAGCATTGTGGTTGGACTATGGAAGAAGAAGAGGACTATGAACCTAAGGGAAAGGAGGAGACGAGCTGTAACGCCCACGATGCGGCTATAACTCCCACGTGTCGCAGCACGACTTAGAGGCATAACCGCATTGTAAGCAATGTCGCAAGAGGGGTAATCATTACACATCCCATGTACTGAATAAGGAAAGAGGTACATAGTTGGCTTACAATCGCCACTTCACACAATACATGAATAAAGCATTACAACATCCAAATACAAACAAGGTCCGTCTACGGAACCAAAATAAAAGAAGACTACCCCAAATGCTACACAGATCCTCGATTGTCCCAACTGGGCTCCACTATTGATCAACTGGAAACAGAACAACATAACGAACACGATCTTCATCGAGCACCTCCTTGAGCTCGGTTGCGTCACCTACACGGTATCATCGACACCTGCAAACTGGTTTTGGAAGTATCTGTGAGTCACGGGGACTCAGCAATCTCACACCCTCGCGATCAAGACTATTTAAGCTTATAGATAGGGAAAAGGTTTTTGAGGTTGAGCTGTAGCATGTTGGGGAACGTTGCAGAAAATTAAAATTTTTCCTACGGTTTCACCAAGATCCATCTATGAGTTCATCTTAGCAACGAGTCTAGGGAGAGAGTTTGCATCTACATACCACTTGTAGATCGCGTGCGGAAGCTTGCAAGGTGATGATGTAGTCGTACTCGACGTGATCCAAATCACCGATGACCTGCGCCGAACGGACGGCACCTCCGCGTTCAACACACGTACGGAACAGCCACGTCTCCTCCTTCTTGATCCAGCAAGGAAGGGAGGAGAGGTTGAGGGAGATGGCACCAGCAGCAGCACGACGGCGTGGTGTTGGTGGAGCTGCAGTACTCCGTCAGAGCTTCGCTAAGCGCTATGGAGTTGGAGGAGGTGTTGGGGAGGGAGAAGGAGGCAACCAAAGGCCAGGGCTCAAGGTCTGAAGTCCCTCCTCCTCCCCCACTATATATAGGGGTGCCAAGGGGGGGTGGCCGGCCCTAGTAGATGAGATCTACTAGGGGGGCGGCGGCCTAGGGAGGTTTCCCTCCCCCCCAAGGCACCTAGGGGTGCCTTCCACCACTAGGACTCCTCCTAGGGGGAAACCCTAGGCGCATGGGCCTATAGGGGCTGGTGCCCTTGGTCCAAGATGGCCAAGGCGCACCCCCTACAGCCCATGTGGCCCCCCGGGACAGGTGGCCCCACCCGGTGGACCCCCGGGACCCCTCCGGTGGTCCCGGTACAATACCGATAACCCCGAAACTTGTCCCGGTGCCCGAAATAGCACTTCCTATATATAAATCTTTACCTCCGGACCATTCCGGAACTCCTCGTGACGTCCGGGATCTCATCCGGGACTCCAAACAACATTCGGGTTACTGCATATACATATCCCTACAACCCTAGCGTGACTGAACCTTAAGTGTGTAGACCCTACGGGTTCGGGAGACATGTAGACATGACCGAGACTCTCTTAGTCAATAACCATCAGCGGGATCTGGATACCCATGATGGCTCCCACATGCTCCTCGATGTTGTCATCGGATGAACCACTATGTCGAGGATTCGATCAAACCCTGTATGCAATTCCCTTTGTCAATCGGTACGTTACTTGCCCGAGACTTGATCGTCGGTATCCCAATACCTTGTTCAGTCTCGTTACCGGCAAGTCACTTTACTCGTACCGTAATGCATGATCCCGTGTCCAACACCTTGATCACTTTGAGCTCATTATGATGATGCATTACCGAGTGGGCCCAGAGATACCTCTCCGTCATACGGAGTGACAAATCCCAGTCTCGATCCGTGTCAACTCAACAGCTACTTTCGGAGATACCTGTAATGTACCTTTATGGTCACCCAGTTACGTTGTGACGTTTGGTACACCCAAGGCATTCTTACGGTATCCGGGAGTTACACGATCTCATGGTCGAAGGAAGAGATACTTGACACTTACAAAGCTCTAGCAAAACGAACTACACGATCTTTTATGCTATGCTTAGGATTGGGTCTTGTCCATCACATCATTCTCCTAATGATGTGATCCCGTTATCAACTACATCCAATGTCCATAGTCAGGAAACCATGACTATCTGTTGATCACAACGAGCTGGTCAACTAGAGGCTTACCAGGGACACAGTGTGGTCTAAGTATTCACACGTGTATTACGATTTCCGGATAATACAGTTATAGCATGAATACAAGACAATTATCATGAACAATGAAATATAATAATACTTTTATTATTGCCTCTAGGGCATATTTCCAACAGTCTCCCACTTGCACTAGAGTCACTAATCTAGTTACATTGTGATGAATCGAACACCCATAGAGTTCTGGTGTTGATCATGTTTTGCACGCGAGAGAGGTTTAGTCAGCGGATCTGCGATATTCAGATCCGTGTGCACTTTGCAAATCTCTATGTCTCCATCTTGAACATTTTCACGGATGGAGTTGAAACGACGCTTGATGTGCCTGGTCTTCTTGTGAAACCTGGGCTCCTTTGCGAGGGCAATAGCTCCAGTGTTGTCACAGAAGAGTTTGATCAGCCCCGACGCATTGGGTATGACTCCTAGGTCGGTGATGAACTCCTTCACCCAAATCGCTTCATGTGCTGCCTCCGAGGCTGCCATGTACTCCGCTTCACACGTAGATCCCGCCACGACGCTCTGCTTGCAGCTGCACCAGCTTACTGCTCCACCATTCAACATATACACGTATCCGGTTTGTGACTTAGAGTCATCCGGATCTGAGTCGAAGCTAGCGTCGACGTAACCCTTTACGACGAGCTCTTCGTCTCCTCCATAAACGAGAAACATGTCCTTTGTCCTTTTTAGGTACTTCAGGATATTCTTGACCGCTGTCCAGTGTTCCTTGCCGGGATTACTTTGGTATCTTGCTACCAAACTTACGGCAAGGTTTACATCGGGTCTGGTACACAGCATGGCATACATAATAGATCCTATGGCTGAAGCATAGGGGATGACACTCATCTCTTCTTTATCTTTTGCCGTGGTCGGTGACTGAGCTGAGCTCAGTCTCATACCTTGTAACATAGGCAAGAACCCCTTCTTGGACTGATCCATTCTGAATCTCTTCAAAATCTTATCAAGGTATGTACTTTGTGAAAGACCTATGAGGCGTCTCGATCTATCTCTATAGATCTTGATGCCTAATATATAAGCAGCTTCTCCAAGGTCCTTCATTGAAAAACACTTATTCAAGTAGGCCTTAATGCTGTCCAGAAATTCTATATTATTTCCCATCAGGAGTATGTCATCTACATATAATATGAGAAATGCTACAGAGCTTCCACTCACTTTCTTGTAAACGCAGGCTTCTCCATAAGTCTGCATAAACCCAAACGCTTTGATCATCTCATCAAAGCGAATGTTCCAACTCCGAGATGCTTGCACCAGTCCATAAATGGATCGCTGGAGCTTGCATACTTTGTTAGCGTTCTGAGGATCGACAAAACCTTCCGGCTGCATCATATACAGTTCTTCCTTAAGATGCCCGTTAAGGAATGCTGTTTTGACGTCCATCTGCCATATCTCATAATCATAGTATGCGGCAATTGCTAACATGATTCGGACGGACTTTAGCTTCGCTACGGGAGAGAATGTCTCGTCGTAGTCAATCCCTTGAACCTGTCGATAACCCTTAGCGACAAGTCGAGCTTTATAGATGGTAACATTACCATCCGCGTCCGTCTTCTTCTTAAAGATCCATTTGTTTTCTATCGCTCGCCGATCATCGGGCAAGTCTGTCAAAGTCCATACTTTGTTTTCATACATGGATTCTATCTCGGATTTCATGGCTTCAAGCCATTTGTTGGAATCCGGGCCCGTCATTGCTTCTTCATAGTTCGAAGGTTCATTGTTGTCTAACAACATGATTTCCAGGACAGGGTTGCCGTACCACTCTGGTGCGGAACGTGTCCTTGTGGACCTACGAAGTTCAGCAGTAACTTGATCCGAAGTACCTTGATCATTATCATGGTTTACCTCTTCAGTTGGTGTGGGCATCATAGGAATGGTTTCCTGTGCTGCGTCACTATCCCGCTCAAGAGGTAGTACTTCATCGAGTTCTACTTTCCTCCCACTTACTTCTTTCGAGAGAAACTCTTTTTCCAGAAAGCATCCGTTCTTGGCAACAAAGATCTTGCCTTCGGATCTTAAGTAGAAGGTATACCCTATAGTTTCCTTAGGGTATCCTATGAATACGCATTTTTCCGACTTGGGTTCGAGCTTTTCAGGTTGAAGTTTCTTGACATAAACTTCGCATCCCCAAACTTTTAGAAACGACAGCTTAGGTTTCTTACCAAACCATAATTCATACGGTGTCGTCTCAACGGATTTAGACGGTGCCCTTTTTAAAGTGAATGTAGCTGTCTCTAGAGCGTATCCCCAAAATGATAGCGGTAAATCGGTAAGAGACATCATAGACCGCACCATATCCAATAGAGTGCGATTACGACGTTCGGACACACCGTTTCGCTGAGGTGTTCCAGGCGGCGTGAGCTGTGAAACGATTCCACATTTCTTTAAGTGTGTACCAAATTCGTGACTTAAGTATTCTCCTCCACGATCTGATCGTAAGAATTTTATCTTTCGGTCACGTTGATTCTCCACCTCATTCTGAAATTCCTTGAACTTTTCAAAGGTCTCAGACTTGTGTTTCATTAAGTAGACATACCCATATCTACTCAAGTCATCTGTGAGAGTGAGAACATAACGATATCCTCCGCGAGCCTCAACGCTCATTGGACCGCACACATCGGTATGTATGATTTCCAACAAGTTGGTTGCTCGCTCCATTGTTCCGGAGAATGGAGTCTTGGTCATTTTACCTAAGAGGCATGGTTCGCACGTGTCAAACGATTCATAATCAAGAGACTCTAAAAGTCCATCGGCATGGAGCTTCTTCATGCGCTTGACACCAATGTGACCAAGGCGGCAGTGCCACAAGTATGTGGGACTATCGTTATCAACTTTAAATCTTTTGGCATCTACACTATGAACATGTGTAATATTACGCTCGAGATTCATTAAGAATAAACCATTGACCATCGGAGCATGACCATAAAACATATCTCTCATATAAATCGAACAACCATTATTCTCAGACTTAAATGAGTAGCCATCTCGTATTAAACGAGATCCAGATACAATGTTCATGCTCAAACTTGGCACTAAATAACAATTATTGAGGTTCAAAACTAATCCCGTAGGTAAATGTAGAGGCAGCGTGCCGACGGCGATCACATCGACTTTGGAACCATTCCCGACGCGCATCGTCACCTCGTCCTTTGCCAGTCTCCGTTTATTCCGCAGCTCCTGCTGTGAGTTACAAATATGAGCAACGGCACCGGTATCAAATACCCAGGAGTTACTACGATTACTGGTAAGGTACACATCAATCACATGTATATCAAATATACCTTTGGTGTTGCCGGCCTTCTTATCCGCTAAGTATTTGGGGCAGTTCCGCTTCCAGTGACCCTTCCCCTTGCAATAAAAGCACTCAGTCTCAGGCTTGGGTCCATTCTTTGACTTCTTCCCGGTAACTGGCTTACCAGGCGCGGCAACATCTTTGCCGTCCTTCTTGAAGTTCTTCTTACCCTTGCCCTTCTTGAACTTAGTGGTCTTATTGACCATCAACACTTGATGTTCTTTCTTGATTTCAGCCTCTGCTGACTTCAGCATCGAGAACAATTCAGGAATGGTCTTTTCCATTCCTTGCATGTTGTAGTTCATCACAAAGCTCTTGTAGCTTGGTGGGAGCGACTGGAGGATTCTGTCAATGACCGCCTCATCTGGGAGGTTAATGTTTAGCTGGGTCATACGGTTGTGCAACCCAGACATCTTCAGGATGTGCTCACTGACAGAACTGTTTTCCTCCATCTTACAACTGTAGAACTTGTCGGAGACATCATATCTCTCGACCCGGGCATGAGCTTGAAAAACTAGTTTCAGCTCTTCGAACATCTCATATGCTCCGTGATGCTCAAAACGCTTTTGGAGCCCCGGTTCTAAGCTGTAAAGCATGCCGCACTGAACGAGGGAGTAATCATCAGCGCGAGTTTGCCAAGCATTCATAATGTCTTGGTTCTCTGGGACGGGAGCGTCACCTAGCGGTCCTTCTAGGACATATTGTTTCCTGGCAGCTATGAGGATGATCCTCAGGTTCCGGACCCAGTCCGTATAGTTGCTGCCATCATCTTTCAGCTTGGTTTTCTCTAGGAACGCGTTGAAGTTCATGTTGACATTAGCGTTGGCCATTGATCTACAAGACATATTTGCAAAGGTTTTAGACTATGTTCATGATAATAAAGTTCTAATCAAATTATGAACTCCCACTTAGATTAGACATCCCTTTAGTCATCTAAGTGTTACACGATCCGAGTCGACTAGCCCGTGTCCGATCATCACGTGAGACGGACTAGTCATCGTCGGTGAACATTTTCATGTTGATCGTATCTTCTATACGATTCGTGTTCGACCTTTCGGTCTCCGTGTTCCGAGGCCATGTCTGCACATGCTAGGCTCGTCAAGTTAACCCTAAGTGTTTTCGCTGTGTAAAACTGTCTTACACCCGTTGTATGTGAACGTAAGGATCCATCACACCCGATCATCACGTGGTGCTTAGAAACGACGAACTGTAGCAACGGTGCACAGTTAGGGGAGAACACTTCTTGAAATTTTATAAGGGATCATCTTATTTACTACCGTCGTCCTAAGTAAACAAGATGCATAATACATAATAAACATCACATTCAATTATATAGTTGTGACATGATATGGCCAATATCATATAGCTCCATTGATCTTCATCTTCGGGGCTCCATGATCATCTTGTCACCGGCTTGACACCATGATCTCCATCATCATGATCTCCATCATCGTGTCTTCATGAAGTTGTCACGCCAACGACTACTTCTACTTCTATGACTAACGTTTAGCAATAAAGTAAAGTAGTTTACATGACGTTATTCAATGACACGCAGGTCATACAAAAATAATGACAACTCCTATGGCTCCTGCCGGTTGTCATACTCATCGACATGCAAGTCGTGAATCCTATTACAAAGAACATGATCTCATACATCACAATTCATCATTCATCACAACTTCTGGCCATATCACATCACATGATCAATCGCTGCAAAAACAAGTTAGACGTCCTCTAATTGTTGTTGCATCTTTTACGTGGTTGCAATTGGGTTCTAGCAAGAACGTTTTCTTACCTACGAATCACCACAACGTGATTTTGTCAACTTCTATTTACCCTTCATAAGGGCCCTGTTCATCGATTCCGCTCCAACTAAGGTGGGAGAGACAGACACCCGCCAGCCACCTTATGCAACTTGTGCATGTCAGTCGGTGGAACCGGTCTCACGTAAGTGTACGTGTAAGGTTGGTCCGGGCCGCTTCATCCCACAATACCGTTGAGCAAGAAAGGACTAGTAGAGGCAAGTAAGATGACAAAATCCACGCCCACAACAAAGTTGTGTTCTACTCGTGCAAAGAGAACTACGTATAAACCTGGCTCTGATACCACTGTTGGGGAACGTTGCAGAAAATTAAAAATTTTCCTACGGTTTCACCAAGATCCATCTATGAGTTCATCTTAGCAACGAGTCTAGGGAGAGAGTTTGCATCTACATACCACTTGTAGATCACGTGCGGAAGCTTGCAAGGTGATGATGTAGTCGTACTCGACGTGATCCAAATCACCGATGACCTGCGCCGAACGGACGGCACCTCCGCGTTCAACACACGTACGGAACAGCCACGTCTCCTCCTTCTTGATCCAGCAAGGAAGGGAGGAGAGGTTGAGGGAGATGGCACCAGCAGCAGCACGACGGCGTGGTGTTGGTGGAGCTGCAGTACTCCGGCAGAGCTTCGCTAAGCGCTATGGAGTTGGAGGAGGTGTTGGGGAGGGAGAAGGAGGCAACCAAAGGCTAGGGCTCAAGGTCTGAAGTCCCTCCTCCTCCCCCACTATATATAGGGGTGCCAAGGGGGGGTGGCCGGCCCTAGTAGATGAGATCTACTAGGGGGGGCGGCGGCCTAGGGAGGTTTCCCTCCCCCCCAAGGCACCTAGGGGTGCCTTCCACCACTAGGACTCCTCCTAGGGGGAAACCCTAGGCGCATGGGCCTATAGGGGCTGGTGCCCTTGGCCCAAGATGGCCAAGACTCACCCCCTACAGCCCATGTGGCCCCCCGGGACAGGTGGCCCCACCCGGTGGACCCCCGGGACCCCTCCGGTGGTCCCGGTACAATACCGATAACCCCGAAACTTGTCCCGGTGCCCGAAATAGCACTTCCTATATATAAATCTTTACCTCCGGACCATTCCGGAACTCCTCGTGACGTCCGGGATCTCATCCGGGACTCCGAACAACATTCGGGTTACTGCATATACATATCCCTACAACCCTAGCGTGACTGAGCCTTAAGTGTGTAGACCCTACGGGTTCGGGAGACATGTAGACATGACCGAGACTCTCTTAGTCAATAACCATCAGCGGGATCTGGATACCCATGATGGCTCCCACATGCTCCTCGATGTTGTCATCGGATGAACCACTATGTCGAGGATTCGATCAAACCCTGTATGCAATTCCCTTTGTCAATCGGTACGTTACTTGCCCGAGACTTGATCGTCGGTATCCCAATACCTTGTTCAGTCTCGTTACCGGCAAGTCACTTTACTCGTACCGTAATGCATGATCCCGTGTCCAACACCTTGGTCACTTTGAGCTCATTATGATGATGCATTACCGAGTGGGCCCAGAGATACCTCTCCGTCATACGGAGTGACAAATCCCAGTCTCGATCCGTGTCAACTCAACAGCTACTTTCGGAGATACCTGTAATGTACCTTTATGGTCACCCAGTTACGTTGTGACGTTTGGTACACCCAAGGCATTCTTACGGTATCCGGGAGTTACACGATCTCATGGTCGAAGGAAGAGATACTTGACACTTACAAAGCTCTAGCAAAACGAACTACACGATCTTTTATGCTATGCTTAGGATTGGGTCTTGTCCATCACATCATTCTCCTAATGATGTGATCCCGTTATCAACTACATCCAATGTCCATAGTCAGGAAACCATGACTATCTGTTGATCACAACGAGCTGGTCAACTAGAGGCTTACCAGGGACACAGTGTGGTCTAAGTATTCACACGTGTATTACGATTTCCGGATAATACAGTTATAGCATGAATACAAGACAATTATCATGAACAATGAAATATAATAATACTTTTATTATTGCCTCTAGGGCATATTTCCAACAGTCTCCCACTTGCACTAGAGTCACTAATCTAGTTACATTGTGATGAATCGAACACCCATAGAGTTCTGGTGTTGATCATGTTTTGCACGCGAGAGAGGTTTAGTCAGCGGATCTGCGACATTCAGATCCGTGTGTACTTTGCAAATCTCTATGTCTCCATCTTGAACATTTTCACGGATGGAGTTGAAACGACGCTTGATGTGCCTGGTCTTCTTGTGAAACCTGGGCTCCTTTGCGAGGGCAATAGCTCCAGTGTTGTCATAGAAGAGTTTGATCGGCCCCGACGCATTGGGTATGACTCCTAGGTCGGTGATGAACTCCTTCACCCAAATCGCTTCATGTGCTGCCTCCGAGGCTGCCATGTACTCCGCTTCACACGTAGATCCCGCCACGACGCTCTGCTTGCAGCTGCACCAGCTTACTGCTCCACCATTCAACATATACACGTATCCGGTTTGTGACTTAGAGTCATCCGGATCTGAGTCGAAGCTAGCGTCGACGTAACCCTTTACAACGAGCTCTTCGTCTCCTCCATAAACGAGAAACATGTCCTTTGTCCTTTTTAGGTACTTCAGGATATTCTTGACCGCTGTCCAGTGTTCCTTGCCGGGATTACTTTGGTATCTTGCTACCAAACTTACGGCAAGGTTTACATCGGGTCTGGTACACAGCATGGCATACATAATAGATCCTATGGCTGAAGCATAGGGGATGACACTCATCTCTTCTTTATCTTTTGCCGTGGTCGGTGACTGAGCTGAGCTCAGTCTCATACCTTGTAACATAGGCAAGAACCCCTTCTTGGACTGATCCATTCTGAATCTCTTCAAAATCTTATCAAGGTATGTACTTTGTGAAAGACCTATGAGGCATCTCGATCTATCTCTATAGATCTTGATGCCTAATATATAAGCAGCTTCTCCAAGGTCCTTCATTGAAAAACACTTATTCAAGTAGGCCTTAATGCTGTCCAGAAATTCTATATTATTTCCCATCAGGAGTATGTCATCTACATATAATATGAGAAATGCTACAGAGCTCCCACTCACTTTCTTGTAAACGCAGGCTTCTCCATAAGTCTGCATAAACCCAAACGCTTTGATCATCTCATCAAAGCGAATGTTCCAACTCCGAGATGCTTGCACCAGTCCATAAATGGATCGCTGGAGCTTGCATACTTTGTTAGCGTTCTGAGGATCGACAAAACCTTCCGGCTGCATCATATACAGTTCTTCCTTAAGATGCCCGTTAAGGAATGCTGTTTTGACGTCCATCTGCCATATCTCATAATCATAGTATGCGGCAATTGCTAACATGATTCGGACGGACTTTAGCTTCGCTACGGGAGAGAATGTCTCGTCGTAGTCAATCCCTTGAACCTGTCGATAACCCTTAGCGACAAGTCGAGCTTTATAGATGGTAACATTACCATCCGCGTCCGTCTTCTTCTTAAAGATCCATTTGTTTTCTATCGCTCGCCGATCATCGGGCAAGTCTGTCAAAGTCCATACTTTGTTTTCATACATGGATTCTATCTCGGATTTCATGGCTTCAAGCCATTTGTTGGAATCCGGGCCCGTCATTGCTTCTTCATAGTTCGAAGGTTCACTGTTGTCTAACAACATGATTTCCAGGACAGGGTTGCCATACCACTCTGGTGCGGAACGTGTCCTTGTGGACCTACGAAGTTCAGCAGTAACTTGATCCGAAGTACCTTGATCATTATCATGGTTTACCTCTTCAGTTGGTGTGGGCATCATAGGAATGGTTTCCTGTGCTGCGTCACTATCCCGCTCAAGAGGTAGTACTTCATCGAGTTCCACTTTCCTCCCACTTACTTCTTTCGAGAGAAACTCTTTTTCCAGAAAGCATCCGTTCTTGGCAACAAAGATCTTGCCTTCGGATCTTAAGTAGAAGGTATACCCTATAGTTTCCTTAGGGTATCCTATGAATACGCATTTTTCCGACTTGGGTTCGAGCTTTTCAGGTTGAAGTTTCTTGACATAAGCTTCGCATCCCCAAACTTTTAGAAACGACAGCTTAGGTTTCTTTCCAAACCATAATTCATACGGTGTCGTCTCAACGGATTTAGACGGTGCCCTATTTAAAGTGAATGTAGCTGTCTCTAGAGCGTATCCCCAAAATGATAGCGGTAAATCGGTAAGAGACATCATAGACCGCACCATATCCAATAGAGTGCGATTACGACGTTCGGACACACCGTTTCGCTGAGGTGTTCCAGGCGGCGTGAGCTGTGAAACGATTCCACATTTCTTTAAGTGTGTACCAAATTCGTGACTCAAGTATTCTCCTCCACGATCTGATCGTAAGAATTTTATCTTTCGGTCACGTTGATTCTCCACCTCATTCTGAAATTCCTTGAACTTTTCAAAGGTCTCAGACTTGTGTTTCATTAAGTAGACATACCCATATCTACTCAAGTCATCTGTGAGAGTGAGAACATAACGATATCCTCCGCGAGCCTCAACGCTCATTGGACCGCACACATCGGTATGTATGATTTCCAACAAGTTGGTTGCTCGCTCCATTGTTCCGGAGAACGGAGTCTTGGTCATTTTACCTAAGAGGCATGGTTCGCACGTGTCAAACGATTCATAATCAAGAGACTCTAAAAGTCCATCGGCATGGAGCTTCTTCATGCGCTTGACACCAATGTGACCAAGGCGGCAGTGCCACAAGTATGTGGGACTATCGTTATCAACTTTAAATCTTTTGGCATCTACACTATGAACATGTGTAACATTACGCTCGAGATTCATTAAGAATAAAACATTGACCATCAGAGCATGACCATAAAACATATCTCTCATATAAATCGAACAACCATTATTCTCAGACTTAAATGAGTAGCCATCTCGTATTAAACAAGATCCAGATACAATGTTCATGCTCAAACTTGGCACTAAATAACAATTATTAAGGTTCAAAACTAATCCCGTAGGTAAATGTAGAGGCAGCGTGCCGACGGCGATCACATCGACTTTGGAACCATTCCCGACGCGCATCGTCACCTCGTCCTTTGCCAGTCTCCGTTTATTCCGCAGCTCCTGCTGTGAGTTACAAATATGAGCAACGACACCGGTATCAAATACCCAGGAGTTACTACGATTACTGGTAAGGTACACATCAATCACATGTATATCAAATATACCTTTGGTGTTGTCGGCCTTCTTATCCGCTAAGTATTTGGGGCAGTTCCGCTTCCAGTGACCCTTCCCCTTGCAATAAAAGCACTCAGTCTCAGGCTTGGGTCCATTCTTTGACTTCTTCCCGGTAACTGGCTTACCAGGCGCGGCAACATCTTTGCCGTCCTTCTTGAAGTTCTTCTTACCCTTGCCCTTCTTGAACTTAGTGGTCTTATTGACCATCAACACTTGATGTTCTTTCTTGATTTCAGCCTCTGCTGACTTCAGCATCGAGAACAATTCAGGAATGGTCTTTTCCATTCCTTGCATGTTGTAGTTCATCACAAAGCTCTTGTAGCTTGGTGGGAGCGACTGGAGGATTCTGTCAATGACCGCCTCATCTGGGAGGTTAATGTTTAGCTGGGTCATACGGTTGTGCAACCCAGACATCTTCAGGATGTGCTCACTGACAGAACTGTTTTCCTCCATCTTACAACTGTAGAACTTGTCGGAGACATCATATCTCTCGACCCGGGCATGAGCTTGAAAAACTAGTTTCAGCTCTTCGAACATCTCATATGCTCCGTGATGCTCAAAACGCTTTTGGAGCCCCGGTTCTAAGCTGTAAAGCATGCCGCACTGAACGAGGGAGTAATCATCAGCGCGAGTTTGCCAAGCATTCATAATGTCTTGGTTCTCTGGGACGGGAGCGTCACCTAGCGGTCCTTCTAGGACATATTGTTTCCTGGCAGCTATGAGGATGATCCTCAGGTTCCGGACCCAGTCCGTATAGTTGCTGCCATCATCTTTCAGCTTGGTTTTCTCTAGGAACGCGTTGAAGTTCATGTTGACATTAGCGTTGGCCATTGATCTACAAGACATATTTGCAAAGGTTTTAGACTATGTTCATGATAATAAAGTTCTAATCAAATTATGAACTCCCACTTAGATTGGACATCCCTTTAGTCATCTAAGTGTTACACGATCCGAGTCGACTAGCCCGTGTCCGATCATCACGTGAGACGGACTAGTCATCGTCGGTGAACATTTTCATGTTGATCGTATCTTCCATACGATTCGTGTTCGACCTTTCGGTCTCCGTGTTCCGAGGCCATGTCTGCACATGCTAGGCTCGTCAAGTTATCCCTAAGTGTTTTCGCTGTGTAAAACTGTCTTACACCCGTTGTATGTGAACGTAAGAATCCATCACACCCGATCATCACGTGGTGCTTAGAAACGACGAACTGTAGCAACGGTGCACAGTTAGGGGAGAACACTTCTTGAAATTTTATAAGGGATCATCTTATTTACTACCGTCGTTCTAAGTAAACAAGATGCATAATACATAATAAACATCACATGCAATTATATAGTTGTGACATGATATGGCCAATATCATATAGCTCCATTGATCTTCATCTTCGGGGCTCCATGATCATCTTGTCACCGGCTTGACACCATGATCTCCATCATCATGATCTCCATCATCGTGTCTTCATGAAGTTGTCACGCCAACGACTACTTCTACTTCTATGACTAACGTTTAGCAATAAAGTAAAGTAGTTTACATGACGTTATTCAATGACATGCAGGTCATACAAAAAATAATGACAACTCCTATGGCTCCTGCCGGTTGTCATACTCATCGACATGCAAGTCGTGAATCCTATTACAAAGAACATGATCTCATACATCACAATTCATCATTCATCACAACTTCTGGCCATATCACATCACATGATCAATCGCTGCAAAAACAAGTTAGACGTCCTCTAATTGTTGTTGCATCTTTTACGTGGTTGCAATTGGGTTCTAGCAAGAACGTTTTCTTACCTACGAATCACCACAACGTGATTTTGTCAACTTCTATTTACCCTTCATAAGGGCCCTGTTCATCGATTCCGCTCCAACTAAGGTGGGAGAGACAGACACCCGCCAGCCACCTTATGCAACTTGTGCATGTCAGTCGGTGGAACCGGTCTCACGTAAGTGTACGTGTAAGGTTGGTCCGGGCCGCTTCATCCCACAATACCGTTGAGCAAGAAAAGACTAGTAGAGGCAAGTAAGATGACAAAATCCACGCCCACAACAAAGTTGTGTTCTACTCGTGCAAAGAGAACTACGCATAGACCTAGCTCATGATGCCACTGTTGGGGAACGTAGCAGAAATTCAAAATTTTCCTACGCGTATCACCAAGATCTATCTATGGAGAGACCAGCAACGAGTAGAAAGGAGTCCCTGGATATTTAATGACTGATGGTGGTTCACACTTTATTCATGGTGCCTTTCGTAAAATGCTTGCTAAGTATGATGTTAATCATAGAATTGCATCTCCTTATCACCCACAGTCTAGTGGTGAAGTAGAATTAAGTAATAGAGAGCCCAAATTAATTTTGCAAAAGACTGTTAATAGATCTAGAAAGAATTGGTCCAAGAAACTTGATGATGCATTATGGGCTTATAGAACTACATACAAAAATCCTATGGGTATGTCTCCGTATAAAATGGTTTATGGAAAAGCTTGTAACTTACCTCTTGAGCTAGAACATAAGGCATATTGGGCCATTAAAGAGCTCAACTATGATTTCAAACTTGCCGGTGAGAAGAGGTTATTTGACATTAGCTCACTTGATGAATGGAGAACCCAAGCCTATGAAAATGCCAAGCTGTTTAAAGAAAAAGTTAAAAGATGGCATGACAAAAGGATACAAAAACGTGAGTTCAATGTAGTTGATTATGTATTGCTATACAACTCTCGTTTGAGATTCTTTGCAGGCAAACTTCTCTCTAAATGGGAAGGCCCTTACGTCATCGAGGAGGTCTATCGTTTCGGTGCCATAAAAATCAACAACTTCGAGGGCACAAATCCGAAGGTGGTGAACGGTCAAAGAATCAAACATTATATCTTAGGTAATCCCATAAATGTTGAAACTAATATTATTGAAACCGTAACCCCAGAGGAATACATAAGGGACACTTTCCGGAACGTTTCAGACTCCGAAAAGGAATAGGTACGTGGTACGGTAAGTAAACCGACTCCAAAATAGTTCTAATGGCAATATTTCTCTGTTTTGGAATATATAAAAAAATAAGAAAATAAGAAGCATACCAGAAAGGACACGGGGCTTCCACGAGGGTGGAGGACGCGCCCTACCCCCCTGGGCGCGCCCCTGCCTCGTGGGCACCCCGTGTGCTCTCCGGACTCCGTTTTCTTGCACGATACTTCTTTTGGTCGGTAAAAATTCATTATATAATCCCCCGAAGGTTTTGACCACCGTATCACGCAAATATCTCTTATCTTTGTTTCGAGCTGTCCTGCTGCAGATCTGAGCAACATGTCGTCCCAGGATTCGGAAGGAGAAAGCTACGTGGCTGATTACCTTTCAGATCCTAAGGTCTATGGGGATGTGGAGCATTGTGGTTGGACTACGGAAGAAGAAGAGGACTATGAACCTAAGGGAAAGGAGGAGACGAGCTGTAACGCCCACGATGCGGCTATAACTCCCACGTGTCGCAGCACGACTTAGAGGCATAACCGCATTGTAAGCAATGTCGCAAGAGGGGTAATCATTACACATCCCATGTACTGAATAAGGAAAGAGGTACATAGTTGGCTTACAATCGCCACTTCACACAATACATGAATAAAGCATTACAACATCCAAATACAAACAAGGTCCGTCTACGGAACCAAAATAAAAGAAGACTACCCCAAATGCTACACAGATCCTCGATTGTCCCAACTGGGCTCCACTATTGATCAACTGGAAACAGAACAACATAACGAACACGATCTTCATCGAGCACCTCCTTGAGCTCGGTTGCGTCACCTACACGGTATCATCGACACCTGCAAACTGGTTTTGGAAGTATCTGTGAGTCACGGGGACTCAGCAATCTCACACCCTCGCGATCAAGACTATTTAAGCTTATAGATAGGGAAAAGGTTTTTGAGGTGGAGCTGTAGCAAGCACTAGCATATATGGTGGCTAACTTACGCAAAAGAGAGTGAGAAGAGAAGGAAAGGTACGGTCGAGAAAACTATGATCAAGAAGTGATCCTAGAACAACCTACGTCAAGCATAACTACAACACCGTGTTCACTTCCCGGACTCCGCCGGAAAGAGACCATCACGGCTACACATGAAGTTGATGCATTTTATTTAAGTTAAGTTTCAGGTTTTCTACAACCGTACATTAACAAATTCCCATCTGCCCATAACCGCGGGCACGGATTTCGAAAGTTCAAATCTCTGCAGGGGTGTCCCAACTTAGCCCATCACAAGCTCTCACGGTCAACAAAGGATATTCCTTCTCCCAGAAAGACCCGATCAGGCTCGGAATCCCAGTTACAAGACATTTCGACAATGGTAAAACTAAACCAGCAAAGCCACCCGATGCGCCAACAATCCCGATAGGAGCTGCACATATCTCGTTCTTAGGGCAACACCGGATGAGACATCCTACGAGTAAAACTAACCCTCAAGTTACCCTGAGGTGGCCCCGCAGTCTACTCAGTTCGGACCAACACTTAGAGAAGCACTGGCCTGGGGGGTTAAAATAAAGATGACCCTTGAGTCTGCAGAACCCAAGGGAAGGTGGTAGGTTGTTAGTGCAAATGGTAAAACCAAGGTTGGGCCTTGCTGGAGGAGTTTTATTCAAAGCGAACTATCAAGGGGTTCCCATTATAACCCAACCATGTAAGGAACGCAAAATCAAGGAACATAACACGGGTATGACAGAAACTAGGGCGGCAAGAGTGGAACAAAACACCAGGCATAAGACCGAGCCTTCCACCCTTTACCAAGTATATAGATGCATTAATTAAATAAGAGATATCATGATATCCCAACAAAATATCCATGTTCCAACAAGGAACAACTCCAATCTTCACCTGCAACTAACAACGCTATAAGAGGGGCTGAGCAAAGCGGTAACATAGCCAAACAATGGTTTGCTAGGACAAGGTGGGTTAGAGGCTTGACATGGCAATATGGGAGGAACGATAAGCAAGTGGTAGGTATCGTAGCATAGGCATAGCAAAAGAGCAAGCATCTAGCAAGCAAAGATAGAAGTGATTTCGAGGGTATGGTCATCTTGCCTGAAATCCCGCAAGGAAGAAGAACAAATCCATGAAGAAGGCAAACGGACGTAGTCGAACGAATCCTCACAAACGCGACGTTAACGGAACCAACCCAAAGAAGCATACCGGAAAGAAGCAAACAACATAGTAAACAACCATCACATAAACATGGCATGATGCGCAAACAAGTATGTTGCATGTCCGGATTAATGAAGCATGGCATGGCAAAGTGCACAAACAAACCTACAAATTAAGTGAAGCTCAATATGCAACGGGATGCATATTGACGGAACACCACAACAATTATTTAGTTCTCTCTCGGTTATGTACCCAACAATATTAAATGTTGTTAAACATGTCAAGAGGTGAAACATAAAGGAATTATCTACCGAAACAATTTAAATGGGGCCGGATATAGCAAAAAACAAATCCGATAAATCCCCATATGCATTTAGCAAATTAATACAAACAACAATTTTAAACATTCTTGATGTGGTTAACATGATGAGGATGACATGTGCAAGTTATGCAATTTTTATTAAAAGTTGACAAGAGCATATTAAGAAGCATTTGTCATCGTGGCGTAAATGAAAGGGGTGCCACGGAGACGATAACATAATGGTGCCACGACAACGTTCCAGTTCTGACAACTCATTGAGACATCGGTGCAAAAGAAAGTGTGACGGGAGCATGCAAAAGATGGTGGGGGTGATCCCGGTTACCGAGTTCCCACGGGTCGACGACGGTGACAAGGCAAAAGAGGGGCAACGTGCACCGACAATTCGGGCCCGGAGCAAGCACGAGCATCTCATACATCACACATGCATTCGTTCACGGGCGGTCGTCTCGGGGTTATACCTTCGAAGCGTGCGTTATCGGAGGGGTTCAAGTTCGATGCGGTGTAGGGGAAGTAGATGTAATCGGGACGTCGAGGGAAGTAGTGGTTCACGGGTCGTAGTGGAAGTAGTGGTTCACGTTTCGTAGATGTTCGGGGTCACGACGAGCAACTTGACATCCACGGGGTCTTCGAGGGTCGACGGTAGTTGTTCTATGCATCGGGCGTCAAGGTACTTGTCATTCTTAGTGAATCCGAAGACGGCGGTAGTTGTACACACGTTGTCGGGGAACTTGTCAGTCCGGTCTTGGCGACGGTAGTTGTGCACGGATCATAGACGTTCTCGGGTCATCGTTAAAGGAGCCTGGCGGATTTGAATCCCTTCGAGGTTGTCGTGGTACTTGGGGTCTTCGGACTTGCCGGTCTCGACGAAACGAAGGGGTACTTGGCGATCGACGGACGTCGTGGTACTTGGGGGTAGTGGTACTTGACGCATCGTCATGGTACTTGGCAAAATTCTTCGAGAAGATACTTGATGGTCCGGGTATGGTTCTTCGCGTATCATTCTTGCCGATCCAAAACCAAGCGAGACAAAAGGGCCCCGGGTGGGCAGCAGCAAGGTAGGGCGGTGCGCGAGCAGTGGCAGAAGATGCCGAAAAAACCAACACAGGTCTGGGCATGGCCCAAAGCAGAAGAGGCAGTGATGGTTATGCTCAGAGTGGGGGCATCTCGATGCCGGCAGCTCGATGCAGAGCAGGCGAAGCAGGGTCACTACTGCCGAGCAGCTATTGACAGCCAAGCAGCGACATGGAGGCGGGGAAGCAGGAGCAAGGCGAAGTAGGTGACGGAGCAAGGCGAGATGGCGCGGCCTCCAGGGAAGCAGCGGGCAAAGCCGACGCTCGGGCAGGCACAAACGCAGAGAAGAGGAGGCAGGACACGGACGAGGAGACGCGGGAGGCGTGGCCCTCGGACTAAAGCGGCGGCGGAGGTCAGAGCGCTGGCACGATGAGGTTCGGCGGTGAGCGAGAAGAGTAGCAACAGAGCAGCTCGGGGCTTCGCAAGGAGGACGAGAGGGAGCGGGCAGGGGAGCGGGACCTCGCTGGAAGGAGTGGAGGGGCTCAGCGCGATCGAGAGAGGCCAGGGAGGCTGAGGAGCGCTAGAGGGAGAGAGCGATCGAGGGAGAGAAGGAAGAGCGATGTGGGAGGGAGATGGGGATCGAGGATATGGGGATCGGGCTGCGTGTCTCTCTGGCGGCGCGAGGGGAGAGGAGATCGTGAGGAGAGGGAGGTTGGTTCGCTGGGCCTAGGGTTAGGAATTAGGTGGGCCTGCGGGGGAGCAAGGCGGACTGGCTGGCCGGCCCAAAGAGAGGGCACCGGCTGGGCTTGCTGGATTGGGCTCTCTGCTGGACCTGAGTCGGGCTTCTCTCTTCCTCTCTCTATTTCCTTTAACAAAAAGTAAAGAGAGGAGAAAAATGGAAAAGGAGGGGTTAGAGAAAACATTTGGGCATGCGGTTAAATCTCCCGGACTCATAAAAATGAGTTCGTTCCGAGAAAAGGCATTTGGCACCGCTTGGAAGGATTGCATTCAAACACTTTTGAATGTGATTCAAATAATTTGAATTAACAAAACATTTTTGGAGAGTCCAAAAATGTTTGGAATTTTTGTGGAGATCGGGAAAGTGATGGAAGAAAAATATGGGCAAAGTTTGAGGTCAAGATGTGAGATAACAAAGGCCTAGGGAATTACTTGCAAGTGTGTTTTGGCGATTCCAAATTAATGGAATTTTTATAATAGATCCCTAAATATTAGGAGGATATGTCATAAAGAGAATTCACTCTTCCCTCGATTTAAATGGATCGAAGATCCACACAATTTATTTAGTTGAGATGCAAAAGATTTATGACATGATGGCATGGCAAGATGCGACACGCAAGCAAATGACAAGGCAACAACAGCGAATAACTGGAAGACACTTGGCGCAACGGTCTCGGGGCGTTACAACACTCCACCACTACGAGAGGATCTCGTCCCGAGATCTAAAATGGCACCGGAGGGAAAAACGGAGGAGAAAGAGAAGAGGTAAAACTAAGTTGCTTCTTGGACAAACAAGTGAAACCACGAACCTTGAGAGGTTGAACAAATTGAAAGAAAGAATACAATGTAGAAGAACAAAGTTGCAAACACTCCTTTAGAAAAGAGGAACAAGGAACATTACTAGAACCTTGTAGGTTGAAAGACAAAAGAAAAAGGGGTGCAATGGACAAGAAGTAGATGCAAGATCCTTGGTTGACACGAGATGTACAAGGAATGATAAAGATCAATTACGGCAACACTCCAGTTGGAAATGGAAGGTAAAGAATAAGAGCTTGGCAAAATGAAAGCACTTGGATGCGACTCCGGTTAGAAGAGGAATAATAGACACAACACTCCGGTTAAGTGAATAAGCATGAAAAGAACACGATCCTCATAAAACAAGAAGATGGATTGAAGAGAGCAACATCACAATGCCTCTGGAACAAAAGTAAGAATGGAATGGAATAAACAAAGGGAAACAAGATCTTGAGAGAGTACGCTTACAACAAATGCTAGAACGAGTTGTTGGAAAAAAACCAACAACGAAAAGAATAAGCTTGATATGGTATTATGGAATACATCTCAAATTATGAGGTGACAACCTGCCACTCACGGGAAAAGAATTGGATTGATATTAACAAGGAGACGAGAAACTTATTCACCGGGAGGATAGATGAAGAACTTAGGTCATTTATGAGCACCATAAAAGCAACAATCCTTATGGAAAGATTTAGGTGAAATATAACCCAAGATAACTTGAATGAAGAGATTGGTGGATTTAAAATACCTCATTCTTAACAACATGTGAATCATGAAACATGAACTCAAATTATCAAGAATGACACCACCTCCAATGATACGGTAGAAAGAATTGCACTCCGGATTGCAAAATGAAGAAAACTTGAGCTCCTCTGAAAAGAATCTCGATGAACCCTTCGAGAAGGAATTTAAATCCTTGATGAACCACCATGTAGAGCCTCCATGAAGAACTCCGGTAATAAAAGGATGATAGAAAGAAAGAGAAGTTGAAAACACAAGGTGAATCCTTGCAATGATTTAAATGGATCTCCGTGATAATTAGAGCTTGGAACTTCGAGAAAGAAAAGATGAACAAAAGAAAATCAAGAATTTATTCATCATGAACAAACTCCGAAGGAAGAAATTTATCACTTGGATGGAACAAGAATAAGAATTATGTTATACGTATCCTTCACCAATTTAATTGATGACAAGCAACAGATTTGGCATACTACTTATTCTCGTAGAAAGGATTAAGATAGATATAGCGCAACTTGAGAAGGTCTTCAACGATCCACCAGTAGGATTGGAACAATGAATAAATTGATATGATAACAACATAAGAGAATCATGGAAGAACCACCGTAAGAACTGAAAAAAACGAATGAAGTAAAAGGGATGAATCACCGGTAAGAATTAGAGAACGAATGAAGATACTTGAGATAATTTAGATGCAAGAGAACGAAGAGATCCCGAACTGATTAGAGAAAACTTGAATGATGCACCCATAAGATTTGGAGAATTATAGCTGAGGGCTGAGAATGAATAAGTCTTCTGAAATGACGGGCTTCGGAAAAACAAACTGAAAAGACTCTTGAAATGCTTCGGATGGGTGAAAAAAATTCTCACGGTCGAAAAACCAATATGAGAGGATGGCATAAGGCTAGAATCACGAATCTCTGAGAGAACGGATAAGATATGGAGGTAAAACTCTTCTTCGGTCTTCACAATCTGAGAATGACGATGAGAAACACCACCAACTTATTGAGATACCCCGAGATGAAAATTAGAAAGGTTGAACCAACGATTAAAAGAAATAAAAGATCTTGGAGAAAGGCATATGACTGATGACAATTCATTCTTACGTCAAGCTTCAAAAAGAATTTAGGATATCTCCGGGAAAATTAGAAGAGTCAGGTAAGATCCTGGGAAAAGACCTGTGGGTTAGGGCCCACTGAAAAGAAACACCATTGAAGTGAATTAATAGAGAGATTGCCCTGGTTGAATTAAATGGCTTGAATAAGATAAGACATCAAAATAGGTTGAACGGATCTTGGAAGACAAGACGAGCCTTCTGAGATATCTTCAGCACTCCGGAACAATTGAATAGTGAGAAATGAATGAATAGGAGAAGCACCGGCATGAGAAGGTATTTGAAACGAGGAAAAGATATGATCAATAACGCTTGAATTGAATCCACCGGAGAAGAAAATGAGTGGAAAGTGACGAACTTGAAGCTCCGTTAGAATCTTCATGAGAACCACCAGGTAAGAACTTTGACGAAAAGCATGAAGAAACTTCACATCCATAAAAGGATACTTGAATAAGAAATCTGAGTCCTCGAAGAGAAAGGGAGGGTGGGCAGGAAAAACAAAGGCAACTTGGAGACGGATGAAACAAACACCGTTGAGAAGAACTGATAATTGATCTTGCGGATGTTGGAATGATCGGATCCACTAGAATAGAGACACGCCGGTTGAAAAGGATTGACATGACAATCTCGAAGATCAAGAAAGATTGGTATTCACATAGAAATATGAGAACACCGCTTAGGAAAGGTATGGAATCCACATTTGTCATTGAAGCAACTCGAATACCACAACTGAAAACAAAACAAAGGATTGGCTTGCAAAATAAGTCGGAACAAACATATGATAGAGATTTCGTCCGAAGTTTCCATGGTGGGGCCTACACGGGCTCGATCGTACAACACCATCATGTACAAGACAGTGCACATGACATACGAAGCGTCCCCGAGTCAGCATAGCCAAGGACTCTTTAAGACACAACGATACCACTGTAAAACCAACCGTGGATAGGCGGACCACTAGACGTCGAACCCCAATTTCATATCATACATTTGTCGTAAAGATATCCTAAGAGCTACTTGAATTCCCACTTATAAACTCCCGAAATTCTCTTGGTTATGCAACCAAGTGTTGGGGATACAGGGGAAGTATAATATCTCACCCAAAACTAGCAAATCCTACATCCAGCTGTATCCATCCTTCAACACATAACCAAGAAACCTTCGGAAATCATTTACCTCAACCTTCGAAAAGCATCCGTTATACGAGTTATGGCAATACTCCCGAACTCCCTCCTAGTACTGGGTGGCGTTGAGGTTATCTCACCAACAACTGCATAAAAGAGATTTTCGATGTCGGCGAAACTCAGGTATACCAGAACTGCAACGATAAAATTGTGATGACAACACCTCGGAGCTCAACTCCCCGGGACACTGCCACAACCCCTAAATGTTAGGAGGCACCAAGAACAATGTTCTCGTAACAAAACCATCGGAAAGATTCCAAGATACCCGCGTGATCCTAAATTTTTTAGTGAAATTTGAGAAGAGAAGAGTCAAAACTCTACGTCAGGATGCCTCACTAGAGGGACGAAGGGACTGAGGAGTAAAAATAATCCTATGCTCCGATATATATAATCCTAAATGACTCAAAACATTTTTCTAGACTCAACAACGCCAACTTGTAATGCCCACGATTTGATCAAGCAGGAGGTCCTAAGGTCAGGGAAGGCTCTGATACCAACTTGTAATGCCCACGATGCGGCTCTATCTCCCATGTGTCGAAGCACGACTTAGAGGCATAACCGCATTGTAAGCAATGTCGCAAGAGGGGTAATCATTACACATCCCATGTACTGAATAAGAAAAGAGGTACATAGTTGGCTTACAATCACCACTTCACACAATACATGAATAGAGCATTACAGCATCCAAATACAAACAAGGTCCGTCTACGGAACCAAAATAAAAGAAGACTACCGCAAATGCTACACAGATCCCCGATCGTCCCAACTGGGCTCCACTACCGATCAACTGGAAACGGAACAACATAACGAACACGATCTTCATCGAGCACCTCCTTGAGCTCGATTGCGTCGCCTGCATGGTATCATCGGCACCTGCAAACTGGTTTTGGAAGTATCTGTGAGTCACGGGGACTCAGCAATCTCACACCCTTGCGATCAAGACTATTTAAGCTTATAGGTAGGGAAAAGGTTTTTGAGGTGGAGCTGCATCAAGCACTAGCATATATGGTGGCTAACGTACGCAAAAGAGAGCGAGAAGAGAAGGCAAGGCACGGTCGAGAAAACTATGATCAAGGAGTGATCCTAGAACAACCTACGTCAAGCAGAACTCCAACACCGTGTTCACTTCCCGGACTCTGCCGGAAAGAGACCATCACGGCTACACACGCGGTTGATGCATTTTATTTAAGTTAAGTTTCAGGTTTTCTACAACCATACATTAACAAATTCCCATATGCCCATAACCGCGGGCACGGCTTTTGGAAGTTCAAATCCCTGCAGGGGTGTCCCAACTTAGCCCATCACAAGCTCTCACGGTCAACGAAGGATATTCCTTCTCCCAGGAAGACCCGATCAGGCTCGGAATCCCAGTTACAAGACATTTCAACAATGGTAAAACTAAACCAGCAAAGCCACCCGATGCGTCGACAATCCCGATAGGAGCTGCACATATCTCGTTCTCAGGGCAACACCGGATGAGACATCCTACGAGTAAAACCAACCCTCAAGTTTCCCCGAGGTGGCCCCGCAGTCAACTCAGTTTGGACCAACACTTAGAGAAGCACTGGCCCGGGGGGGGGGGGGTTAAAATAAAGATGACCCTTAAGTCTGCAGAACCCAAGGGAAGGTGGTAGGTTGTTAGTGCAAATGGTAAAACCAAGGTTGGGCCTTGCTGGAGGAGTTTTATTCAAAGCGAACTGTCAAGGGGTTCCCATTATAACCCAACCGTGTAAGGAACACAAAATCAAGGAACATAACACCGGTATGACGGAAACTAGGGCGGCAAGAGTGGAACAAAACACCAGGCATAAGACCGAGCCTTCCACCCTTTACCAAGTATATAGATGCATTAATTAAATAAGAGATATCGTGATATCCCAACAAAATATCCATGTCCCAACAAGGAACAACTCCAATCTTCACCTGCAACTAACAATGCTACAAGAGGGGCTGAGCAAAGCGGTAACATAGCCAAACAACGGTTTGCTAGGACAAGGTGGGTTAGAGGCTTGACATGGCAATATGGGAGGCATGATAAGCAAGTGGTAGGTATCGTAGCATAGGCATAGCAAAAGAGCGAGCATCTAGCAAGCAAAGATAGAAGTGATTTCGAGGGTATGGTCATCTTGCCTGAAATCCCGCAAGGAAGAAGAACAAATCCATGACGAAGGGAAACATACGTAGTCGAACGAAGCCTCACAAACGCGACGTTAACGGAACCAACCCGAAGAAGCATACCGGAAAGAAGCAAACAACATAGTAAACAACCATCATATAAACATGGCATGATGCGCAAACAAGTATGATGCATGTCCGGATTAATGAAGCATGGCATGGCAAAGTGCACAAACAATCCTACAAATTAAGTGGAGCTCAATATGCAACGGGATGCATATTGACGGAACACCACAACAATTATTTAGTTCTCTCTCGGTTATGTACCCAACAATATTAAATTTTCTTAAACATGTCAAGAGGTGAAACATAAAGGAATTATCTATCTAAACAATTTAAATGGGGCTGGATATAGCAAACAACAAATCCGGTAAATCCCCATATGCATTTAGCAAATTAATACAAACTACAATTTTAAACATTCTTGATGTGGTTAACATGATGCAGATGACATGTGCAAGTTATGCAATTTTTATTAAAAGTTGACAAGAGCATATTAAGAAGCATTTGTCATCGTGGCGTAAATGAAAGGGGTGCCACGGAGATGATAACGAAACAGTGCCACGACAACATTCCAGTTCTGACAACTCATTGAGACATCGGTGCAAAAGAAAGTGTGACGGGAGCATGCAAAATATGGTGGGGGTGATCCCGGTTACCGAGTTCCCACGGGTCGACGACGGTGACAAGGAAAAAGAGGGGCAACGTGCACCGACAATTCGGACCCGGAGCAAGCACGAGCATCTCATACATCACACATGCATTCGTTCACGGGCGGTCGTCTCGGGGTTATACCTTCGAAGCGTGCATTATCGGAGGGGTTCAAGTTCGATGCGGTGTAGGGGAAGTAGATGTAATCGGGACATCGAGGGAAGTAGTGGTTCACGGGTCGTAGTGGAAGTAGTGGTTCACGTTTCGTAGATGTTCGGGGTCACGGCGAGCAACTTGACATCCACGGGGTCTTCGAGGGTAGACGGTAGTTGTTCTATCCATCGGGCATCAAGGTACTTGCCATTCTTAGTGAATCCGAAGACGGCGGTAGTTGTACACACATTGTTGGGGAACTTGTCAGTCCGGTCTTGGCGACGGTAGTTGTGCACGGATCATAGACATTCTCGGGTCATCTTTAAAGGAGCTTGGCGGATTTGAATCCCTTCGAGGTTGTCGTGGTACTTGGGGTCTTCGGACTTGCCGGTCTCGACGAAACGAAGGGATACTTGGCGATCGACGGACGTCGTGGTACTTGGGGGTAGTGGTACTTGACGCATCGTCATGGTACTTGGCAAAATTCTTCGAGAAGATACTTGATGGTCCGGGTATGGTTCTTTGCGTATCGTTCTTGCCGATCCAAAACCAAGCGAGACAAAAGGGCCCGGGTGGGCAGTAGCAAGGTAGGGCGGTGCGCGAGCAGCGGCAGAAGATGTCGAAAAAACCAACATAGGTCTGGGCATGGCCCGAAGCAGAAGATGCAGCGATGGTTATGGTCAGAGTGGGGGCATGTCGACGCCGGCAGCTCGATGCAGAGCAGGCGAAGCAGGGTCACTGCTGCCGAGCAGCTATTGACAGCCAAGCAGCGACATGGAGGCGGGGAAGCAGGAGCAAGGCAAAGCAGGTGACGGAGCAAGGCGAGATGGCGCGACCTCCAGGGAAGCAGCGGGTAAAGCCGACGCTCGGGCAGGCGCGAACGCAGAGAAGAGGAGGCAGGACACGGACGAGGAGACGCGGGAGGCGGGGCCCTCGGACTAAAGCGGCAGTGGAGGTCGGAGCGCTGGCGCGATGAGGTTCGGCGGTGAGCGAGAAGAGTAGCAACAGAGCAGCTCGGGGCTTCGCGAGGAGGATGAGAGGGAGCGGGCAGGGGAGCGGGACCTCGTTGGAAGGAGTGGAGGGGCTCGACGCGATCGAGAGAGGCCAGGGAGGCTGAGCAGCGCTAGAGGGAGAGAGCGATCGAGGGAGAGAAGGAGGAGCGATGCGGGAGGGAGATGGGGATGGAGGAGATGGGGATCGGGCTGCGTGTCTCTCTGGCGGCGCGAGGGGAGAGGAGATCGTGAGGATAGGGAGGTTGGTTCGCTAGGCCTAGGGTTAGGAATTAAGTGGGTCTGCGGGGGAGCAAGGCGGACTGGCTGGCCCGCCCAAAGGAGAGGGCGCCGGCTGGGCTTGCTGGATTGGGCTCTTCGCTGGACCTGAGCCGGGCTTCTCTCTTCCTCTCTCTATTTCCTTTAACAGAAAGTAAAGAGAGGAGAAAAAAATGGAAAAGGAGGGGTTAGAGAAAACATTTGGGCATGCGGTTAAATCTCCCGGACTCATAAAAATGAGTTCGTTCCGAGAAAAGGCATTTGGCACCGCTTGGAAGGATTGCATTCAAACACTTTTCAATGTGATTCAAATAAGTTTGAATTAACAAAACATTTTTGGAGAGTCCAAAAATGTTTGGAATTTTTGTGGAGATCGGGAAAGCGATGTAAGAAAAATATGGGCAAAGTTTGAGGTCAAGATGTGAGATAACAAAGGCCTGGGGAATTACTTGCAAGTGTGTTTTGGTGATTCCAAATTATTGGAATATTTATAATAGCTCCCTAAATATTAGGAGGATATGTTATAAAGAGAAGTCACTCTTCCCTCGATTTAAATGGAACGAAGATCCACACAATTTATTTAGTTGAGATGAAAAAGATTTATGACATGATGGCATGACAAGATGCGACACGCAAGCAAATGACAAGGCAACAACAGCGAATAACTGGAAGACACCTGGCGCAACGGTCTCGGGGCGTTACACGAGCTCAGATGAAGATGAAGTCCCACTACCTCAACCTGGGGACATGCATGAGGAGTTCAAAAAGTCAAGCCTCCCGGATAGAGCAAAGAAACCTAAGATCGAGTTTATCCCCTTTCGCCTCTTGCAGGAAAACAAGCAGGAATTATGCAAAAATATATTAAGCCTGGAGCAGGAGATCGATGACCCGAGGGATCAAAATTCTGTCCTCAAGTGCAAATTAAGGAAGAAGCCTACGCCATCAACAAAACCATCATGTTCTTCACCAACAAAGAAGAACTGAGCCTCGGGTATGGGCACTCCCCTTGGCAACTGCCAAGCTTGGGGGAGTACCCCGATATCGTATCACCATCACTTTTATCTTTACCGTTTTTCTTAGTTTGATCCTTTTGATAATATCTTGATCTAGTAGCATAAAGTTTTAGTATGATCTAGTTCTGAGTTTTGCTTTATGATCCTTATATGTAATCAAGTACGTGAGCTATATATAATAAAGATTAGTGTTGAGTCAAGGGCTTTATTATTTTGCTATGATCTTGAGGGAATAAAATAAAAGAGAAGAAATAAAAAGAAACAAAGAGATCATATGGATCTTATGGAGAGTAATGAGCTCACATATAAAGAGTATGATGAATAAAAGTTGTTGAGAGTTGACAAACATAGTTTTGGTTATTGTTGCAATTAATAGGAAGTAATAAAGAAAGAGAGGTTCACATATAAATATAATATCTTGGACATCTTTTATGATTGTGAGCACTCATCAAAATATGACATGCTAAAGAGTTAATGTTGGACAAGGAAGACAACGTAATGGGTTATGTTTTCTTACATCTGAGATAATTATATTGTCATGGATCATCCAACATGTTGAGCTTGCCTTTCCCTCTCATGCTAGCCAAGTTCTTTGCACCAAGTAGAAATACTACTTGTGCTTCCAAATATCCTTAAAACCCAGTTTTGCCATGAGAGTCCACCATACCTACCTATGGATTGAGTAAGATCCATCAAGTAAGTTGTCATCGGTGCAAGCAATAAAAATTGCTCTCTAAATATGTATGATTTATTAATGTGGAGAAAATAAGCTTTATACGATCTTGTGATGTGGAAGAAATAAAAGCGACGGACTGCATAATAAAGGTCCATATCACAAGTGGAAATATAAAGTGACGTTCTTTTGCATTAAGATTTTGTGCATCCAACCATAAAAGCGCATGACAACCTCTGCTTCCCTCTGCGAAGGGCCTATCTTTTATTCTTGTCTTATACTTCATGCAAAGAGTCATGGTGATATTCACCTTTCCTTTTTATATTTTCCTTCGGCAAGCACAGTGTGTTGGAAAGATCCTGATATATATAGCTAATTGGATGTGAGTTTTCATGAACTATTATTGTTGACATTACCCTTGAGGTAAAACGTTGGGAGGCAAAACTATAAGCCCCTATCTTTCTTTGTGTCCGATTAAAACTTCATAACCATAAATATCGCGTGAGTGTTAGCAATTGT
Organism: Triticum aestivum; assembly: GCF_018294505.1. Taxonomy (NCBI): domain Eukaryota; kingdom Viridiplantae; phylum Streptophyta; class Magnoliopsida; order Poales; family Poaceae; genus Triticum; species Triticum aestivum. The sequence goes on from NC_057806.1 coordinate 122,839,277, forward strand.
GAAAGACTAAAAGATGGTTGAGTATGTGGATTTGCTGAAAAGCTCTTATATTGACTCTTTCCTATATTATGATAAATTGCAATTGCCTCAATGACTGAGATTAGAGTTTGTTGGTTCTGAATGAAGTATATGATTCATACTAGAAATTGTGATTGAATTGTTACTTTAGCATAAGAGATCATATGACAATATATATATATATATATATATATATGTATATATGTTGCTGTTCTAAGAATGATCATGATGTCCTCATGTCCGTATTTTATTTTTATCGACACCTCTATCTCTAAACATGTGGACATATTTTTCAATTTCGGCTTTCGCTTGAGGACAAGCAAGGTCTAAGCTTGGGGGAGTTGATACGTCCATTTTGCATCATGCTTTTATATCGACATTAATTGCATTATGGGCTGTTATTACACATTATGTCACAATACTTATGCCTATTCTCTCTTATTTTACAAGGTTTACATAAAGAGGGGGAATGCCGGCAGCTGGAATTCTGTCATGGAAAAGGAGCAAATATTAGAGACCTATTCTGCACAGCTCCAAAAGTCCTGAAACTTCACGGAAGTTATTTTCAGAATATATAAAAAATACTGAGCGAAGAAAGCACCAAAGGGGGGCCACCCACCAGCCACGAGGGTGAGGGCCATGTCCTACCCCCTCTACGCGCGCCCCATGCCCCGTGGGCCCCCTGGTGACCCTCCGATGCCCATCTTTGGCTATATGGAGTCTTTCATCTGAGAAAAAAATAATAAACAAGCTTACGGGACGAAACTCCGCCGCCACGAGGCAGAACCTTGGCGAAACCAATCTAGGGCTCTGGCGGAGCTGTTCTGCCGGGGAAACTTCCCTCCGGGAGGGGGAAATCATCACCATCATCATCACCAATGATCCTCTCATCGGGAGGGGGTCAATCTCCATCAACATCTTCACCAGCACCATCTCATCTCAAACCCTAGTTCATCTCTTGTATCCAATCTTTGTATCCAAACCTCAGATTGGTACCTGTGGGTTGCTAGTAGTGTTGATTACTCCTTTTAGTTGATCCTAGTTGGTTTACTTGGTGGAAGATTATATGTTCAGATCCATTATGCATATTAATACCCCTCTGATTATGAACATGAATATGCTTTGTGAGTAGTTACGTTTGTTCCTGAGGACATGGAGAAGTCTTGCTATTAGTAGTCATGTGAATTTGGTATTCGTTCGATATTTTGATGAGATGTATGTTGTCATCCCTCTAGTGGTGTCATGTGAACGTCGACTACATGACACTTCACCATTGTTTGGGCCTAGAGGGAGGCATTTGGAAGTAATAAGTAGATGATGGGTTGCTAGAGTGACAGAAGCTTAAACCCTAGTTTATGTGTTGCTTCGTAAGGGGCTGATTTGGATCTATATGTTTCATGCTATGGTTAGGTTTACCTTAATACTTTTGTTGTAGTTGCAGATGCTTGCAATATGGGTTAATCATAAGTGGGATGCTTGTCCAAGTAAGGATAGTACCCAAGCACCGGTTCACCTACATATCAAATTATCAAAGTACCGAACGCGAATCATATGATCGTGATGAAAACTAGCTTGATGATAATTCCCATGTGTCCTCGGGAGCGCTTTCCTTCATATAAGAGTTTGTCCAGGCTTGTACTTTGCTACAAAAAGGATTGGGCCATCATGCTGCACCTTATTTACTTTTATTACTTGCTACTCATTACCAATTACCTTATCACAAAACTATCTGTTACCGATAATTTCAGTGCTTGCAGAGAATACCTTGCTGAAAACCGCTTATCATTTCCTTCTGCTCCTCGTTGTGTTTGACAATCTTACTTATCGAAAGGACTACGATAGATCCCCTATACTTGTGGGTCATCAAGACTCTTTTCTTTGGATACTAGGGATCAAACCCTAACAAAACTAACTTGATTACATGATAAATCTCATCCAACCCATCACCGTCGCGCAAGCCTACGATGGAATTACTCACGCACGGTGGTGAGCATCATGAAATTGGTGATGGAGGAAGGTTGACAATGACAATGGCGATGGATTCCCCTCTTTGGAGCCCTGAACGGACTCTAGATCAGCCCTCCCGAGAGAGTTTAGGGCTTGGCGGCGGCTCCGTATCGTAACGCGATGAATCCTTCTCTCTGATTTTTTTTCTCCCCGAAAGTGAATATATGGAGTCAAGGTTGAGGTCGGATGACTTGTGGGTCACCCGAAGGATAAGAGTTGTGATGGGTACTTGGTATGTCTTGACTTGACTTGGCGTAGATCTCGTTTGATTTTTATGGCACCGGAACGGTAGACCTCCTCGATGACGTAAGGGCCTTCCCATTTAGAGAGAAGTTTGCCTGCAAGTAATCTCAAACGAGAGTTGTATAGCAATACATAATCACCTACATTGAACTCACGTTTTTGTATCCTTTTGTCATGCCATCCTTTAACTTTTTCTTTAAACAGCTTGGCATTTTCATAGGCTTGGGTTCTCCATTCATCAAGTGAGCTAATGTCAAATAACCTCTTCTCACCGGCAAGTTTGAAATCATAATTGAGCTCTTTAATGGCCCAATATGCCTTATGTTCTAGCTCAAGAGGTAAGTGACAAGCTTTTCCATAAACCATTTTATATGGAGACATACCCATAGGATTTTTGTTTGCAGTGCTATAAGCCCATAATGCATCATCAAGTTTCTTGGACCAATTCTTTCTAGATCTATTAACAGTCTTTTGCAAAATTAATTTGAGCTCTCTATTACTTAATTCTACTTGACCACTAGACTGTGGGTGATAAGGAGATGCAATTCTATGATTAACATCATACTTAGCAAGCATTTTACGAAAGGCACCATGAATAAAGTGTGAACCACCATCAGTCATTAAATATCTAGGGACTCCAAACCTCGAAAAAATAACTTCTTTAAGCATGTTAATAGAGGTGTTATGATCAGCACTACTAGTTGGAATAGCTTCTACCCACTTAGTAACGTAATCAACAGCAATTAAAATATGTGTATACCCATTAGAGGAAGGAAAAGGTCCCATATAATCAAAGCCCCAAACATCAAATGGTTCAATAACAAGTGAATAATTCATAGGCATTTCTTGACGTATACTAATATTACTAATTCTTTGACATTCATCACAAGATAGGACAAACTTACGGGCATCCTTGAAGAGAGTAGGCCAATAAAAACCGGATTGCAATACCTTATGTGCAGTTCTATCTCCAGCGTGGTGCCCTCTATAAGCCTCGGAATGACACTTGCGTAGGATCTGTTCCTGTTCATGCTCAGGTACACAAAGTCTAATAATACCATCTACTCCTTCTTTATAAAGATGTGGGTCATCCCAAAAGTAATGTCTTAAATCATAGAAGAACTTTTTCTTTTGCTGGTATGTGAAACTAGGTGGTATAAATTTAGCAACAATGTAATTAGTATAATCAGCATACCATGGAGCAGTACGAGAAGCATTTATGACATTTAATTGTTCATCAGGAAAGCTATCATCAATAGGTAGTGGGTCATCAAGAACATTTTCTAACCTAGACAAGTTTTCTGCAACGGGGTTCTCAGCTCCCTTCCTATCAATAATATGCAAATCAAATTCTTGTAGCAAGAGAACCCATCTAATAAGTCTAGGTTTAGCATCTTTCTTTTCCATAAGATATTTAATAGCAGCATGATCAGTGTGAATAGTTACTTTAGAATCAACAATATAAGGTCTGAACTTATCACAAGCAAATACAACTGCTAATAATTCCTTTTCGGTAGTAGCATAATTTCTCTGGGCATTGTCTAGAGTTTTACTAGCATACTGTATAAAATTAAATTTCTTATCAACTCTTTGTCCTAGAACAGCACCTACAGCATAATCACTAGCATCACACATAATTTCAAAGGGTAAATTCCAATCAGGTGGCTGAACAATAGGTGCAGAATCAAGGCTTTCTTAAGTATTTCAAATGCTTCTACACAATCATCATCAAAGAAAAAAGGATTATATTTTTGTAATAGGTTAGTCAGAGGCCGAGAAATTTTTGAGAAGTCCTTAATGAACCTCCTATAAAAACCATCATGACCCAGAAAACTTCTTATACCTTTGATGTCCTTGGGACACGACATCTTTTCAATAGCATCAACTTTAGCTTTGTCAACTTCAATACCTCTTTCAGAAATTTTATGCCCCAGGACAATACCTTCATTAACCATAAAGTGGCACTTCTCCCAATTCATGACAAGATTAGTTTCTTCACATCTCTGCAAAACTCGATCAAGGTTGCTCAAGCAATCATCAAAAGAGGATCCATAAACGGAGAAATCATCCATGAAAACCTCACAAATCTTTTCACAAAAGTCAGAGAATATAGCCATCATGCATCTTTGAAAGGTAGCAGGTGCATTACATAAACCATAAGCAAAGGTACCTAAAGGGCAAGTAAAAATGGTCTTTGCGTGATCATCAGCTGACACATGTATTTGAGAGAAACCAGAGTAACCATCTAGAAAGCAAAAATGTGTATGTTTAGATAATCTTTTTAGCATTTGATCAATAAAAGGCAAAGGGTAATGATCTTTTTAGTACCTTTACTTAATTTGCGGAAATTAATTACCATCCTATAACCTGTAATAATTCTTTGTGGGATCAATTCATCTTTATCATTAGGAACAACGGTAATACCTCCCTTCTTAGGGACACAATGGACATGACTTACCAACTGACTATCAACAACGGGATAAATTATACCTGCCTCGAGGAGTTTTAATATTTCCTTTCTTACCACTTCTTTCATCTTAGGATTTAGCCGTCATTGGTGATCAATAACTGGTTTGGCATCCTTCTCCAAATTTATTTTGTGTTGACATAGAGTGGGACTAATGCCCTTAAGATCATCAAGAGTATATCCAATAGCAGCACGGTGCTTCTTCAGAGTTTTCAATAATTTCTTTTCTTCAGGCTCTAAAAGGTTAGCACTAATAATAACATGATACTTCTTTTCATCAAGATAAGCATATTTAAGAGTATCAGGTAATGGTTTAAGCTCAAACACGGGATCACCCTTGGGTGGAGGAGGATCCCCTAGGATTTCAACAGGCAAGTTGTGTTTCAGAATAGGTCCTTGTTTAAAGAATACTTCATCTATTTCCCTTCTTTCATTCATGAACATATCGTTTTCATGGTCGAGCAAATATTGTTCTAAAGGATCATTTGGAGGCACAACCATAGAAGCTGGCCAATAATTTCATCCTTACTAGGTAATTCCTCATCACGGGGTTGTCTATGAAATTTAGAGAAGTTAAACTCATGAGACATATCGCCCAAACCAATAGTAACAACATCATTTTCGCAGTCTATCCTAGCATTAACAATATTTAAGAAGGGTCTACCAAATATAATGGGACAAAAGCTATCTTGTGGGGAACCAAGAACAAGAAAATCAGCAGGATATTTAACCTTCCCACACAAGACTTCAACATCTATAGCAATCCCAATCAGTGAAATAGTATCTCTATTGGCAAGCTTAATTGTAACATCGATATCTTCTATCTCAGCAGGTGTAATATCATGCATAATTTCTTTGTATAACGTATGAGGTCTTGCACTAGCACTAGCACCCATATCACATAAGCCATGATAATAATGATCTCCTATTTTAACAGAAATAACAGGCATGCCTATAACAGGTCTATGTTTATCCTTAGCACCAGGCTTAGCAATTCTAGCAGTTTCTTCACAAAAATAAATAACCTGCCCATCAATATTATCGGCCAAGAGATCTTTAACCATAGCAATATTAGGTTCAACTTTAATTTGCTCAGGGGGTTTGTGTGTCCTAATATTACTCTTGTTGACTACAGTTGAAGCTTTAGCATGATCCTTAATTCTAACAGGGAAAGGTGGGTTCTCAACATAAGCAGTGTGAACAACAGGATCATCATAAGTGATAGTTTTTTCTTTAAATTTAATAGGTGCAACTACTTTTGTTTCAATGGGAGGATTATATTTAAACCACTTCTCCTTAGGGAGATCAACATGAGTAGCAAAAGATTCACAGAAAGAAGCTACTATCTCAGAGTCAAGTCCATATTTAGTGCTAAACTTACGGAAGACATCAGTATCCATAAAATATTTAACACAATCAAACTTAGGTGTCATACCGGACTCCTTACCTTCGTTGAGATCCCAATCTTCATAGTCGCGTTTAATCCTCTCTAATAAATCCCATCTAAATTCAATAGTCTTCATCGTAAAAGAACCAACACAAGAAGTATCGAGCATGGAGCGATCGTTGACAGAAAGCCGAGCATAAATTTTTTGAATAATCATTTCTCTTGAGAGCTCATGATTGGGGCGTGAATATAACATTGACTTAAGCCTCCCCCAAGCTTGAGCGATGCTTTCTCCTTTGCGAGGCCAAAAATTATATATATAATTACGATCACGATGAACAAGATGCATAGGATAAAACTTCTGGTGAAATTCCAATTTCAATCGCTTATAGTCCCATGATCCCATACCATCACATAGCCTATACCATGTCAATGCATCTCCCTTCAAAGATAAAAGGAAGACCTTTTTCTTGATAACATCATCGGGCATACCTGCAAGCTTAAATAATCCACAAACTTCATCCACATAGATTAAGTGCAAATCGGGATGCAATGTTTCATCTCCTGCAAAAGGATTAGCTAGCAGTTTCTCTATCATACCCGAAGGAATTTCAAAGTAAACATTTTCAGTAGGTTCAGTAGGTTGAGGGGTAACTAATCGTGGTTCCGGATGAGGTGAAGATACCCCGAACAAACCCCTCAAAGGATTATGTTCCATAGTAACAAGTGACAGTAAATTTCAGCACACAATATAAATTTTTCCTTACCAAATTCCACCTACCAAAGGCGTTTCACTCCCCGGCAACGACGCCAGAAAAGAGTCTTGATGACCCACAAGTATAGGGGATCTATCATAGTCCTTTCTATAAGTAATAGTGTCGAACCCAACGAGGAGCAGAAGGAAATGATAAGCGGTTTTCAGCAAGGTATTCTCTGCAAGCACTGAAATTATCGGTAACAGATAGTTTTGTGATAAGGTAATTGGTAACGGGTAGCAAGTAATAAAAGTAAATAAGGTGCAGCAAGATGGCCCAATCCTTTTTGTAGCAAAGGACAATCCTGGACAAACTCTTATATGAAGGAAAGCGCTCCCGAGGACACATGGGAATTATCTTCAAGCTAGTTTTCATCACGATCATATGATTCATGTTTGGTACTTTGATAATTTGATATGTGGGTGGACCGGTGCTTGGGTACTGTCCTTACTTGGACAAGCATCCCACTTATGATTAACCCCTATTGCAAGCATCCGCAACTACAACAGAAGTATTAAGGTAAACCTAACCATAGCATTAAACATATGGATCCAAATCAGCCCCTTACGAATCAACGCATAAACTAGGGTTTAAGCTTCTGTCACTCTAGCAACCCATCATCTAATTATTACTTCCCAATGCCTCCCTCTAGGCCCAAACAATGGTGAAGTGTCATGTAGTCGATGTTCACATGACACCACTAGAGGGATGACAACATATATCTCATCAAAATATCGAACGAATACCAGATTCACATGACTACTAATAGCAAGATTTCTCCCATGTCCTTAGAAACAAACGTAACTACTCACAAAGCATATTCATGTTAATAATTAGGGGGGTATTAATATGCATAATGGACCTGAACATATAATCTTCCACCAAGTAAACCAACTAGCATCAGGAGACAGGGGGACACAATGTTTACCTAGGTTCGGGCCCTCTCTATGGAGGTAATAGCCTACTTCCTGCTTGATTGATCTTGATGAATATGAGTATTACAAGAGTTGATCTACCACGAGATCGTAATGGCTAAACCCTAAAAGTCTAGCCTGGCTATGATTATTAGGGGTCTATCTATGGACCCAGCCCTCCGGTTTATATAGATGCAGGAGGGACCTAGGGTTTACACAAGGTCGGTTACAGAGATAGGAATATTCATATTTGGTTCAACAAGCTTGCCTTCCACGCCAAGGAGAGTCCCATCCGAACACGATTAGAGTCTTCGGTCTTCGTATCTTCACAGCCCATCAGTCCGGCCCATACCCAATAGGTCGGATGTCTGAGGACCCCTTAGTCCAGGACTCCCTCAGTATCCCCCGAACCAGACTTCAATGACGAGGTGTTCGGCGTGCAGATAGTCTTCGACATTGCAAGGCGGGTTCCTCCTCCTTGACTTTAAAGTGATATATTCGGCTCTCCATTTAATGTCGCACCCCTCGGCTTCCGCGCCTTCCTGACTTCAGCTTCCACATGTCGAGTGAATACAAGAGGTCGGAGTATTTTTACATATACCACCCTGACCGTACCAGAAAGGTGCCTATTTAAAGAGAATAGATCTCAGATCCCTTCCAAATCCCATGGAAAAAAAATCCTCAGAGCTTGCGGAGTAGAACCACCCCAACATGGCTAGCGCTCCCAGCTCTTCCTCTCGTCCCCACAACTCCAAAAAGGGGAATTGGGAGAGATGTTCTGTTTCTCACAGTCAGTTGGTGCAGCTGCAAACACAAGGCTTTCTTCCTCCCGCGGATTTGGTCCCCGTACGAGCAGGGATGACGTCCTTCAATGGCGGGGCTCAAGCGGAGAACTTCTACAATCCGTCTAGGGGGGAACGAGTATGCTTCATCCCCTTCTTGTTAAGAGGTGTCGAATTTCCGATCCATCCCTTCCTCCGAGGTCTGTTGGAGTATTACGGCCTCCAACTGCATAGTCTCACTCCCGCCTCCATCCTGCATATTGCGGGTTATGTCACTCTATGCGAGCTATTCCTGGGCTGCGAGGCCCATTTTGATTTATGGAGAAGATTATTCTGTCTCGTCCCTCGTAATCAAGGAGGGTCAATATTTGAAGTGGGGGGAGCCAAAGTGTGGCGCATCGCCGGCACCGGATACCTGTCCGGTACGCCGAAGAAGGTTTCTGAAGAGTCGCCTTCCGAATGGTTCTATATCGACGATGTCGCTCTTCCCGACCCAGTTCGTATGGGCCTCCCTGAATTTTCAAGTGCTCCGCTGAAGAAACGCCATAGCTGGCGTCCTCGGAGCCTTGAGGAAGAGGATAGCACAGAGGTCAGTCTGCTGCTGGGCAAGATTAAGATGCTCGCCTAGTCCGGATTGTCAATAGTCGAGGTAATGGCGATCTCCATAGCGCGGGGGTCCAACCACTCCAATACAGAGGGCTACCCATGTGGCACTACAATGGGGAAGACGACGGCTCACGCTGTGGTCGGAAGGGTCCAAAGACCCCCGCCGCTCTGGCTAAGATATTGGCCGAACTATATAAAGGGGAGAAGGAGGAGTTCACCCATCTCCAATACCGAGACGGATTTTCCATGTATAATCCTCTTAGCTAGGTAAGCTATAACTCCACTATTTTACTGCTCTCCCTGAATAATCTTTGACGGGGAGTATCCTATCCACTCATGACAGGAATGGCAAAAGGCTGTCGAGGGGATCCATGACCCTGCCCCTCAGCCGGAGAATCGCAACCGGGATCTTGACCCCGGTTATGAAGAAGACCCGGACATATTTGTGGAGGTCGAGGATGGAATATTCTATCAGATGAGCTATGACGACACGGATGTACCTATCATCGCCGATTACCCCGGCCTCCTTCCTACTTCGCATGTAAGTAATTCAAAAGACACTTTCTTTGAAAGAGTTCCCTTACTATGCCTCATCGACCACACCATTCCGTGTTCCAAAGGGGAGGCGCTCAACACCGCAATATGCACTGGGAGCATCTCCGAGGAGAGCAGCGCCCATGCCTGGCACATCTTCGAAGAGGAAGGCAAATGATAACACGACAGAACCCTCATCAAAGAGGTAAGGCCTTTCTTTTCAAGAATACCCTTTCTGATCGCCACATCAAACTGTAGTGCCATTCGCCGCATCCTATCAGGAAAAGTATCCGCCGGACTATGTCCAGGGATCCGGCCAGACGTGCCTCCACTAGTCAGGTTCCGGACCCTGCCCAAAGGACGGGGGCTGACACGGGAGTGCCGCCGAACTGTCCCTCCACAGAGAATTCGGACGACATGTCCGTCACGAACTCTGAAGTGGAGAGCGCTATGAATCATCATCGTCGGAGGGCCGTTCTTCGTAACCCTGGTTTTTCAAAAGAGGCATTTGATGCCTTTAATTCGGCCGATGCGTACATCCGAGCTGCTCAGGATGGGCTTGCCAGAGCCACAGACCAGCATCTAAAAGATATGCGGGTAAGCGTATATTTAATAATCATGAACCAGTAGCCCCGAGACTTAAAGTAGTTGATACAACTAATTTAAGGATCAATGTATAACCAGGTGCTTACGAAGAAGAACAACCAGTTATCTCAGGAACTAGAAAAGTGCCGGAGCCAGCTAACTGTTGCCAATGCTGAACTGGAGAAATCCAAGAAGGCATCTCCCGGTAATGTTTCCTTCCATCGAGAAAACATAAAGGTATACCAATAATGCTAACACGGTTTCTTACCTCTTAATTGGACCATTAGGTCAACTGCAAGAACAAATGGAAGCCGCTCGAAGCGGAGAACGAGGATCCAAAAAACTGCTAGCCGCAGGCGAGCGCGTGTTAACAAAGGTCATTGTGGAGCAAAACAAGCTCCGAGATTCGAACACCAAACTGGACGAGGAACTGAAAGATGTATGGGCCCAGCTGGCGGACTCCGTAAAGGAGAATAAAAGGCTGTGAGGTGGCATATTCAGTATGTGATCGAACTTACCTTTGAATAATTCAGAGGCAGAAGGTGCTGATAGAGTTATATCTGCAGGTATATTGACCGGTCGTCCCGAAGAGGAGATGTCCGGATCTTCGAGCGATTTGCTGCAAGAGCTATCGCAGGTGTACGAGCAAGCTCGGCAGGCGATGTGAAGTGTTGCCAAGGCCCTATGGCCATTCGCCTCCCCTCCGAGAAACATGGAGGAGCTGATACAACTATTCAAGGGAGCGCAGTGGCGCTTTCGACTGTGGAAGATATCGGCTTGTCGGGAAGGTGCACGGGAAGCTTGGGCCATGGTGAAAACACAGTATACCAAGCTTGATCCAAATCATATGGCTCGGGTCGGACCTTCTAGGGTCAGATGGAAAAGAAGTTCCCATTAATTTGGTATATGACCAAGTAGAAGTGGCCGCCAAGTATTCCCAGCAGGATTGTAAGTTAGACCGCCTGCTGGACGACATGGAGGAGGAAATTTTTGAGTCCTAGTGACTATGTACTTTCCTTGACATATGTGACTCTAGCTGAATTATAAAAACAATTGTCATGGCAGACCTTTTCACTTCAACCTCTGGATCCGAAGGTGCGGAGTGTTTCCGAATACCCTAACGGTAAAATAGACCGGGGTATGCGTGAGAACCAGGCGTAGGGGTCATAGTTGCTTGAACAGACAATGTGTATCTGGCTAGTTATGTTATATTACATTATGATTGTAAGAAACATCTTCCGGGGAGAATAGTTCCGTTAGGGGTTCCTTTCCTTGGGTATGCATGCATTAAAATGCATGTCCGAACTGTGATTGATAACATTATAGTATAGGTAATCATCTGGAGGTTCATAATGGAAGGAATATAAAGCATCTTTAGTCCGCTGACCGAGTATGCTCTTAAGAACGCTAGCTTTCGGCTTCACCCAGTATGAGGTACACATCTGGATGACCTGGCAGTAACAATCGCAGAGATGCTCCCTTTATGCCCTAGCCGAACTAATGGGAATGTAGGGCATAAGCACAGGAGCCAGGCAACCTAGCTTGGCCAAAACTTAAGTCATATCGATGCATATAATGGCGAAAAGAGGTATATATGAGAAGAAACACATATGTGATGAGCTTGATGCTCAGAAAATAAGCTTTTGTTTAGCTGTGGGAAAGAGTTTAAGTTCTAGAAAAAAGAAAAATAAAAAGGGAGGAAAAAAGTAAAGGAGACAACAGGGAGAAGGAGACAAACACATAGTTCGGCACTAGGCATAGAATCTTCGGAGCCTGGCCGCGTTCCAGGGTTTCGGCTCTAGGTGATTGTCTCATGCAGCACGCAGGCGGTACGCTCCTCCCGTGAGAACCTCGTCAATTATGAAGGGACCCTCCCACTTAGGCTTGAGTTTGTCCTTTTTCTTCTCCAGCAAGCGTAGGACGAGTTCGCCGACATTATAAGTTTTGGCCCGTACTTCTCTGCTTTGGTATCTGCGGGCCTGTTGTTGATAAAATGCGGAATGGGCTTTTGCAACATCACACTCCTCCTCCAGGGTATCTAGGCTGTCCTGCCGATCAAGCTCGGCCTCTCTCTCTTCGTACATGCGCACTCGAGGTGAATCATGGATAATATCGCAAGGCAACACAGCTTCCGCATCGTATACCAGTAGTGCGGTTGGGCAGGGTCCACAGCCCCCAGAGTACGGAGTCAAGCTCCTCAACCCAGTGCTTGTCTGATTCTTCCAAAGACCTCACTAGTCTAGGTTTGATGCTGCTCATAATAAGACAATTAGCTTGTTTGACTTGACCATTTGTTTGTGGGTGATAGATAGAGGCGTAATCGAGCTTAATGCCCAGATTAGCACACCAAGTTTTCACCTCATCGACTATAAAATTGGAGCCTTTATCAGTGATGATGCTTTGTGGAACACCATAACGGTGCACCATGCCGGATATGAAGTCTATTACTGTCCCTGCATCGGCTGTTTTGACTGGTTTGGCCTCTATCCACTTAGTCAACTTATCCACCATGACCAGCAGATACTTTCTCTTATGGCTTCCTCCTTTAAGGGATCCAACCATATCGAGCCCCCAGACTGCGAAAGGCCAAGTGATGGGGATTGTTTGTAGAGCGGTGGGGGGCATGTGGCTTTGGTTGGCGAATAGCTGGCATCCGATGTAACATTGGACAAGGTTGTGACGCCCTCGATTCAATAGTACACTAATCATACACGTAAATGTGTACGGTCAAGATCAACGACTCACGGGAAGATATCGCAACACAACTCTAGACACATATTAAAATAATACAAGCTTTATATTACAAGCCAGGGGCCTCGAGGGCTCGAATACACAAGAGTCAGCGGAAGCAACATTATCTGAGTACAGACATGAGTTAAACAAGTTTGCCTTAAGAAGGCTAGCACAAAAACAACATCGATCAAAAAGGCAAGGCCTCCTGCCTAGGAGCCTCCTAACTACTCCTAGTAGTCTGCGGTCTTCACGTAGTAATAGGCACCCTCGGGGTAATAGCAGTCATCAGTGGCGTCATCTAGCTCCTGGGATCCGTCAACTGGTCACAACAATCGGGTATGGGAGAAAAGAGGTAGCAAAGCAACCGTGAGTACTCATCCAAAGTACTCGCAAGACTTACATCAGATCTAAACTAAGTATGCATCTGTATCAAAGGAAATGGGTTGTATCTATGGACTAAACTGCAGAATGCCAGAAGAGAAGGGGAAAGCCTAGCCTATCGAAGACTAGCATCTTCTGGAACCCACCATCTTGCAGCAACAGGAGGGAGTAGAGTAGCATAAAGTAAAGTAGTAGAAGTGTTATCAACCTCGGCCAGAGATCCTTTCTCGACTCCCTGCGAGAAAGCAATCCCAGAGCCATACTATCCATTCATCATATCCATTTCTCATCACAAGTATCCAGTTCTAGTTGTATCGATCGGGATACAACTCCAAGTGTCCGTTACCGTAGGACAGGTTATCGATAGATGTTTTGTTCCCTGCAGGGGTGCACCAACTTACCACCACGCTTGATTAACTCCGGCCGGACACATTTTCCTGAGTCATGCCCGGCCTCGGCCAAACAATACGCCGCAACCCGACCTAGGCTTAATAGAGAGGTTAGCATGCTGGACTAAGCCTATGCCCCCAGGGGTCATGGGCCATCTCCCCAGGAACTCCTGCACATTGCGTACACGACCGGTGAGCAGACCTAGCTACCTCCTTCAAAAAGGCAGGTGCTTAATAGTCCAACCCGGCGCGCGCCGCTCAGTCGCTGACGTCTATTAAGCTTCGGCTGATGCATACGACGCAGAACGCCCATACAGTGCCCATGTGATGGTTAGTGCTATCAGGCCAGAGGCCCCTCGGATCAAATATCCAAATCGTAGTGGATTAGGAACACGCGGTAACAAGCAGAGACTCACGAAAGATGTGACCCCGTCGCCCCGTCTCACGTACTTGCGGCAAGGGTTAAGAATGCTAGGCCACGCCTAGTAAGTATCTCGCGGGCACCTTCCAGGTCAACCCGACTCCACATCACTCGCTATTAAGCTCGTGCGGGTACCCCTCAGGGCCGACCCGTCTTTAGTAACATGGCTCAGTGTAAAGTCATAGTAACCATAGTAACTGTGTGTCTAACACCAAGGGGGGAAACCCAAGGAATCACCCCGGTGAATTCCACTCAATGTAATCATCAAGGTGAACGTAAGAGAATCCACCCTCAAGGTTCACACTTGAGGGGTTGCACGACAGAGCCGTATCGGAAGTGGTTAAGGAGGAAATCACCCTCGATGACCACGACCAGATAGCTACACTACAGAGATCTCATTAGGAGTGATGTATGAGGTTCCACCCTTGGCACTCGTTGGTAACTCTGCAAAGTCGAGCAACTAGGGGGTGATGTGCGGTGTCGGGGCCTGGACATCGATCACGTTGATCGAGTCATCGAACATAAAGTGGGGCAACTGGGACAAGGTGGGGGTCACTAATGGATCTCTAACCAACCTATTCTAAGAAGTTTAGGATAAGCAGGTAAGGTATGAAAGCAGGTAACAAAAACAGGCTATGCATCAGAGTAGGATCATACAGAAAGCAGTAGCAGTTCTAATGCAAGCATGAGAGGAAAAGAAATGGACGATATCGGAATGCTCAAGGAGGGTTTGCTTGCTTGGAAGCTCTGTTGAAAAGGAAGAAGTGTCGTCGTCGACGTAGTCGATCACAAGGGTATCAGCAGCGGTCTCGGGGTCTACCGGAGAGAAGAGGGGGAAGAAACAGTAAATACAGAGCAAACAGATGCATCACTAAGCATTACATGGCAATATGCTGTGCCGGGTGTGACCTAACGTATGGCTACACGATAAAGGAGAAGGGGGAATTCAGCCGGGAATGTTTACCCGGTTCCGGACCTGTGTCAAACAGATGACCGGAGGGGGAAAGTTCCATGTTTGCTATGCTAGGGATGCGTGGCGGACGAACGGGCTGCGTACCGGATTCGTCTCGCCGTTCTGAGCAACTTTCATGTACAAAGTTTTTCCATCCGAGCTACGGTTTAATTTATATTAATTTCCAAAAATTTATTCAATTTATGGATTTATTTATATTCCAAATTTAATCAGTAAATACTTTTGCCACATAATGCAGTGCCAGTCACAGTGTATGACGGGTGGGGTCAGGGTCAAAGTCAATAGTCCAGTCAGCAGTTGACTAGGTCAAGGATGACTGGTCAAACTGGCTGGTGGGACCGAGCTGTCATAAAGACAAGGTAAATTAACAGTTTAATTAAGTTAACAAATTAATTGGGGGGCCCACATGTCATTGTCTTAGATATTTTTAAACAGGCTTTTAAATGAAATGGGTCCACATGTCATTTTCATTTATTCAACTAAACAGTTTTATTAAGTTCTAATTAGGTGGTTAAGGGAATGGTTAAACCGGGCGGGCCCACACATCAGTGGGTCAACCTAGTGATAGGACGTGTGTGCGCGTGAGTTCAGTGGACGGCGGTGCGCGCAGAGCCAGAGGCTCTGGCAACCAAAAGGGTCATCCTGGGCGTCAAACGGTCAAGCGCGATGTGCCGCATCAAGCTGTGCCTTCGTCTGGAGCTAGGGGCGGCCAAAACAGCATCGGGGGCGACGGAAGGCGGCGACTATGGTGGAGCTCGCGTCAACTGGCTCTGGAGGGCACAGGGAGGAGAGGGAGGAGGTCAGGCGGAGCCGGATGCTCACATTGTTGCAGAGGAGGGCTCGGGGAGGTCGTATGGACCCTGCCGGTGAGGTCCGGCGGCTGGACGGGCCGGCATGCATGAGGTAGAGCAACGACATGGGGAGGTGCAGCACGATGGAGAAGCTGCGGGGCGGAGGTGGCAGCCCACAGGCGCGGGCGTGCTCGCCGGGACTGCGGGGAGCCACGGCGGACGCGACCGAGACGGCGAGGCGCCGCCACGGTAGTGGTGGCGGAGGCGGGCACGGGTCGAGGAGGGTTCTCCGGCGAGGGGAGCAAGGCGAGGGGAGGCCGGATCCGCGACGGGGCCTCCGGGATCCGTCCATCTCCGGCGAGGAGGTGGCTTGGCGCGGCACAGACACGGAGGACCAGGCAGGTGCGGCCATGGCAGGAGCTTCTGCGCGGCGGTGGCGCGAGGACGACGATAGGCGGCGGATCCTTGGGCGCGGGCGCGGCAGCGGTGGTGGGGCTCCGGTGCGGCAGGGGATGTGGATGGGGCGCAGGGCTTTTCTGCCCTGGTGTTGGGGGGAGGGTTGGGTGTGTGCGGCGCTGGGACAGAGATGAGGGAGAGATGGGGATTGGGATGGGGAGTTAGGGTTAGCGGTGGGAGGTGGTCGGCCTAGTAGGCCAGGCGCATGCGGGGTGGGCCGGCTAGGTCGGCCGGTTGCTCGGCCAATAGGCCGTGGCCCAGTTGGGTCGCGATTTTTTTTGTCTTTTCTTTTTATTTTTCATTTTCTTTTGCTGATTATTTGATCTTTCAATTTTTTTTAAATCATATAGTTAGCACCTAAATTAGTAAGAGGAGTTATACCACTCCCTCAATTATTTTCGTAGTTATAAAAAGTCGTTTTCAATAATTTAGTCATTAAGAGACGTTTAAATAATTGTTTAGCTATGTTTTACTTATCTTAGAGCATTTAATTATTTTATAAAATGTGGTTTCTTCACCAAATTAATGTATGGATTATTTGCCGCAAACCGAACATTGTAGTTTTAATGTTTGAAAACTTTTGATGTTTGCCATTAACTCAAATTTCGAATTTGAATCGTTTTGAACTAACGCGGGATTAGCAACAGTAATCGTGGTGATGTGGCATCATTAGTAGGGTATTACTGTAGTTTAAATATCCGGGCGTCACAATTCTCCTCCACTACAAGAAATCTCATCCCGAGATTTAAGAAGGGAAAGGAGGGGGAAGGGATTTGGTTACGAAATTCTAACGAGCGTCCTCAATCTTGGTTGCTCTTCTTGAAGCGGTCGATCCATTATGTTGATGCCTTCATTTCTCTGCTTCAGGTCATGATGATGTAGTCGTCATCCTTTCTTCGGGACCCCATCATACTTACGAAAGAATAAATGGTGGGTATGTTCTGGGAGAACGGACCTCTGCAAGGTTGACTATCTGGTAGCTAACATCGGGGATGGTGGCGGAAAGTAACTCTCAAACTGAAACTTAAGAAAATATCGAGAGTAAAGTAAGGAGGTACCCCGAGAACTTTCAAGCAGGTAGGCAATCGTTCGATGCCTAAAGCAACATGTGAAAGGGGTCCAGAGCAACGAGAAAAAGTATTGCGTCTGATATTAGAATAGATTACTGGGAAAGTGACCCCGTGAATTACATACGAAGTCAAGCGCGAGGAATTACTTTGGCAACAGGGGTGTACAAGAGAGTCAGGTTTCGATCCTGTGGAACTTGTGGGTTATAGGCCCACCATGTGGGTTAAAAGTAGAAGGAGCGGTGACATCTTGCATGAGCATGTAAGCAAGGCATGTCAGGGGATAGCCTATTAGTTATGTCGGCAACAACATCGGCACCAAGGGCGAGGGACGAAGAGAACTACTTTCCTGCTCGTTGAACGAGGCGGACCAATAGGCAAAGTTCTCGTCCATCGGTGGCTACCGGAATGTCATCAACAATAGTAACAGGGTCTTACTGACAGGATTGTACACCGAGGTGTTTACATAAGCAGGAGAATATTACTGCTTAGACCATATAGATCACAAGAAAGGTTAAACCAAACAAAGGAAAGGAAAATATGATTATCAAATTAAACAGAACAATGGAAAGGAAAATGTGTTTAAACACATATTTCAAGGGTATATCCTTCCCAAGGACAAGCAGAGCATGATATCCATGACAGGATATAATGTAGAAAAGTCTTTAGGTAAGGAGAGAGAAATTTCATGAAGATGTAATCGGTCGGCGATGCCATCAAGTCAAATGATGATGAAGCGAAAAGTTATGGGAACCAAGGGTATGGCATAAACTCGAAATCAAGTTTGATGTTCAAGGAGAAATGATATGATGAGGAAGTTCGACGTAAGATTAGCTCATCCTTGAAAATTGTGCGCCGAGAAGAAGGAACATGTAGCACAATTAAAATTTAGCACGATAATGATATAGCCGATCGGGCTAGGAACGAATTGAAGGATTATTAAACTCATAAGCAACGGAAATTACTTAGAGTTCATGAATCGGATTTTAGACTCGAATCACTATCGGTGTCCCTGAGTGTCTAACAACTCAGTACCCAGGGAAAAAAATTGAAATCGGTGAGAAATAATACTTCAAGAAGAACTCACAAGAAGTAATATGGTTCTGTGATTTTATCGAGATACCACAGGGTAATACTCGAAGGTATAACATAACAGAGGTTGCAGAGGTGCATTGATCTGCAGAAGACAAGTGCTTTAACTAGTCTAGGAAATGGAATCAAGGAGAAAATATGATCGGAACCACGATTGCAAAGGACTAATTCACAGATACCAAATGATATTATATCAAGGGAATAATTATTATTACAAGAAGCTTCCATGATAGGATATACACCGTGTCCATGGGCATGAACACAAAGTTCAAGGTCGACTCCCACTTCTTCTAGGTATAACCTTCCATTCACCTCTCGCTTTTTTGAAATTGACATTAGTTTTCAAAAGTCATACCTGGTGCAATACTAGATAATTATGACCCGTGAAATCTTTCGGGTTCACACAGAGTAAGGAAGGCATAGGTTTAACCCATCGGGGCATCTTATGAACACATACCCCCAACTTCAAGAGCGAATAACTCAAGTTCGGGAGCAGAGCATGGTTGACAAAAACAGGGGATACAATTTACCAAAGGTATTATGTATCCGAAGAAAAGCTCACAATGTTTAATGAATATGAAGGACGATGTCGAACAAAAAACCAACAAAGGATCTGGTGGTCCATAAGGGATCTGATGTGAGTATCGGTACTCAACCAAAGGAAGAAAGATTGGAAGGGGATCATAATATAGAAACAACTGACTAACTCAAAACTCAAATGCAAAGGAATTATGAATTCCAAGACAAGGGATTAGAAGCAATGCTCTGATTAGGGATGGATAAGTTGAATAGCCTTAGAGGTACAATTGATGGCAATTTGATTGGTCGAAATCTAGTTCATGTCTGGAATGACGTCTGAATCAGAAGGATAAATTCCAGGGAACAACTGATGATTGTGTGCATTCACACACATGTTGAATCAAAAGGATCAGAATGACAATCACAAAGGTTTTTAAAGTAAATTGCTAGAACAACGGAATTAACCGGAATGCAAGTATGCAAGAATTCTGTAGGATCGAAAGTATGTCTAGAGGGGGGGTGATTAGACTACTTGACCAAATAAAAACTTAACCTTTTCCCAATTTTAGTTCTTGGCAGATTTTAGGACAAGTCAAGCAATCATCACACAATTCAAGCAAGCATGCACAGAGTTTATGGGCAGCGGAAAGTAAAGCATGCAACTTGCGAGAATGTAAAGGGAAGGGTTTGGAGAATTCAAACGCTATTGAAGACACGGATGTTTTTCCCGTGGTTCGGATAGGTGGTGCTATCCTACATCCACGTTGATGGAGACTTCAACCCATGAAGGGTAACGGTTGCGCGAGTCCACACAGGGCTCCACCCAAGGGCAACGGTTGCGCGAGTCCACACAGGGCTCCACCCACGAAGGGTCCATGAAGAAGCAACCACCCACAAAGGGTCCACGAAGAAGCAACCTTGTCTATCCCACCATGGCCATCGCCCGACTTGCCTCACTAGCGGTAGATCTTCACGAAGTAGGCGATCTCCTTGCCCTTACAAACTCCTTGGTTCAACTCCACAATCTTGTCAGACGCTCCCAAGTGACACCTAGCCAATCTAGGAGACACCACTCTCCAAGAAGTAACAAATGGTGTGTAGGTAATGAACTCCTTGCTCTTGTGCTTCAAATGATAGTCTCCCCAACACTCAACTCTCTCTCATAGGATTTGGATTTGGTGGAAAGAAGATTTGAGTGGAAAGCAACTTGGGAAGGCTAGAGATCAAGATTCATATGGTAGGAATGGAATGTCTTGATCTCAACACATGAGTAGGTGGTTCTATCTCAGAACATATGAGTTGGAATGGTGTGTGTGTTCTGATGGCTCTCTCACTGAATGAGAAAGAGGTGGAGGGGTATATATAGCCTCCACACAAAATCCAACCGTTACACCCAATTTACCAATCTCGGTGGGACCGAATCAGAAAACTCGGTCTGACCGAAATAGTAAACCTAGTGACCGTTAGGAATTTCGGTGGGACTGACATGCAACTCGGTAGGACCGATTCGATTAGGGTTTGGGCATAACGTAATCTCGGTGAGACCGATTACACAAACTCGGTGAGACCGAATTTGGTAATTAGCTAACCAGAGAGTTGGTCAGGTAAACTCGGTGGGACCGATTTGCTCTTTCGGTGAGACTGAGTGGAACTCGGTGAGACCGAAAAGTTACAAAGGGGAAACACTGAGTTTACATTGCAATCTCGGTGGGACCGATTCGCTCTTTCGGTGGGACCAAAAAGTTACGAAAGGGAAACAGAGAGTTTGCAACCCCATCTCGGTGGGACCGAGATCCTTATCGGTAGAACCGAATTGCTAGGGTTTGGCAGTGGCTAATGACAAGTGAAACTCGGTGGCGCCGGATAGGAAGAATTGGTAGGACCGAGTTTGGCTTAGAGTTTAGGTCATATGTGGATATGGGAAAGTAGTTGAGGGTTTTTGGAGCATATCACTAAGCACATGAAGCAAGAGGCTCATTAAGCAACACCTCATCCCTCCTTAATAGTATTGGCTTTTCCTATGGACTCAATGTGATCTTGGATCACTAAAATATAAAATGAAGAGTATTGAGCTTTTGAGCTTGAGCCAATCCATTGTCCTTAGCATTTTGAGGGTTCCACTTTCACATCCATGCCATGCCAATCATTGAGCTTTCCTGAAATAATTATCTTGGAATAGTATTAGCTCAATGAGCTATATGTTGTTATGAATTACCAAAACCACCTAGGGATAGTTGCACTCTCAAATTCCCAGAACAATAGGTTGTTGAAGACTTTCGAAAGATCAAATAGTATTTTGAAGTCTTTTGTGGAACACAAGAACAACTGGGAATGAGTGGATACTCGATAAGTGCGAGGAATTATCCGTATGGGTATTTCTGCGGCAAAGAACTTCAAGGCAGTGGTACAAGGGATTCTTAAGAGTCGGAGAGCAATTCAATGCATCTTGTAATAACAGGAGAAACTCAGAGTAATTGTATGAACAACAAGTGTATGTCGTTATCCATATGGATATATCGGTAATAGGGAATTGAAAAGGCAGAGGGCACAAGGATCTCGGGAATGATCGAAGAGTATCTTCAAAATCTTCTAGCGCAGTAGGCGATCATCTATGATAAGGGGCTCTGCGGGAAAGTAGTTACGAGAACCTAGAGTTAGAGTTAGAAAAATCATTTAACCCGAACAGAAGAGAGATCAGAGTCCCAGAGTATAGACGAGGAGTAAAAGATCATAATACCACCCAATGGCGACGTGGGCCCGTAAGCCGCACATCCATGCTAGTAAAAGTTTTTCAATGACTAGACTCAACTTTGGCCAAGGAGTTGGAAAGAGGGATCCTACAGGCAGTTGGCTCTGATACCAACTTGTGACGCCCTCGATTCAATCGTACACTAATCATACACGCAAATGTGTACGATCAAGATCAAGGACTCACGGGAAGATATCACAACACAACTCTAGACAAAATTAAAATAATACAAGCTTTATATTACAAGCCAGGGGCCTCGAGGGCTCGAATACATAAGCTTGAATACACAAGAGTTAGGGGAACCAACATTATCTGAGTACATACATGAGTTAAAAAAGTTTGCCTTAAGAAGGCTAGCACAAAAACAACATCGATCGAAAAGGCAAGCCTCCTGCCTGGGAGCCTCCTAACTACTCCTAGTAGTCTGCGGTCTTCACGTAGTAGTAGGCACCCTAGGGGTAGTAGCAGTCATCAGTGGCGTCGTCTGGCTCCTGGGATCCGTCAACTGGTCGCAATAATCGGGTATGGGAGAAAAGAGGTAGCAAAGCAACCGTGAGTACTCATCCAAAGTACTCGCAATACTTACATCAGATCTAAACTAAGTATGCATCTGTATCAAAGAAATGGGCTGTATCTATGGACGAAACTGCAGAATGCCAGAAGAGAAGGGGAAAGCCTAGCCTATCGAAGACTAGCATCTTCTGGAACCCACCATCTTGCAGCAACATGAGGGAGTAGAGTAGCATAAAGTAAAGTAGTAGAAGTGTTATCAACCTCGGCCAGAGATCCTTTCTCGACTCCCTGCGAGAAAGCAATCCCAGAGCCATACTATCCATTCATCATATCCATTTCTCATATCCATCCAATTCTCAACACAAGTATCCAGTTCTAGTTGTATCGATCAGGATACAACTCCAAGTGTCCGTTACCGTAGGACATGCTATCGATAGATGTTTTGTTCCCTGCAGGGGTGCACCAACTTACCCACCACGCTTGATTAACTCCGGCCGGACACACTTTCCTGAGTCATGCCCGGCCTCGGCCAAACAATACGCCGCAACCCGACCTAGGCTTAATAGAGAGGTCAGCACGCTGGACTAAGCCTATGCCCCCAGGGGTCATGGGCCATCTCCCCGGGAACTCCTGCACGTTGCGTACGCGGCCGGTGAGCAGACCTAGCTACCTCCTTCAAAAAGGCAGGTGCTTACTAGTCCAACCCGGTGCACGCCGCTTAGTCGCTGACATCTATTAAGCTTCGGCTGATGCATACGACGCAGAACGCCCATACAATGCCCATGTGATGGTTAGTGCTATCAGGCCAGAGGCCCCTCAGATCAAATATCCAAATCGTAGTGGATTAGGGACGCGCGGTAACAAGCAGAGACTCACGAAAGATGTGACACCGTCACCCCGTCTCGAGTACTTGTGGCAAGGGCTAAGAATGCCCGACCACGCCTCGTAAGTATCTCGCGGGCACATTCCAGGTCAACCCGACTCCACATCACTCGCTATTAAGCTCGCGCGGGTACCCCTCAGGGCCGACCCGTCTTTAGTAACATGGCTCAGTGTAAAGTCATAGTAACCATAGTAACTGTGTGTCTAACACCAAGGGGGAAAACCCGAGGAATCACCCCGGTGAATTCCACTCGATGTAATCATCAAGGTGAATGTAAGAGAATCCACCCTCAAGGTTCACACTTGAGGGGTTGCACGACAGAGCCGTATCAGAAGTGGTTAAGGAGGAAATCACCCTCGATGACCACGACCGGATATCTACACTACAGAGATCTCATCAGGAGTGATGTATGAGGTTCCACCCTCGGCACTCGATGGTAACTCTGCAAAGTTGAGAAACTAGGGGGTGATGTGCGGTGTTGGGGCCTGGACATCGATCACGTTGATCGAGTCATCGAACATAAAGTGGGGCAACTGGGACAAGGTGGGGGTCACTAATGGATCTCTAACCAACCTATTCTAAGAAGTTTAGGATAAGCAGGTAAGGTATGAAAGCAGGTAACAAAAACAGGCTATGCATCAGAGTAGGATCATACAGAAAGCAGTAGCAGTTCTAATGCAAGCATGAGAGGGAAAGAAATGGACGATATCGGAATGCTCAAGGAGGGTTTGCTTGCCTGGAAGCTTTGTTGAAAAGGAAGAAGTGTCGTCGTCGACGTAGTCGAACACAGGGGTATCAGCAGCGGTCTCAGGGTCTACCGGAGAGAAGAGGGGGAAGAAACAGTAAATACAGAGCAAACAGATGAATCACTAAGCATTACATGGCAATATGCTGTGCCCTAATGTATGGCTACACGATAAAGGAGAAGGGGGAATTCAGCCGGGAATGTTTACCTGGTTCCGGACCTGTGTCAGACAGATGACCGGAGGGGGAAAGTTCCATGTTTGCTATGCTAGGGATGCGTGGCAGACGAACGGGCTGCGTACCGGATTCGTCTCGCCGTTCTGAGCAACTTTCATGTACAAAGTTTTTCCATCCGAGCTACGGTTTAATTTATATTAATTTCCAAAGATTTATTCAATTTATGGATTTATTTATATTCCAAATTTAATCAGTAAATACTTTTGCCACATAATGCAATGCCAGTCACAGTGTATGACGGGTGGGGTCAGGGTCAAAGTCAATAGTCCAGTCATTAGTTGACTAGGTCAACAATGACTGGTCAAACTGGCTGGTGGGACCGAGCTGTCATAGAGACAGGGTAAATTAACAGTTTAATTAAGTTAACAAATTAATTGGGGGGCCCACATGTCATTGTCTTAGATATTTTTAAACAGTCTTTTAAATGAAATGGGTCCACATGTCATTTTCAGTTATTCAACTAAACAATTTTATTAAGTTCTAATTAGGTGGTTAAGGGAATGGTTAATCGGGTGGGCCCACACGTCAGTGGGTCAACCTAGTGTTAGGATGTGCGCACGCGTGAGTTTAGTGGACGGCGGCACGCGTGGAGCCGGCGGCTCCGGCAACCAAAAGGGTCATTGATGAGGACATCAATACCATTGTTACACCCACAGCCCCTACTGTTACATATACTGGACCAATTACTAGAGCTTGCGCACGCCAATTAAATTACCAGGTACTTTCGTTTCTTGGTAATGATTCTAATGTTCATGAGATTATGATGCTACCTAAATTGGATGCATTTGTTTTGCTTACAAATGAAGGGCCTAGCTTGGAGAAGGATGAACATTGGAGCAAGAACACGCATGGAGTTGATGGCATGCGCAAGGGGATCAAGAACGGAGTTACAAGTGATGATTTCAGGACTTTGAAGCCGCCACAAGGAGTGCATGAAGCCTTGGACAAAATATACAAGATGCCACTTCATAATATTCATCCATAGGCTATTCTAGATGCTGCATCACCTTATTAATGGGCCAGGCCCATGTAATTTCGAAATACTTAAGTATAGGCTATTTTTAGAGTCCGTATGTGTGGGGAAACAAGAGTTAGGGTTGGTTTCGGACCCCACCCTCAAGGGCCACGAAATTCCCCCCTCTTCCTCCATATATACAGCCCTTAGGGCGTCGTTTAGACTTTGGGTTTTGTTTAGATTAAAAGTTCGCCATAGCTGCAACTTCGCGTACTTCGTTTGTGTCCAACGACCAGACCAAGACGTCACAGAACCCCACCTTGATCAATAAAGCTTTCATCTTATATTCGCAATATCCCGATTGCAATCTCAGTTTCTTGCTTGTTCTTCGTTTGCTCGCAGGAAACAGACCCTCGTGGTCAGGTTGATCGTGCTCCGGCGTGGTCAATAACCCTCGGAAGTTGGTTTAGCGATTGCTAAGGCGTGACGTCTCGCACGTTCGTTGTCAGATCGTCAAGGTCGACTCCCATAGAAAACGATAGCCACCATCTCATCGAAACATCGGGACACCTGAGCCTCTATCAAATGGTATCAGATTTCCAGGTTGCTCGGTGAGATTTTACAGTTTTCGTAGATTAGATCGAGTCTGTTCTTCATACCTACAGTCCACGAAAAAGCCAGAAAAAAATTTTAGGGTTAGTTCATCATATCCGAACCAATCTGAGCCTTTGCATAATCTTTTTAGGGTTTTTGCTTTGTTGAATTTGCGGTTGCATTGTCGTGTCAAGTTGCTAGTCTTAGAGTCTAGTCTTTTAGAGTTTCGAGTTCTGGTCATAAGTTGTCATGCCGCCGCCGCACCATCATCATCGCCCATCTACCACTTTTGCTTATCCGCCACCGCTCTGAATCCATATCCATATACCACCACCAATCCGTATCCATATACCACCACCAATCTGTATCCATATACCACCACCGCTACCATATACCACCACCGCTGCCATATACCACAACCATATATCCACCACCAATCCAAGTTCTTCTCATATTAGGTTTGTTCTTGAGATCAATCTAAATTCTGATTCGTGTTTCCTTGCCTGCATAGGTCTCGAAAAAAAAGAGTCTGGAGACCCCCGGGCAGTTTTTAGGCCAAAATTTTCATGGGCAAATTTTTTTACCCTATCCTATTTTTAGGCTTTTC
The DNA here is from genome assembly GCF_018294505.1 of Triticum aestivum. Lineage (NCBI taxonomy): Eukaryota > Viridiplantae > Streptophyta > Magnoliopsida > Poales > Poaceae > Triticum > Triticum aestivum. The sequence continues at coordinate 122,865,679 of NC_057806.1, forward strand.
TGAGTCTTTTGAGCCACGTGCCATCATAGTGATTTTTTGTCGCACTTTTTCGTTGTCGCTGCCCTGATTTCCGAAAAAAAGTGAAAAAAAATTTCGTGCCCATCCTATCAGTTTGACGAGGGAAGAGTTTTGAGACACTCGCCATTATAGTGATTTTTCGCAAAAAAAAGAGGAGCGCAAAAAAAAGGAGCAAAAAAAGAGCGAAAAAAAAGAGTTCCAGAGTGTGCTTTTCCCTTATTTATGTGGAGCGCCGTGATTTTGTTAGTGTTCTAGGCTCGCGTCTCTAGCACGGTCTAGCCTAGGACCAGCACAGTACCGTCGTTGAGCGTTTATTCAACTTTGCATCTCTGAATTGATTATTGTTGACCCTTTTTGCTACCATACTATAAGCCTTCCCAGCTCCACATACATCTACGTCGTGCGTTTGACTCTCCCTGGCAATCGCTCTATCCAAGCTTTTGAGAGTTTTGACTACAACGGTTGCCGATCACCGCCTGCTGCTGGGTAAGAACTGGTAAGAATTTGAGATTTGCTTGACGGATTTGTGACACCCGCCACGACCACCACTTGTTAGTAGTCTGTAGGATCATATTCTTGTGTGTTTCTATTGCTGCTAACCATGCCAGGATCACAAGCCGACGAGACTGACTGGGAGAACTTGACGAACAAGGAGCTTCATGATACGTTTCAACAAATGATGAGTGGACAGGTGCAAGATGTGATAAACAGATTTGAAGAGGCCATGGAGAAGATAGATGGCATGGAGAAGACGTTTGAAACAAAGCTCGATAACAAGTTTGCTGAATTGCTTTCGCGTTTTCCACCACCACCACCAGCTGCTCCTGCCGCACCTCTGCAACAACAGCAACAACATCGACTACCTCCACGTCAGGAAACAGCCCTTCGCCGAGCGAGCCGTGTCCCTCTTCAGTCGGGCCAAACTGCTGGTGCTGCTGTTGATACTTCTGTCGCTCCTACTGCTGATGTGGAGGAGGATGATTATGTGGGAGATTATGAGGATGAGGTTGATCAAAATCAGAACTACGTGCCACCACCAGCAGCAACCACCAGGTCGTCCACATGCAAATAATGGCAATGGTAGGGCTCACCCTCAGGTACGAGATCATGACCATCTCCCTAAACTAAAATTGAATATTCCACCATTTGAGGGTAGATATGTTCCTGATATATATCTTACTTGGGAGTTAGAAACTGAACAACGATTTACATGTTTACAATATCCCGAGGAGAGACGTGTTCCTACTGCTGTTTGTGCATTCACTAGTTTTGCATGTGTTTGGTGGTCTGAGCATTGTAGATTATATCCTATTCCGGCTACTTGGGCTGCTTTGAAAACTGCTATGCGTACTCGTTGGGTTCCACCATATTATCAACGTGAATTACTTCAAAAATTGCAGCGCTTAAGACAGGGAAAACATTCTGAAGAAGAATATTATCAGGAATTACAAACTGGCATGATTAGATGTGGTATTGTTGAGGAGAATGAAGCTATGCTTGCACGTTTTATGGGTGGATTAAATAGAGAGATTTAGACGATTCTAGAGTATAAGGAGTATACTAATATCACTCGTTTATTCCATCTTGCTTGTAAAGCTGAACGTGAAGTGCAGGATCGACAGGCATTGGCGCGGACTAACTTTTCTGCAGGTCGACCTTCATCATGGACACCACGTGCATCATCTACTTCCACACGTTCTGCTACACCGGCGCCTTCGTCGGCTGCCACCTCCAACCGTGATACAATAAAGCAGGAACAATCACCATTATCTGCCAAGAGCACACCTTCTGGGCCTGCAAAGAGCTCTTCTTCATCCATGGCATCAACATGGCAAACACATGATATTATTTGTCGACGTTGCAAGGGTGGAGGTCATTATGCGAGAGAATTCCCATCTAAGCGTGTGATGATTGTTACTGAGGATGGTGGGTATGAGTCCGCTAGTGACTATGATGAGGAGACTTTGGCTCTTATTACACGTGAAGAACACGGTGGAGACAATTCTGATCATGAGACGCAATACATGGCTCCTGAAGATGCTGACAGGTATGAATGTTTAGTTGCTCAACATGTTTTGAGTGTGCAGGTTACACAAGCTGAGAAAAATCAGAGGCATAATTTGTTCCATACAAAGGGAGTTGTGAAGGAACGTTCTGTTCGCGTGATCATAGATGGAGGGAGCTGCAATAACTTGGCTAGCATGGAGATGGTGGAGAAGCTATCTCTCACCACAAGACCACATCCACATCCTTACTACATCCAATGGTTCAACAACAGCGGCAAGGTTAAGGTAACACGTACTGTTCGTGTGCATTTTAGTATCTCTACATATGCTGATTATGTTGATTGTGATGTGGTACCTATGCAAGCATGTTCCTTATTACTTGGTAGACCATGGCAATTTGATAAAAATTCTGTACACCATGGTAGAAACAATCAGTATACTCTTATTCATAACGATAAAAATATTACTTTGCTTCCTATGACTCCTGATTCCATTTTGAAAGATGATATTAATAGAGCTAATAAAGCAAAACAGGAGACAAATAAGAGTGAAAATCAGATTGTGGCAAAAGAATTTGAGCACCAAATGAAGCCTAATAATAAACCATCTACTGTTGTTTCTAAAATTAAATTGAAAAGTGCATGTTTACTTGCCACCAAATCTGATATTGATGAGCTAGATTTTAGCAAATCTGTTTGCTATGCTTTTGTGTGCAAAGAGGCATTATTTTCATTCAAGGACGCGCCTTCCTCTTTGCCCCCTGCTGTCACTAACATTTTGCAGGAGTTCGCTGACGTCTTTCCACAAGACGTGCCACCGGGATTACCACCTATTCGAGGGATTGAGCATCAAATTGACTTAATTCCCGGTGCTTCGCTACCCAACCGTGCACCATACCATACCAATCCAGAGGAGACGAAGGAGATTATGCGTCAAGTACAAGAACTGCTCGACAAAGGTTATATACGCGAATCCCTTAGTCCTTGTGCTGTTCATATCATTTTAGTGCCGAAAAAGGATGGTACGTCGCGTATGTGCGTTGATTGTAGAGGCATTAATAATATTACTATTCGTTATCGTCATCCTATTCCTAGGCTAGATGATATGCTTGATGAATTGAGTGGCTCTACAATATTCTCCAAAGTTGATTTGCGTAGTGGATACCATCAAATTCGTATGAAATTGGGTGATGAATGGAAAACAACATTTAAAACTAAGTTTGGATTATATGAGTGGTTAGTCATGCCTTTTGGGTTAACTAATGCACCTAGTACTTTCATGAGGTTAATGAACGAAGTTTTACGTGCTTTCATTGGACGATTTGTGGTAGTTTACTTTGATGACATATTGATTTATAGCAAATCTTTGGAGGAACATTTGGAACATTTACGTGTTGTTTTTATTGCTCTACGTGATGCACGTTTGTTTGGAAACCTTGGAAAGTGCACCTTTTGCACTAACCGAGTATCTTTTCTTGGCTATGTTGTTACTCCACAGGGAATTGAAGTTGATAAAGCCAAGATTGAAGCTACTGAGAGTTGGCCGCAGCCCAAAACGGTCACACAAGTGAGGAGTTTCCTTGGCCTCGCTGGTTTCTATAGGCGTTTTGTGAGAGATTTCAGCACCATTGCTGCACCTCTCAACGAGCTTACAAAGAAGGATGTGCCTTTTGTTTGGGGTACCGCACAGGAAGAAGCCTTCACGGAATTGAAAGATAAGTTGACACATGCTCCTTTACTCCAACTTCCTAATTTCAATAAGACTTTTGAGCTTGAATGTGATGCTAGTGGAATTGGATTAGGAGGTGTGTTATTACAAGATGGAAAACCTGTTGCATACTTTTCTGAAAAATTGAATGGGCCTAGTCTGAACTATTCTACTTATGATAAAGAATTATATGCTCTTGTTCGGACCTTAGAAACATGGCAACATTATTTATGGCCCAAGGAATTTGTTATACATTCTGATCATGAATCTTTGAAACACATTAAAAGTCAAGCAAAACTGAACCGTAGACATGCTAAATGGGTTGAATTCATTGAGACTTTCCCTTATGTCATTAAACACAAGAAGGGTAAAGAAAATGTTATTGCTGATGCCTTGTCTCGTTGTTATACTATGCTTTCACAACTTGACTTTAAAATATTTGGTTTGGAGACCATCAAAGATCAATATGTTCATGATGCTGAATTTAAAGATGTATTGCAGAATTGTAAGGAAGGGAGAACTTGGAACAAGTTCGTTCTTCATGATGGATTTGTGTTTCGTGCTAACAAGCTATCATTCCAGCTAGCTCCGTTCATCTTTTGTTGTTGCAGGAGGCGCATGGAGGAGAATTAATGGGACACCTTGGCGTCAAGAAGACGGAGGATATACTTGCTACACATTTCTTTTGGCCAAAGATGAGACGGGATGTTGAGCGTTTTGTTGCTCGCTGCACTACATGTCAAAGAGCTAAGTCACGACTCAATCCTCATGGTTTATATATGCCTTTGCCTGTACCTAGTGTTCCTTGGGAGGATATATCTATGGACTTTGTTTTAGGTTTACCTCGAACAAAGAAGGGGAGGGATAGCATATTTGTTGTCGTGGATAGGTTCTCGAAAATGGCACACTTTATACCATGTCATAAAAGCGATGATGCTGTTAATGTTGCTGATTTGTTCTTCGTGAAATTATTCGCTTACATGGTGTGCCAAATACTATTGTTTCAGATCGTGATACTAAATTTCTTAGCCACTTTTGGAGATGTTTATGGGCTAAGTTGGGGACTAAGCTGCTTTTTAGTACTACTTGTCACCCTCAAACTGATGGACAAACTGAAGTAGTCAATAGAACATTGTCTACTATGCTTAGGGCTGTTTTGAAGAATAACAAGAAAATGTGGGAAGAATGCTTGCCTCATATTGAATTTGCTTATAATCGTTCATTGCATTCTACTACTAAGATGTGCCCTTTTGAAATTGTGTATGGTTTCCTACCTCGTGCACCTATTGATTTGTTGCCTCTTCCATCTTCAGAGAAGGTTAATTTTGATGCTAAAGAACGTTCTGAATTGATTTTAAAAATGCATGAGTTAACTAAGGAAAACATTGAGCGTATGAATGCTAAATATAAACTTGCTGGAGATAAGGGTAGAAAACATGTTGTGTTTGCGCCTGGAGATCTTGTTTTGTTACATTTGCGTAAAGATAGATTTCCTAATCTGCGCAAATCAAAGATAATGCCACGTGCTGATGGTCCTTTTAAGGTGTTAGAGAAAATAAATGATAATGCATATAAACTTGAGCTACCTGTAGATTTTGGGGTTAGTCCCACTTTTAACATTGCAGATTTGAAGCCTTATTTGGGTGAGGAAGATGCGCTTTCGTCGAGGACGACTTCATTTCAATAAGGGGAGGATGATGAGGACGTCAATACCATTGTTACACCCACAGCCCCTACTGTTACATATACTGGACCAATTACTAGAGGTCGCGCACGCCAATTAAATTACCAGGTACTTTCGTTTCTTGGTAATGATTCTAATGTTCATGAGATTATGATGCTGCCTAAATTGGATACATTTGTTTTGCTTACAAATGAAGGGCCTAGCTTGGAGAAGGATGAACATTGGAGCAAGAACACGCATGGAGTTGATGGCATGCGCAAGGGGATCAAGAACGGAGTTACAAGTGATGATTTCAGGACTTTGAAGCCGCCATAAGGAGTGCATGAAGCCTTGGACGAAATATACAAGATGCTACTTCATAATATTTGTCCATAGGCTATTCTAGGTGCTGCGTCACCTTATTAATGGGTCAGGCCCATGTAATTTCGAAATACTTAAGTATAGGCTATTTTTGGAGTCCGTATGTGTGGGGAAACAAGAGTTAGGGTTGATTTCGGACCCCACCCTCAAGGGCCACGAAATTCCCCCCTCTTCCTCCATATATACAGCCCTTAGGGCGTCGTTTAGACTTTGGGTTTTGTTTAGATTAAAAGTTCGCCATAGCTGCAACTTCGCGTACTTCGTTTGTGTCCAACGACCAGACCAAGACGTCACAGAACCCCACCTTGATCAATAAAGCTTTCATCTTATATTCGCAATATCCCGATTGCAATCTCAGTTTCTTGCTTGTTCTTCGTTTGCTCGCAGGAAACAGACCCTCGTGGTCAGGTTGATCGTGCTCCGGCGTGGTCAATAACCCTCGGAAGTTGGTTTAGCGATTGCTAAGGCGCGACGTCTCGCATGTTCGTAGTCGGATCGTCAAGGTCGACTCCCACAGAAAATGATAGCCACCATCTCATCGAAACATCGGGACACCTTAGCCTCTATCAGTCATCCTGGGCGTCAAACAGTCAAGCGCGATGTGCCGCATTGAGCCGTGCCTTCGTTTGGAGCTAGGGGCGGCCGAAACAACATCGAGGGCGACGGAAGGCGGCGACTATGGTGGAGCTCACGTCAACCGGCTCCGGAGGGCATGGGGAGGAGAGGGAAGAGGTCAGGCGGAGCCGGATGCTCACATCGTTGCAGAGGAGGGCTCGGGGAGGCCGGATGGACCCTGTCGGTGAGGTCCGGCGGCTAGACAGGCCGGTAGGCGTGAGGTAGAGTAGTGGCTTGGGGAGGCGCGACGCGGGGACGACGGAGAAGCTGCGGGTCGGAGGTGGCAGCCCACAACCGCGGGCGTGCTCGCCGGGACCGTGGGGAGCCGTGGCGGACGCGACCGAGACGGCGAGGCGCCGACACGACAGTTGTGGCGGAGGCAGGCACCGGTCGACAAGGGGTCTCCGACGAGGGGAGCAAGGCGAGGGGAGGCCGGATCCGTGACGGGACCTCCGGGATCCTTCCATCTCCGGCAAGGAGGTGGCTTGGTGCGGCACGGACACGGAGGACCAGGCAGGTGCGGCCATGGCAGGAGCTTCTGCGCGGCGGTGGCGCGAGGACGACGATAGGCGGCGGATCCCCGGGCGCGGGCGCGGTAGCGGTGGTGGGGCTCCGGTGCGGCAGGGGATGTGGATGGGGTGCAAGGCCTGTCTGCCCTGGTGATGGGAGGAGGGTTGGGTGTGTGCGGCGCTGGGAGCGAGACGAGGGAGAGATGGGGATCGGGATGGGGAGTTAGGGTTAGCGGTGGGAGGTGGTCGGCCTAGTAGGCCAGGCGCATGCGGGGTGGGTCGGTTGCGCCGGCCGGTTGCTCGGCCAATAGGCCTTGGCCCAGTTGGGTCACGAGTTATTTTTTGTCTTTTCTTTTTATTTTTCATTTTCTTTTTCTGATTATTTGATCTTTCAAATTGTTTTTTTAAATCATATAGTTAGCACCTAAATTAGTAATCGGAGTTATACCACTCCCTCAATTATTTTCGTAGTTATAAAAAGTGGTTTTCAATAATTTAGTCATTAAGAGACGTTTAAATAATTGTTTCAGCCATGTTTTACTTATCTTAGAGCATTTAATTATTTTATAAAATGTGGTTTCTTCACAAAATTAATGTATGGATTATTTGCCGCAAACCGAACATTTTAGTTTTAATGTTTGAAAACTTTTGATGTTTGCCATTAACTCAAATTTCGAATTTGAATCGTTTTGAACTAACGCGGGATTAGCAACAGTAATCGTGGTGAGGTGGCATCATTAGCAGGGTATTACTATAGTTTAAATATCCGGGCGTCACAAAGGTCTTGTGCATCTGCTCGGGCGGTCAACCATTAGAAACCTGTATGGAAGGCCTTGCTAACAAGGGCCCGAGCTACAACGTGGTGTCCGCCGAGTCCGGCATGAATTTCAGCCAAGAGCTGCCGCCCCTCTTCCTCGGAGATACATCTTTGAAGAACTCATGTAGCGCTTTTCTTGTAGAGATATCCTTCATGAACCTTGTAGGCCTTCAAGCACTGAACGATGCGGTGAGCCTCATTCTGGTCCTTTGGGAGTTCTTTCCTATTAAGGTAGGCCAAGAAGGGTTCGGTCCATGGGGCAATGATTGCCATGATTAGGTGGGCCGATGGTGTTATTTCGGTGGCTGAGCCCCCAATTATATCATTGTGTTCGGAGGCTGGGGTTGTGTTCGGATCCGGACTAGCATTACCGCTCTCCCCTTGCCACACCACGGACGGCTTAAAGAGCCTTTCCAAAAAGATATTAGGTGGGACGGGGTCACACTTGGTTCCAATGCGAGCGAGGATGTCCGCCACTTGATTACTTTCTCGAGCTACATGATGAAACTCAAGCCCCTCGAATCGAGCCGACATTTTTAGGACAGCGTTGCGGTAAGCCGCCATCTTCGGATCGTTGGCATCAAAATCTCCATTTATTTGAGATATTGCGAGGTTTGAGTCCCCGCGCACTTCCAGGCATTGTATGCCCATAGAGACAGCCATCCGGAGACCATGTAATAAGGCCTAGTATTCGGCTGCGTTATTGGAGTCTGTGTATAATATTTGGAGTACGTACTGGACTATGTCTCAAGTGGGGGACGTTAAAACGACGCCCGCTCCTAATCCTGCCAGCATTTTGGAACCATCGAAATACATAACCCAGTTGGAATATGTGCCGTACTCTTTAGGGAGTTCGGCCTTTGTCCATTTGGCGACGAAGTCTGCCAGTACTTGGGATTTGATGGCTCGGCGCGGTTTGTATGTTATGTCGAATGGAAGGAGCTCAATGGCCCATTTGTCTATCCGGCCCGTAGCAACGCGGTTGTTTATTATATCATTGAGTGGTACTTCGAAAGCCACCATGATAGAACATTCTTGGAAGAAGTGTCGTAGCTTCCGGGATGCCATGAAGACCGTGTATGCTATCTTTTGATAATGAGGGTACCGGGATTTGCATGGTGTGAGGACGGTGGATACATAATATACCGGCTTCTGAATTGGGAATTTGTGTCCGTCCTGGTCTCGTTCCATGACGAGCACGGCGCTCACCACCTGGTGTGTTGCCGATATGTATAATAACATGGGTTTGCCGACGTTCGGTGTGGCCAGGATTGGGTTGCTCCCGAGAAGGGTTTTTATTTCTTCCAGTCCAGCTATTGCCGCATCCATCCACTCAAAGTGATCAGTGCGTCGGAGGAGGCGATACAATGGCAATGCCTTTTCCCCCAATCTGGAGATAAAGCGGCTTAAAGCTGCCACGCACCCAGTGAGTTTTTGGACCTACTTAAGGTCCGTTGGTGTGGCCAATTGTGACAAGGCTCAGATTTTGGCTGGATTTGCTTCAATTCCTCTATTGGAAATGATGAAGCCCAGCAACTTTCTAGTAGGAACACCGAAAACACACTTTTCTGGATTGGGCTTGATGCATATATACGGAGGTTGTCAAATGTGAGACGTAAATCGTCTATTAGTGAGTCGACGTGCCTAGTTTTAATGACAACATCGTCCACGTATGCTTCAACTGTCTTGCTGATCTGTTTCTCCAAGCATGTTTGAATCATGCGTTGGTAGGTGGCCCTGGCGTTTTTGAGCTCGAAGGGCATGGTGTTGAAGTAGAATGACCCGTATGGGGTAATGAATGCCATTGCGGCTTGATCGGACTCCTTCATTTTGATTTGATGGTATCCGGAATATGCATCGAGGAAGCATAGTGAATCGTGTCCTGCGGTGGCATCGATAATCTGGTTGATGCGGGGGAGGGGGAAGGGATCGTTAGGGCAGGCCTTATTGAGGTCTTTGGAATGGACGCATAGGCGCCAGGATTTATCCTTCTTTGGCACCATCACCAAGTTTGCTAGCCAGTCCGGGTATTTTATTTCTCTAATGAATCTGGCCTCTATTAGCTAGGCTAGCTCCTCCCCCATCTCTTGATGTTTGGGTTCGGAAACACGCTGTAGTGTTTGTTTGACCAGTTTATATCCCTTTAATACGTTGAGGCTGTGTTCGGCCAATCTGCGTGGGAATCCTGGCATATCAGAAGGGTGCCAGGCAAATATATCCCAATTTTCGCGTAGAAATTCACATAGCGCGGTGTCGACCGTTGGGTCTAATTGTGCCCCGATGATGCTGTCTTCTTGGGATCCATTGGATGGACTTGGAATTTGACTATTTCTTCTACTGGTTTGAAGGAGGTGGATTTGGGTCGTTTGTCCAAGATTACATCGTCCTTATCCACCGTGGAGCGCAATGCGGTTAATTCTTCGGCCGCGAGGGCTTCAGATAATGCCTCAAGGGCCAGTGATGCAGTTTTGTTTTCGGTGCGGAGTGCTATGTCCGGATCACTAGCGAGAGTGATTATGCCGTTGGGCCCGGCATCTTGAGCTTCATATACCCATAGTGAGGTATAGCCTGGAAGCGTGCGAATGCATCTCGCCCCAATAGGGCGTGATATCTGCTGTTAAAAGGGGTCACTTGGAAGGTTAGTTCTTCGGTCCGATAGTTCTCCGGTGTGCCGAATACCACGTCGAGGCTGATTTTTTCCATGCATCGCATCTCCCGACTAGGAATAATTCCCGGAAGGTCGTGCTAGTTTGCTTGATGCGGCTCCTGTCTATTTCCATTTTGCTGAGTGTGTCCTTGTAAATGAGGTTTAGTCCACTACCGCCGTCCATGAGAACCTTGGTGAGCCGAAAGCCGTCCACGATCAGACTGAGGACCAAGGCGGTTGGTGCCCAGATTGTCCTGACTTTTGGTTCATCCTCGGCATCGAAAGTTATGGCCATGTCGTTCCAAGGGTTTGTTGTTGCGATTTGGCAGACTTCGACAAGGTCGCGGAGTGACCTTTTACCCTTATTGTTTGAAGCGAAAGTCTCGAAAACCGTCAGTACTCTGGGTCGTCGTCTTCTGGAGTATTGTTCGTTTTCAATTTTATGCATTGTACCTAGTAGTTAAGTATCATGACATATATATTATGATATTATATATATCCCGTGATGAACTAATGAACAATTAATATATATTACGAATTCCATTTTCTATCTGTTTTTGTATACAAATTTGTATCTAGTTGTTATCGTTCACATATACAGAATGGAAAGCATATACACACACATTGCAACAAAACATATAAGAACGGAAAACAGAGTACACACATTGAAATAGAGCAATAAACAGAGCAATATTATGATTGCTGTGAATACATAGTGATCCACATCGAAACGACTCAACAAAATAAAACGCGTCCATGAGACCATGACCAGTAGCCCTTGCCTACGGTAGCTCTTGGCTCTGCCTAAACTCGTGCAGGCGTTCATCCAAGAGGTCGACACTCTCGCGGTACATCTGGAGCGCGATCTCGAGCTTCAAGTTGGCTATTTCATCAGAGATCACCAGCTCGAGGATGCCATGGCCATGTTCCTCTACTACGTCTAGGTGGACACCTGGGCCAAGGAGGCGGTTGAGCCTAGCGACCAGCGCGTTGGCATCGAGCGGGTCGTGGACAAGGTGAACGGCGTGACCCATGCGAACTGCGCGGCAGGCGTCCGGTGCAAGTACGGCACGGCCGGCCTCTCGTACAAGTACGACACAGAGGGCCTCTGCCCACTCCTAGTGAGGAATGGGGGTACTGACGGGACGTGTACCCAGTTGTGATGCCCTGTCGACAATAGGCAAGCACTGATGGATCCGCTCTTGCTGTGCGGTGAGCCACAGCCTATCGGCGCTGACGCGCCTAGCTTGCTCTACGGCGTGCCATCGATCATGGTGTGCGGCGAGCTGTAGCCTCTCGGCGCTGACATGCCTATCTTGATCCATGGTGCTAAAGCATCATGCGCCAAGGGTCTGGTCAACCCTGGTGATGACGCGCATCACTGCGTCGTCCATCAAGTTGCCAGGGAACACCTCGGCCTCGACGGGCTGTGGCACCTTCTCATTTTCCTCGTCGATGAGGTTGATGGCAGAGGCGACGCTTTGGGTGGTTGGCATGCTTGGAAAAGGTGGATGTGCTATAGGCTATGCTTGTTGCCTCCGTGCGTGTCACACCACCTAGGTTTATGCCCAATATCGCTAGGTGGCGGGAAATTGGCGAGGAAATGGCAGGAAACGGTGGCGTGTTCATAAAACGTCAATTAACGGAAACTTAGCATAGAAGGAACATCGAGCTAGCAGAAGAAGTAGATGATGATCAGATGATCGTTTATCCTAGTTAATTATGCATGTAATAGTTTACTTTGGTGTGTGGAAATGTCATGTGTGTACTAGCCACCTATGTAATTTGATGTTTGCCACGTATTACACACATCTTGTTTACGTGAAACGTTTTTGTTCTCTTGGCTCAACACAAACAGTTTATCGAAATGAACTGTATGCCCTCCATTGCACACACCTTGATCTGGTCGAACCATTTCTTTTGCGTTGCCTAATCGAAAACAGTTCATCCGAGTGATTTGTATGCCGTATATTGCACACACCTTGATCTGGCTGACCGTTTCTTTTGTGTTGCCTAATCACAAACAGTTCATCCAAGTGAATTGTATGCCATATATCGCACACGCCTTCATCTGGTTGTCTGTTTCTTTTGTTCTTCCGCATCTCAAACAGTTAATTGAACTGAACCATATGCCCCACATCGCACACGCAACTAAAATCTAAACCGTGTTTGATGTATCCTTCATCGCAAATGTTTTGCATCCTTTTTTACGGTTTTTACATCACCATTTGCGATTAATGCATCACACACAATTTCGTCAAAGGGTCTCTGATCATAGTGTCGTGTTAGCAGCATCCTACAGTAGTGTGGGAATCCAGGTTCTACTATTGGTTATTGACTGGAGAGGTGTCTCGGTCATGTCTACATTGTTCTCGAACTCGTAGGGTCCGCACGCTTAATGTTTGTTGACAGTATAGTGTTATATGAGTTATATGATTTGGTGACCTAATGTTGTACGGAGTCCCGGATGAGATCATGGACATGACGAGGAGCTCCGGAATGGTCCGGAGGTAAATATTGATATATATGACGATGATATTCGGACACCGGAAGAGTTTCGGAGTGCATCGGGTAGTCATTGGGTCACCAGAAGGGGTTCCGGACACCCCCGGTAGATGTATGGGCCTAATGGGCCAAAGGGGGGGGGGACAAACCAGCCCACAAGGGGGCTGGCGTGCCCCTCTCCACTACAAAAAAGACACATCCGTGACATCTTTGTTGGGGAACACAGTAATTTCAAAACAATTCCTACGCACATGCAAGATCTATCAAGGTGATGCATAACAACGAGAGGGGAAGACTGTTGTCCACGTACCCTCGTAGACCGTAAGCGGAAGCGTTATGATAACACAGTTGATGTAGTCGTACGTCTTCATGATCCGACTGATCCTAGTACCGAAAGTACGACACCTCCACGATCTGCACACGTTCGGCTCGGTGACGTCCCACGAACTCTTTATCCAGCTGAGTGTCGAGGGAGAGCTTCGTCAGCACGATGAAGTGATGACGGTGATGATGAAGCTACCGGTGCAAGGCTTCTCCTAAGCACTATGATGATATGTCCGAGGTGGATTATGGTGGAGGGGGGCACCGCACACGGCTAAGAGATCAATGATCAACTTGTGTGTCTATGGGGTGCCCCCTGCCCCCGTATATAAAGGAGCAAGGGGGAGGCCGGCCGGCCCTTGGTGGTGCGCCAAGGAGGGGAGGAGTCCTCCTCCTAGTAGGAGTAGGACTCCCCTTTCCTAGTCCTACTAGGAGGAGGAAGGGGGGAAGGAAAGAGAGGGAGAGAGGGAGGTAAAGAGGGAGCGCCGCCCCCTCCTGGTCCAACTCAGACTCCCAAGGGGGGGCACGCAGCCAGCCCTAAGGCCCCCTCCTCTCTCTCACACAAGGCCCATGTTGGCCCATTAGTTCCCCCGGGGGTTCCGATAACCCCCCGACACTCCGATAATTATCCGGTGACCCCCGGAACTCATCCGGTGTCCGAATATAGTCATCCAATATATCAATATTTATGTCTCGACCATTTAGAGACTCCTCGTCATGTCCGTGATCACATCCATGACTCTGAACTATCTTCGGTACATCAGAACACATAAACTCATAATACCGATCGTCACCGAACGTTAAGCGTGCGGAGCCAACGGGTTCGAGAACTATGTAGACATGACCGAGACACGTTTCCGGTCAATAACCAATAGCGGAACTTGGATGTTCATATTGGCTCCCACATATTCTATGAAGATCTTTATCGGTCAAGCTGCATAATGATATATGTTGTTCCCTTTGTCATCGGTATGTGTGTCATCATCCCAACAATGCATCATCCCGTTACTGACACACACCACACACAACCACATATTCTATTTCAATCTCGTTACCGACAAGTTTCTTTACTCGTTCCGTAATGCATCATCTCGTAACTAACTCATTAGTCACATTGCTTGCAAGGCTTATAGTGATGTGCATTACCGAGAGGGCCCAGAGATACCTCCCCGATAATCAGGGTGACAAATCCTAATCTCGATCTATGCCAACTCAACAAACACCATCGGGGACACCTGTTGTAGCGACCCGACCTTAGACGGTCAAGTCTCTGTGCTTAAGTGTCATCCCTGGATCGGTATGCTGACACACACAATACTCGAGGATTTATAACAGAGGTAAATCACATGTATAAAGTAATGTAAAATATTATTACCTCAATCCAAAATAGCGGAAGTAACAAAGGTTGTGGATTCCCATCAACACCAACGGCAAAGTTGAGTGTAGAAATCGTAACCCTAACGTATCACTTACTCATCGTAAGAATCCTGAAACATGAGACGTTGCAGCCACAAAGGTCAGTACATTGAATGTACTGGCAAATTCACACCAGAGGATAATGATGAATAATAGCTATCACTACATGCATATATGGTTGGTGGTAAAGCTCTCTGGTTATAATGTTTTTGCGAAAAGCCAATTTTTCCCTACTACAAAGAAATATATTTTATTTAACTACAAAGTTGGTTGAAAATATTGAGAAGGTTCCTCCAACTCAATCCCAAAATAATAATCATTAACCCAATCAAGTTGATTAAATAGAGTGTTGAGATCAACATGAATATCCAAAGACCAGAGACTCAAAATTGTCCATAACCGGGGACACGGCTAATCATGATTAGTTTGTACACTCTACAGAGGTTTGCACACTTTTCCCCACAAGACTCGATTGCCTCCGTTGAATTGCTCGCACTACATGGTGTTTGAGAACCGGATGACCGAGACACAGTATTTCAGAAACATTAACTCTCTACTCCGGGCAAACCATACCAAACCTACAACCCACTACCTGCTGATCCACCTCTTTAAGAGCTTCACGAAACTTACTCAACTATGCTAGAGCCCATAATAGCTTGTGGCTGCACACGGAAGTTTCTAGCATGAATAATCTTATGATCCCTTTGAGCCTGGGTGACGGTCCATAGGAAGATCACATGGGTACTCCGGGATTTCCAAAAATACAGGCAACACTGGGTACTCCAGGTGCCTCAATCCACCCAGATGTGTATTCAAATTGCCACCTTAAGTTAAACTATTAATTAACAATCTCACATCTGTCATGGATTTCACTCACCCAAACCACGTCTACGAGCATAGCATAGCAATATAAGCAATTCGTAAGTAACTCCCAAGGGTTTGAATGTAACAGGGCAATAGGTTCTACCACATCAGCTACTTCCCAGTAGCCACATGTTATCAATCCTAACCATGCAATGTTTGAGGGTGAAACTAATGCATAAAAACTGGGTGAAAGGGATATGATCAAAGTTTGAACTTGCCTGCAATGTTGATGAAGATGATTCGCACTCGTAACTCTTGATAGATCTACTCGTCACACTCCGGTCAATCTATCGTAAGCAAGCAATAGTAACCACACATAAGCAATCACTCAAAAGATCGAAAAGAACGAAGAAAACAATTCGGAAAACATCAAACCAAACAAATAACTCTGGCAACATAAAACAATTTCTAACAGTACCAAAATTAGGTGAATTTGGCCTTATCAGAAAGTTTAGGTCAAGAGCTTAGATTTGCAAAAAAATCAACTAAATCGGTTACGAAACTCAAGTTATGATCAAACGAAATTCAAATTCAAATCTGATCTATTTCAAAATTTTAAACTTTCAAAAATATGTTTGAGTTGGATTACTGGACACAGGAGATCGTAACGAAGAAGTGGGCGTTGGTTTCATCTAATTTGGATGAACGAGTAAAAAGTTATGGCTATTTGAAAAATCAGGGCCAAGTTGTTTTACAGAAGAAAAATAGCTACGGTTAAGGTCTAACGTATAAATACGTAGACTAATTGATAATCTAATTATTCTATCGTATTAGTCTAAAAATAATAAACTACGGAAGTATAAAAAAACAAAGAAAGATACCTTTATAAGGCAGAGAAAAGATGACTTCAAAGAGAGGAGACAATTCCCAAAAGTCGCTTCGGAGAGAAGAAAAATAATTTTTTCTTTAAAGAATCTAGTCAAACCAAAATATTGATTTAACCCGAATCGGATGATTTTTGAAGGCTCTATGGGTCTATATTTATTGGTGGAAAAGAGGCTTAGGGGTCAAAGGCTAGACAATGTGGGACTAAACGTAGACGAAAATATACGAAACAGAGATGAAAAGAGGTGGCTCACATGGGCCTAAAGGCCTTCGGCCGGCAGCACGCGCACGCTGCGGCTGCAGTTTTTTTTTTACAAAATTTAGCCTAAGAAAAAAATTAAAAAAGAAAAGGCTAGCTGGGCCTGGCCCATATAGGATAAAGAAAAAGAAAAGATGGGGCGCCCGCTGGTACTAAGATGCGCACGTGGGCAACCGTTAGTTTCAGGCGCGCGCAGTTTTTATTATTTGTTTGTTTTTTTAAAACAGAAAGTGATAAAGTGAAAAACGAAAATAAAGCCAAAACTTTATATAGGCATATTATATATCAAAATTTTCAGAAAAAGATTTTCTACGACATGAACATTTTTATAGCATTAAGTAAAATTCACACAAATTCAGATAATCCAAAGAGTGCTACTGGTCTAATAAAATCTAATAAAAATCATTTTAGAAATTCCAGAATGAATTCAAATTTATTTATCTCCAATTTTCTGATGTAGGGAATCATGTTACCCTATTTTTCATATATTTTATTTTTGGAGAAAAATAATTTGAATAAAACTCAAATAACTCCAAATTGAAAATAATTTCAAAAAGGACTTTAAATGTGATGTTTGAAACTCCCAACTCATATTTCATAATTTGAAGAAGTCATTTTATCTTCTCTCATGAAAATCATTGAGTTGCTTGAAATTTCTGAATTAAAAATATTTCCAAATGAAATTCAAATCTTTTCAAAACCCTTTTCATTTATTTAAATGGAAGAAGTCATGTCATCTTCTCTCGAGGGTTTTGTATTTGAAAAGAATTTGAATTCACGGAGATCAAAATGCAAAAGGTGAAAGTTTG
Source organism: Triticum aestivum (assembly GCF_018294505.1). Lineage (NCBI taxonomy): Eukaryota > Viridiplantae > Streptophyta > Magnoliopsida > Poales > Poaceae > Triticum > Triticum aestivum. The sequence goes on from NC_057806.1 coordinate 122,883,041, forward strand.
GGAAAGTCCTTTTATTCCCTCTCATTTAACTTTCAAAAAGTTTCAAATTTCACTCAATCAATCACACAACAATCAAACAAACAATCAATCTATCTATTTATTATAACATTCCAAAATTTAGAATTTTGGGATGTTACAAACCTACCACCCTTAAAATGAATCTCGTCCTCGAGATTCGGAGAGGCTAGCAAGAAAAAGGTTAGGGTTTGGGGGTCTCCTCAAAATCCATCAATTGTCGCAGGAGGGGGTTTGTGGTGCTACCACCCTTAGAAGAATGGTTACGGTTCCATCAAAACTCATATACTTCATCCATATTGTTAACAGTGCCGGTCTTCTCAAATCTTCAGGATAATTCCTTCTTTGGGCTCTTCCGGCAGTGGCATAACCTTTTCCTCAATTCTTCTGTACTTTCATCCTGGTAAGGTTATTCCGAGACTGGGTGTTCTTAGCTGACGAGTCTGGCGCCAACACTAAACTACTTTCGATATCTCATGGTGGTTAACAATTTATGGTTTCTCCTGCAGGAAATGGGTCTAGTTGATCCTCACCGTATAACCTACGGCTGGCAAAGGCTGCCTTGTACTAGGGAAAATTGCTATACCATTCTAGGGTTTAAACAAGGTTTTGATCTTCGTCTCTCTACTATAGGTAAGTCACTCAGATTTACCATCCCACATAGCAAGGCGAATAATAAGAGTAAGTCGGTATGGTGATCAATCCATCCCTCACCCAAATCATTACCCTGTATATGGTTTAGTGAATCTCGCATTCTAACACTCAGTCATCCTCACAAGCATTGTAGAATTTCTCTTGTCGATGAACCAAGTTCGGATAAATCCATAGATTCTGCAAGTCAAACAAACATCTATCGTTCCTTCACAACTCTCAGGTTTTGCGTAACTCCTATAAGATCGTTTGTCGATAAAATCGTAACTTCTTCCAGGGTTTTTCCTTCAGCAAGATTGTGCTTGCCTCTTGGCAGGTCCTGGGGCCTGTGGGTTATGGCCCATCTCATCACTTGTAGTCCTTGGACTTATCATCGAGCAACTGATCATTATTCCAACTTCCAGCTTCCTAGTATTCTTAAATCCATCCAATTGTACTATCTTCCTTCCTTCTATTAGCACCAAACTAGGACATGATTACTCAGACTCATCATGGAATTTCCCTTGATCCATATTTCCAACATCATACCTCCTTTATATCCAATAGTAATTCATCTCTTCATCCTCGTGGGATATCCCACATACCGAGATAAAAACCTATACTTACGAAGTCCATACTCCACTTCGTGGAACATCATTATCCTTTCCAGGGTCAAGTGTCCTTACAGGGGAATATTGGCCATCTCTGCATGGCACTTCTTCAACTGGGAAACGTGAAACACATCATGAACTCCTGACAGTCCTTCGGGTGACTCCAACTTGTTGGCCACTTCTCCCATACGCTCCAAAACTTGATATGGTCCTACAAATCTCGGGGCTAACTTTCCCTTAACTCCAAATCGTTTAACTCCTCGCAGAGGGGACACACGAAGACATGCTCTATCTCCCATTTCATAGACTACCTCCTTGCATTTTGAGTCTACATAACTCTTCTGCCTGGACTGAGCTACCTTCAGTCTATCTCGAATCAACTTAACCTTCTCTTCTGACTCTTTGATCAAATCTGGTCAAACAACTGACGGTGTCCAACTTCATCCCACATCAACGGTATCCTGCACCTTTTCCCATACAAAGCTTCGAAAGGGGCTATCTTCAAACTGGCTTGGTAACTGTTGTTGTATGAGAACTCCGCGTAAGGTAGATTATCATCCCTACTAGATCCATAATCTAGTGCACACGTTCTCAACATGTCCTCCAGAATCTGATTGACTCTCTCTCGGTCTATCCATCTGTCTGCGGATGAAAGGCTGTACTAAATTCTAGCCCAGTACCCAAAGTCTGGTGCAGCTGATTCCAAAACTTTGAGGTAAACTGTGTTCCTCTATCTGATACGATGGTCCTTGGAACTCCTTGCAGACATACGATTCGGGTCAAATATATCTTAGCCAACTTTGCACTTGTCTAGGTGGTTTTCACTTGGATAAAGTGAGCCACTTTGGTCAAGCGAATCAACTACTACCCAGATAGAATCATATCCCGATTGGGTTCTAGGAAATCCGGTAATGAAATCCATGCCAAGCTTATCCCACTTCCATTCGGGTATCGGCATAGGCTATAGTAATCCCGCTGGCTTCTGATGCTCTGCCTTTACTCCCTGGCATACATCACCTACGACTACATACTCCGCAATATCCTTCTTCATACCAGTCCACCAGAAATGCTCCTTCAAATCCAAATACATCTTGGTGTTTCCAGGGCGAATCGAGTATGGTGAGTCATGAGCTTCCTGAAGTATTAACTTCCTAATCTTTGCATTATTGGGCACGTATACATGGTCCTCGAACCATAAGGTGTCATGCTCATCCTTATGAAAACCTTTGGCCTTTCCTTTGCTCATCCTCTCTTTTACCTCAGTAATCTCTTTGTCATCCTTCCGAGCTTCACGGATCTTTCCCAACAATGTAGACTGAACTTCCATTGCTGCAACAAAACCTTTGGGAACAATATCCAACCGAAGTTCCCTGAGATCCTCGGCGAACTCCTTTGGTAATCCTCCTCTTATGAGGGTATTCATCCTTGTTTTCTTTATGGTTGTGTCCTATTTCTCCACAAAGCTTGTATGCACATGGTTTCCTCATATCCTTTCCATAAGGCTTCAACTTCTGGGACAGAAGGTGAGATCTTTGCAGAGTCAACTTTAATTCTCTCTAAGTGGTTACTCCTTGCCATCCATTCATGGTTTGGTATATCCTCCACCAAGTAGCAGCACCTCTTTCAAAGCACTGAAGAGCATGCTGGGTCATATCATTTCCATCTACAAGGTTATTCTCCATGTGATCCTCCATGTTCTGAATCCATCGGTCTGTCTCCAATTGACTCATCGGTCTAGAAAATACAAGCTCATCTCCATTCATCCTCTATTGGGTCCAAGGGTTTTGGGGTGAGATGAGAGAGAGGGAGAGGGATACACACAATGCAAACAATAGTTTTGAAAAGACGGATTTTATTTGTGGCTGTCGGAAAAACATTAAACAAATGACAGCTCACAAACGTCGCATCTAACGTAGGCATATAACAGGGGTTTGGTCTTCTAAAGGTCAATAAATCTTCGAAATCGCCAAACTCTTCAAGTCTTGTTTATGTCTCCGATGGCTTCTTCCCATCGTGCTTGTCCTTCTCAAGTTCTTTTTCCAGATCATCTCTGTTGACACGAAGTCTCTCATGACGTCCTTTATTATTCTGGAGTTGTGTCCCAAACTTTTAGGTTTCATCATCCTTGGCATGAACCATGTGCTACTGTCCTTCAATTCCTGACGAATCTCCGGTATCTCGAGGTTTTGCTCCTCCAGCTTGGCTACTTTCAGCTTCTGGGTCCCGTGTTCTTCACGAACTGCTTTCTTGTCAAATACGGCTTCCTGCAGATCAACCCTAAACTTCTTGATGTATTACTCCAAATCTTGGTGATACACCAGCTAACTTTAAAACTTCATCTTTTGCTGATTAGGTGTTCCATTAGCCCTTTGTCAACCAATCCTTCCAACGGAATGCATGCTTAACTTAGCACGGTGACAATAGCATAAGCGGGCGTTAAAATCTTGGATAGCCGTGTTTATGCTCTTTCCATTTCCATGAGCTATCATTCCATAGTTGATATCTCCTGCCTTAGGGTTTCTTGACAAAAACTTTGAGTTCTAATGCTCCAAGCTCCGGTCTTTCTCCGATACACCTTGATCTCGGGTATTGATAACTTCCATAGTCTGTCAAGTTCCATCAGGGGAGTCTTACTAGGTCATACAAATCTGGAAATTCTTCATAACCTCCAATTCTCCTAGTCTTCGGAGTCTTCAACTGTTGTAGTCTTCCATTATCATAATGTATGGTAAAATCCTCTTCATTCCAAAGTGGTCTTAGTTTTCCAATATCTTGTACTTCTTGGAGTGGTCTCATCAGTCGAATCCTCGAGTGGTCAAAAGGGGAAAGGGATATGGTCTCACTAAAAGGGAATATTTGAATAAGCTCACAAGAGAAGAGAGGTAAAAGATCTTTTTGAAAAAGAAAGTTTTAGAGAAATCCTTTTTATGGGCTTGCCAATTTCTAGGGTCACGTCCTACAGTCAACATGTGCTTTGATACCATCTTGTAGCGACCTGACCTTAGACAACCAAGTCTCTGTGCTTAAGTGTCATCCCTGGATCGGTATGCTGACACACACAGTACTCGAGGATTTATAACAGAGGTAAATCACATGTATAAAGTAATGTAAAATATTATTACCTCAATTCAAAATAGTGGAAGTAACAAAGGTTGTGGATTCCCACCAACACCAACGGCAAAGTTGAGTGTAGAAATTGTAACCCTAACATATCACTTACTCGTCGTAAGATCCTGCAACATGAGACGTTGCAGCCACAAAGGTCAGTACATTGAATGTACTGGCAAATTCACACGAGAGGATAATGATGAAGAATAGCTATCACTACATGCATATATGGCTGGTGGAAAAGCTCTATGGTTATAATGTTTTTGCGAAAAGCCAATTTTTCCCTACTACAAAGAAATATATTTTATTTAACTACAAAGTTGGTTGAAAATATTGAGAAGGTTCCTCCAACTCAATCCCAAAATAATAATCATTAACCCAATCAAGTTGATTAAATAGAGTGTTGAGATCAACATGAATATCCAAAGACCAGAGACTCAAAATTGTCCATAACTAGGGACACGGCTAATCATGATTAGTTTGTACACTCTGCAGAGGATTGCGCACTTTTCCCCACAAAACTCGATCGCGTCCGTTGAATTTCTCGCACTACATGGTGTTTGAGAACCGGACGACCGAGACACAGTCTTTCAGAAACATTAACTCTCTACTCCGGGCAGACCATACCAAACCTACAACCCACTACCTGCTGATCCACCTCTTCAAGTGCTTCACGCAACTTACTCAACTATGCTAGAGCCCATAATAGCTTGTGGCTGCACACGGAAGTTTCTAGCATGAATAATCTTATGATCCCTTTGAGCCTGGGTGGCGGTCCATAGGAAGATCACGCGGGTACTCCGGGATTTCCAAAAATACAGGCAACACTGGGTACTCCAGGTGCCTCAATCCACCCAGATGTGTATTTAATTTGCCACCTTAAGTTAAACCATTAATTAACAATCTCACATCTGTCATGGATTTCACTCACCCAAACCACGTCTATGAGCATAACATAGTAATATAAGCAATTCGTAAGTAACTCCCAAGGGTTTGAATGTAACAGGGCAATAGGTTCTACCTCACCAGCTACTTCCCAATAGCCACATGTTATCAATCCTAACCATGCAATGTTTGAGGGTGAAACTAATGCATAAAAACCGGGTATGAAAGGGATATGATCAAAGTGTGAACTTGCCAGCAATGTTGATGAAGATGATTCGCACTCGTAACTCTTGATAGATCTACTCGTCACACTTCGGTCAATCTCGTAAGCAAGCAATAGTAACCACACATAAGCAATCACTCAAAAGATCGAAAAGAACGAAGAAAACAATTCGGAAAACATCAAAACAAAACAAATAACTCTGGCAACATAAAACAATTTCTAACAGTACCAAAATTAGGTGAATTTGTCCTTATCAGAAAGTTTAGGTCCAGAGCTTAGATTTGCAAAAAGAATCAACTAAATCGGAGTTACGAAACTCAAGTTATGATCAAACGAAGTTCAAATTCAAATATGATCTAATTCAAATTTTAAACTTTCAAAAACATGTTTGAGTTGGATTACTGGATAGAGGAGATCGTAACGAAGAAGTGGGCGTTTGTAGCGACCAGACCTCAAACGATCCAATCTCTGTGCTCTGGTGTCATCCCTGGATCAGTAATGCTGACACCACATAGTACTTGAAGGATTTATAGCAGAGTAGCAATCACACACTTATTACATCGAGTGTCTCAAAAGAGAACTTATTACAATAAATATGGCTTAAGGCCATCTAATAACGATAACAGCGGAAGGCTTGGAAGATAAGTGAGTCCATCAACTCCAACGGCATCACTGAGTATAGAACCACGACCTAAAACTCCTTAATCATCGTCTGAAAAGTCTGCAACATTAACGTTGCAGCCCGAAAACGGGTCAGCACATGGAATATGCTGGCAATGTAACACATAGAGAATAATGGAATGAAACAGCTATTCTATGTGCATATTTGGCTGGTGGAAAGCTCTATGGTTACAGTTTTGCATAAAGCCAAATTTTCCCTACTGCAAAGGAATAAAATTTATTTAACTATCATGGTGGTTGTTAAACATTGAGAATGGTTGACATCATCCTCAATCCCAATTAAACATCATCATTAAACAAACCCAGCAAAATTAATTTTTGAGTAACATGTTGAGATTCACATGATAATCCAGGTACTAGATACTCAAGATGTCCATAACCGGGGACACGGCTAACCATGATTAGTTTATACACTCTGCAGAGGTTTGCGCACTTTTCCCCACAAGACTCGATCTCCTCCGTTGCTTCCTCCATTCCCATTACCATTCCTGGGGCCATTGTGATTGTGCGAGCTTCCTCCTCCATGGGTATGCTGAAAATGTCCTCCCGGCCTAGGGGTAAATCGTGGCTTCTGCTGAGCTCCTGAATTGTACTTTCCTTGTGCATACTTCCGCTTGCGATTCTCAATTTGCTGTTGTTTCCCTTCAATCATGAGAGCATGATCTACCAACTCCTGGTAGTTGTTGAAGGTTGCTACCATCAACTGCATGCTCAACTCATCATTCAGTCCTTCCAGAAAATTCTCCTGCTTTGCTGCATCCGTAGCAACGTCATTTGGGGCATAACATGCTAATTTACTAAAGTCCTCCACATACTGGCCAATTGTCCGTCCTCCTTGGTGCAAGTTACGAAACTCTCGCTTCTTCATGGCCATAGCTCCTGCTGAGACATGGGCAGTACGAAAAGCCTGCTGAAACTGGTCCCATGTGATAGTATCGACAGGGAAAGTGGCTGTGAAATTTTCCCACCATGAGGCTACGGGTCCTTCAAGCTGATGTGCGGCAAACTTCACCTTCTCCGCATCCGTGCATCCTACTGTGGTCAACTCTCTAGCTGTCTTGCGGAGCCAATCATCTGCTAATATCGGCTCGGTGCTACTGGAAAACACCAGCGGATTCAGCCTAAGAAAACGGGCTAAGTGATCAACAGATGGTGGTGGTGGTGGGTTGTTGTTGTTGTTGTTGTTGTTCCCCTAGTTCTGATTCTGGACTAGTAACTGCATCAACGTGTTCTGCTGCTGGATCAACTGGGTGAGCTCCGGTGGAAAGGTAAATCCGAGGTCTCGTCTCAGAGGCATCTGAGGGTTTAGAAAAGATGAGATTTAAGAATAGAGGGGGGGGGTCTAAAGAGAAAACACTACCCATATGCACATGAGGCAAAAGCAAACAATTCACTTCATTCAATCAATCAAACAAGGGCATACAATCGATCTAACTATCGCAAAAGTGCTCGGACTACTATATTTACATGGTGGAGTACCACTACTGGTGGGATGGTCTACTAGAAATATTCTTCGGTTGCAGACTCCATGATATCTGCTCCAGCTTCATCAACATAGTCATCATTGCTATCATCTAGATCCGAGTCGGTGTCGTCGATGATGATGTAGTCTTCTGGGCAAATCTCCTTGGGTTCTTCGTCTTCTTCTACTGGTGTAGGGCCTCCCATAAATATTCCAATCTTCTTGATCAAATCGTTATTCTTTTCCACTAATACTTTAATTTCTTCTTCGAAATCTTCACGTGTAGCCTTGAGTTCTTCCTATAGTTCCTTGATTCTTGTCTTTGCCTTCTTCAGGTCTATCATGTCGGCGCACATCTGGTTCTCCTGACATCAAATGTGCTGGTTTAACTCCTGGATAAAAGCTGCAATGGATCTATCCTTTCTGGTGCTGATCATCTCCCAGTGCTCATCTCAGCACCCACAAATCTGGTAGATAGTATCCTTGAGATCATTGCGGTAGACTTCTCCAATGCGTCCCATGGTGATGTGAGCTGCCATGCTCTTTCCTAGATTCCAAGTTGGTGCATCGAAAGAAAACTCTATGGGCTCAGTGACTGGCATGAACGTCCTTCCTGGAACTTGAACTTGAATCATCCAGCACTCTTCTTCAGGTAGAGTGGCGTTGTAGGTTCCGGTGAAGCTTGGTACTCCTATGTTCAGGTATCTAGTGACTTCCTTCAAGTGACGTCCAAAGGGTGTATCTTCATCCAGTTGAGTGAACTTGTTCCTTGCATCCGCCATCCTAAAATAGTAGAAAAGATGAGAGGTCAGAAGAGAAGAGAGTGAGTAGTGATCTAGGTCTTTAGATTAGTGGTCGTGTCCTACAGTCAGCGTGTGCTCTGATACCATCTTGTAGCGACCAGACATCAAACGGTCCAATCTCTGTGCTCCGGTGTCATCCCTGGATCAGTAATGCTGACACCACATAGTACTTGAAGGATTTATAGCAGAGCAGCAATCACACACTTATTACATCGAGTGTCTCAAAAGAGAACTTATTACAATAAATATGGCTTAAGGCCATCTAATAACGATAACAGCGGAAGGCTTGGAAGATAAGTGAGTCCATCAAGTCCAACGGCATCACTGAGTATAGAACCACGACCTAAAACTCCTTAATCATCGTCTGAAAAGTCTGCAACATTAACGTTGCAGCCCGAAAATGGGTCAGCACATGGAATATGCTGGCAATGTAACACATAGAGAGTAATGGAATGAAACAACTATTCTATATGCATATTTGGCTGGTGGAAAGCTCTATGGTTACAGTTTTGCGTAAAGCCAATTATTCCCTACTGCAAAGGAATAAAATTTATTTAACTATCATGGTGGTTGTTAAACATTGAGAATGGTTGACAGCATCCTCAATCCCAATTAAACATCATCATTAAACAAACCCAATAAAATTAATTTTGGAGTAACATGTTGAGATTCACATGATAATCCAGGTACTAGATACTCAAGATGTCCATAGCCGGGGACACGGCTAACCATGATTAGTTTATACACTCTACAGAGGTTTGCGCACTTTTCCCCACAAGACTCGATCTCCTCCATTAGATTTCTCGCACTACATGGTGTTTGAGAAACGGATGACCGAGACATAGTCTTTCAGAAGCACTAGCACCTTACGATGGGTAGACCGTACCACCTACATCCCCTACATCTGCTAGTCTACCACTGTAAGAGTTCGCACGACTTAGTCAACTATGCTAGAGCCCATAATAGCTTGTGGCTGCACACGGAAGTTTCTAGCATGAATAATCTCATGATCCCTTTGAGCCTGGGTGGCGGTCCAAAAGAAAACAGGCAAATCCTGGAATACCCAGGTGCCTCAATCCACCCATATGTGTGTTTAGGTTGCCACCTTAAATAAACCATTAGTTAACAATGCTCACATCTGTCATGGATACACTCACCCAATCCACGTCTACTAGCATAGCATAGCAATAATAAGCAAACGTAGAGTAACTCCCAAAGGTTTGAAAATAAACAGGTAATAGGTTCTACCTCAACTACTTCCCAAACCCACAATTTAATTAGATCCTAGAACATGCAGGTGTGAGGATTGATCTAATGCAATAAAACTGGGTAGTAGGGAAAACATGATCAAAGTGTTACTTGCCTTGCTGATGATCCGGGAAACCTAGTGATTCGAAGTAACAAGCGGCGCACTCCGGGTACTCTATGGCAAACAAACAAGCACACAATAAGTATTCATCTAATGCACAGGTAAAACTCAAATAAGAGACCTAACCAGAAAGTTCAACTTAAGAACTCCGGTTGGCAAAAAGAATCAAATCGAACGAAGCAACGAAAAACAAACGGCAAAAAAAACAGGCTTCATTTACTAGTCTGGATCTAAGGCAATTTTTTACAGTGGCAAAAACTTGTTTAAGTTGGTTAAACGGAAAGAGGGTTTCGAGACGAAACTCCACGCGCTTGAATTGCCTGATTCCGATAAACGAGCGAAAAGTTATACTAAAACGAAAATCGGATCAGAAATCACGATTAGAAAAATTGCGGATTTAATCCGAGAAAAAGAAAAACGACGAACATTCGTTAAAACGAACGAACGGGCGAACGCTCACTATTTAAATAAACCGGAAAACCGATCTATTTAAAATAAAACTGAAACTAAAACAACGACAAAACCGTCAGGAAACCGAACGGCTTTTTAAAAAAAACGGCGGCGGGATCGAGCTAAACCTCGGTGGCGGGTCCGGCGACGGTGGCGGCGGCTCCGGCGACGGCGGCAGCGGGCGGCGGCAGCAGCAGCGGCGACAGCGGTGGCAGCGGCGCGGGGCGGTGGGGGGAAGGCGGCGGTGGCGCGGCTAGGGTTTAGGGGGGCTTCCGGCTGGGGCTCCCCGGCTTTTAAAGCCGGACGGGCCTTAGTGTCCGGGTCGGACACTGCCCGTAGGTCGGTTGCGCGTTTTTTTAAATAGTTATGTTCAGAAAGAAAAAAACAAAAGTACTACTAAACGGACTCCAAAAATCCCGAGATAAATTTTCACCGGCTTCTAAAATCAAGCCGCACAGGATGAACATTTATTTGGGGCCTAAATGCAATTTTGAAAAACGCACATTTTTTCCTAAATTCAAATAAAATAGCAAATAAAACCCAATAAAATCTTATTTGATTTTTTTTCATTAAATCCTCAATATTTATTTATTTTGGGAAAGTCATTTTATTCCCTCTCTCATAATTTTTATAATAGAAATAATTGAAGATGAAATAAATAAAATCAAATGATCCTCTTTTCAAAATTTGAGGCAACTCAAATATGAAAATAACGAAATCCCCAACTCTCTCTGAGGGTCCTTGAGTTGTGTAAATTTCTAGGATCGACCGAAATGCAAAATTATGATATGCAATGATGATCTAGTGTATAACATTCCAAGTTGAAAATTTGGGATGTTACAAACCTACCCCCCTTAAGATGAATCTCGCCCTCGAGATTCGGGTTGGCTAGAAAATAGGTGAGGGTGGTCTTTCAGCAAATCTTCTTCTCGTTCCCAGGTGGCTTCATCCTCCGTGTGGTGGCTCCACTGAACCTTGCAAAACTTGATAACCTTGCTGCGGGTGACTTGACTGGCATATTCGAGCATCTTAACTGGTTTCTCCTCATAGGTCAAATCACTGTCCAACTGAATTGCTTCCAGTGGTATCGTATCCCTCAGCGGTATGTCAGCCATTTCTGTGTGGCACTTCTTCAACTGGGATACATGAAACACGTCGTGAACTCCTAACAGTCCTTCGGGTAATTCCAACTTGTAGGCTACTTCTCCCATACGCTCCAAAACTTTGTATGGGCCTACAAAACGTGTCGCTAGTTTTCCCTTAACTCCAAAGCGCTTAACTCCTCGAAGTGGAGATACTCGAAGATAAACTCGGTCTCCTACTTTGTAAACTGTCTCCTTGCATTTAGAATCTGCATAACTCTTTTGCCTGGACTGAGCTACCGTCAGCCTATCGCGAATCAACTTCACTTTCTGTTCAGACTCCTTTATCAGATCCGGTCCAAACAACTGGCGATCTCCAACTTCATCCCAAGACAATGGGGTCCTGCACCTCCTTCCGTACAAGGCTTCGAAAGGGGCCATCTTCAAACTGGTTTGATAGCTGTTGTTGTAAGAGAACTCTGCATATGGCAAATTCTCATCCCAACTAGATCCATAATCTAGCGCACAAGCTCTTAGCATATCCTCCAAAATCTGATTGACTCTCTCGGTCTGTCCATCTGTCTGCGGGTGGAAAGCTGTGCTAAACTCCAATCTGGTTCCCAAAGTCTCATGCAACTGATTCCAGAACTTTGAGGTAAACTGGGTTCCTCTATCTGATACAATGCTCCTTGGAACTCCATGCAGACATACGATCCTGGTCATGTATATCTTTGCCAACTTTGCACTGGTATAGGTAGTCTTCACTGGAATGAAATGAGCTACCTTTGTCAAACGATCGACTACAACCCATATCGAGTCGTAGCCTCAACGTGGTCTGGGCAATCCTGTAATAAAATCCATGCCTAGCTTATCCCACTTCCATTTGGGTATCGGCAATGGTTGTAGCAATCCTGCTGGCTTCTGATGCTCTGCCTTCACTCTCTGACATACATCACAAACTGCTACATATTCCGCAATATCCTTCTTCATTCCGGTCCACCAGAAAATATCCTTCAAATCCAAATACATCTTGGTATTTCCTGGATGAATCGAGTATGGTGAGTCATGGGCCTCTTGCAGAATTAGCTTCCTAATCTCCGGATCATTTGGTACATAGACACGGTCTTCAAACCATAAGGTATCGTGCTCATCCTCACGAAATCCCTTAGCTTTTCCTTTGCTCATTTTCTCCTTAATAGAAGCAATTTCCTTGTCAGTCCTTTGAGCTTTTCTGATCTTATCCATCAAAGTAGACTGAATCTTCAATGCTGCTACATAGCCTCTTGGAACTATTTCCAAACGTAGCTCTCGTAGATTTTCGGCTAACTCCCCTGGTAAATCTCCCGTCATTAGGGTGTTGACATGGCTCTTACGGCTTAATGCGTCAGCTACTACGTTAGCCTTTCCGGGGTGATAATGCAATTTCATATCATAATCCTTGATGAGCTCCAACCATCTCCTTTGTCTGAGGTTCAACTCCTTTTGTGTGAAAATATACTTCAAACTCTTGTGATCCGTGTACACCTTGCAATGGTTTCCAATCAGAAAATGTCTCCAAGTCTTCAGTGCATGCACTACGGCTGCTAACTCCAAATCATGCGTAGCATAATTCAACTCATGAGGCTTAAGCTGTCGTGAGGCATATGAAACAACTCTTCCTTCCTGCATAAGCACTGCTCCAAGTCCTCGACGTGAAGCGTCACAATACACCTCATAATCCTTGGTCTGATCCGGTAAAATCAACATGGGTGAGGCAACCAAACGTTTCTTCAACTCCTGAAAACTAGCCTCACATTTCTCTGTCCATATGAACTTAGCATCCTTCTTCAACAACTCCATCATAGGCTTCGCAATCTTTGAGATATTCTCCTCCGGTAGTATCCTGCGAGTCCAAGAAAACTTTGGATCTCTCCAACTGTGGTTGGTGCTTCCCACTTGTTCACGGTATCAACTTTAGTGGGATCTACTGATATACCTTCTCCGGATATAACGTGTCCGAGAAATCCAACTTCCTTCAACCAAAACTCACATTTGCTAAACTTGGCATATAATTGATGTTCTCTGAGCTTTCCAAGAACCAAACGCAAATGTTCCTTATGCTCCTCTTCGTTCTTCGAGTAAACCAGGATATCATCAATGAACACTACGACGAACTTATCCAAGAACTCCATAAACACCTTGTTCATCATGTTCATAAAATATGCAGGTGTGTTAGTCAGGCCAAATGACATAACGGTATACTCGTACAGCCCATACCTGGTGGTAAAAGCCGTGTTGGGTATATCCTATTCCCGAATCTTCAACTGGTGGTATCCTGATCGCAGATCGATCTTGGAAAATACCTTAGCTCCTTGCAATCGATCAAACAGATCATTGATCATCGGTAGTGGGTACTTGTTCTTGATGGTTACTTCATTTAATCCTCGATAATCGACAACCATCCTTAACGATCCATCCTTCTTCTCTACTAGAAGTACTGGCGATCCCCAAGGCGATGAACTTGGGCCAATATATCCTCTATCCAGTAACTCCTTAATCTGCTTCTTAATTTCCACCAAATCCTTTGCAGGCATCCTATATGGTCTCTTTGATATTGGCCCTGTGCCTGGCAAAAGCATAATCAAAAACTCAATATATCTATCCGGTGGCATGCCTGGCAACTCTTCTGGAAATACTTCGGGGAAATCCTTCACTACTGTTACTTCCTCCTGCACAACTCCGGTTAAACAATTTACTTGAGTCCTCTTTGGCACATGTCGGGATACATACTTGATCCTTCTCCCTTCTGGGGTGGTAAGTAAAATTGACTTACTGACACATTCAATATTCCCTTCATACTTTGACAACCAATCCATGCCTAATATTACATCCAATCCGATTACTGCATCCGGCTACTCTTCAACCTCCTCCACATTAACGTGGTTCACCTGTCCCCTGTTGAAAGGGTTCGGCTTCTTCCCAGAGCTTCCATTGCCATTTCCATTCTAGGATTCAGGACATTCATTGGCATAATGTCCGGTCTTCTGGCACTTAAAACAAGTGACTTGGCTCAGGTCTTTCTTGGCTGGGGTTGATGGGTTGGTGCGGTTCTGGCCGTTGCTTCCTCCATTCCCATTACCATTCCTGGGGCCATTGTGATTGTGCGAGCTTCCTCCTCCATGGGTATGCTGAAAATGTCCTCCCGGCCTAGGGGTAAATCGTGGCTTCTGCTGAGCTCCTGAATTGTACTTTCCTTGTGCATACTTCCGCTTGCGATTCTCAATTTGCTGTTGTTTCCCTTCAATCATGAGAGCATGATCTACCAACTCCTGGTAGTTGTTGAAGGTTGCTACCATCAACTGCATGCTCAACTCATCATTCAGTCCTTCCAGAAAATTCTCCTGCTTTGCTGCATCCGTAGCAACGTCATTTGGGGCATAACATGCTAATTTACTAAAGTCCTCCACATACTGGCCAATTGTCCGTCCTCCTTGGTGCAAGTTACGAAACTCTCGCTTCTTCATGGCCATAGCTCCTGCTGAGACATGGGCAGTACGAAAAGCCTGCTGAAACTGGTCCCATGTGATAGTATCGACAGGGAAAGTGGCTGTGAAATTTTCCCACCATGAGGCTACGGGTCCTTCAAGCTGATGTGCGGCAAACTTCACCTTCTCCGCATCCGTGCATCCTACTGTGGTCAACTCTCTAGCTGTCTTGCGGAGCCAATCATCTGCTAATATCGGCTCGGTGCTACTGGAAAACACCAGCGGATTCAGCCTAAGAAAACGGGCTAAGTGATCAACAGATGGTGGTGGTGGTGGGTTGTTGTTGTTGTTGTTGTTGTTCCCCTAGTTCTGATTCTGGACTAGTAACTGCATCAACGTGTTCTGCTGCTGGATCAACTGGGTGAGCTCTGGTGGAAAGGTAAATCCGAGGTCTCGTCTCAGAGGCATCTGAGGGTTTAGAAAAGATGAGATTTAAGAATAGAGGGGGGGGGGTCTAAAGAGAAAACACTACCCATATGCACATGAGGCAAAAGCAAACAATTCACTTCATTCAATCAATCAAACAAGGGCATACAATCGATCTAACTATCGCAAAAGTGCTCGGACTACTATATTTACATGGTGGAGTACCACTACTGTTGGGATGGTCTACTAGAAATATTCTTCGGTTGCAGACTCCATGATATCTGCTCCAGCTTCATCAACATAGTCATCATTGCTATCATCTAGATCCGAGTCGGTGTCGTCGATGATGATGTAGTCTTCTGGGCAAATCTCCTTGGGTTCTTCGTCTTCTTCTACTGGTGTAGGGCCTCCCATAAATATTCCAATCTTCTTGATCAAATCGTTATTCTTTTCCACTAATACTTTAATTTCTTCTTCGAAATCTTCACGTGTAGCCTTGAGTTCTTCCTATAGTTCCTTGATTCTTGTCTTTGCCTTCTTCAGGTCTATCATGTCGGCGCACATCTGGTTCTCCTGACATCAAATGTGCTGGTTTAACTCCTGGATAAAAGCTGCAATGGATCTATCCTTTCTGGTGCTGATCATCTCCCAGTGCTCATCTCAGCACCCACAAATCTGGTAGATAGTATCCTTGAGATCATTGCGGTAGACTTCTCCAATGCGTCCCATGGTGATGTGAGCTGCCATGCTCTTTCCTAGATTCCAAGTTGGTGCATCGAAAGAAAACTCTATGGGCTCAGTGACTGGCATGAACGTCCTTCCTGGAACTTGAACTTGAATCATCCAGCACTCTTCTTCAGGTAGAGTGGCGTTGTAGGTTCCGGTGAAGCTTGGTACTCCTATGTTCAGGTATCTAGTGACTTCCTTCAAGTGACGTCCAAAGGGTGTATCTTCATCCAGTTGAGTGAACTTGTTCCTTGCATCCGCCATCCTAAAATAGTAGAAAAGATGAGAGGTCAGAAGAGAAGAGAGTGAGTAGTGATCTAGGTCTTTAGATTAGTGGTCGTGTCCTACAGTCAGCGTGTGCTCTGATACCATCTTGTAGCGACCAGACATCAAACGGTCCAATCTCTGTGCTCCGGTGTCATCCCTGGATCAGTAATGCTGACACCACATAGTACTTGAAGGATTTATAGCAGAGCAGCAATCACACACTTATTACATCGAGTGTCTCAAAAGAGAACTTATTACAATAAATATGGCTTAAGGCCATCTAATAACGATAACAGCGGAAGGCTTGGAAGATAAGTGAGTCCATCAAGTCCAACGGCATCACTGAGTATAGAACCACGACCTAAAACTCCTTAATCATCGTCTGAAAAGTCTGCAACATTAACGTTGCAGCCCGAAAATGGGTCAGCACATGGAATATGCTGGCAATGTAACACATAGAGAATAATGGAATGAAACAACTATTCTATATGCATATTTGGCTGGTGGAAAGCTCTATGGTTACAGTTTTGCGTAAAGCCAATTATTCCCTACTGCAAAGGAATAAAATTTATTTAACTATCATGGTGGTTGTTAAACATTGAGAATGGTTGACAGCATCCTCAATCCCAATTAAACATCATCATTAAACAAACCCAGCAAAATTAATTTTGGAGTAACATGTTGAGATTCACATGATAATCCAGGTACTAGATACTCAAGATGTCCATAGCCGGGGACACGGCTAACCATGATTAGTTTATACACTCTACAGAGGTTTGCGCACTTTTCCCCACAAGACTAGATCTCCTCCATTAGATTTCTCGCACTACATGGTGTTTGAGAAACGGATGACCGAGACATAGTCTTTCAGAAGCACTAGCACCTTACGATGGGTAGACCGTACCACCTACATCCCCTACATCTGCTAGTCTACCACTGTAAGAGTTCGCACGACTTAGTCAACTATGCTAGAGCCCATAATAGCTTGTGGCTGCACACGGAAGTTTCTAGCATGAATAATCTCATGATCCCTTTGAGCCTGGGTGGCGGTCCAAAAGAAAACACGCAAATCCTGGAATACCCAGGTGCCTCAATCCACCCATATGTGTGTTTAGGTTGCCACCTTAAATAAACCATTAGTTAACAATGCTCACATCTGTCATGGATACACTCACCCAATCCACGTCTACTAGCATAGCATAGCAATAATAAGCAAACGTAGAGTAACTCCCAAAGGTTTGAAAATAAACAGGTAATAGGTTCTACCTCAACTACTTCCCAAACCCACAATTTAATTAGATCCTAGAACATGCAGGTGTGAGGATTGATCTAATGCAATAAAACTGGGTAGAGGGAAAAACATGATCAAAGTGTTACTTGCCTTGCTGATGATCCGGGAAACCTAGTGATTCGAAGTAACAAGCGGCGCACTCCGAGTACTCTATCGCAAACAAACAAGCACACAATAAGTACTCATCTAATGCACAGGTAAAACTCAAATAAGAGACCTAACCAGAAAGTTCAACTTAAGAACTCCGATTGGCAAAAAGAATCAAATCGAACGAAGCAACGAAAAACAAACGACAAAAAATAGGCTCCGTTTACTATTCTGGATCAAAGGCAATTTTTTACAGTGGCAAAAACTTGTTTAAGTTGGTTAAACGGAAAGAGGGTTTCGAGATGAAACTCCAGGCGCTTGAATCCCCTGATTCCAATAAACGAGCGAAAAGTTATACTAAAACGAAAATCGGATCAGAAATCGCGATCAGAAAAATCGCGGATTTAATCCGAGAAAAAGAAAAACAACGAACATTCGTTAAAACGAACGAACGGACGAACGCTCACTATTTAAATAAACCGGAAAACCGATCTATTTAAAATAAAACCGAAACTAAAAAATGACAAAACCGTCAGAAAACCGAACGTTTTTTTAAAACGGCGACGGGATTGAGGTAAACCTCGGCGACGGGTCCGGCGGCGGTGGCGGCGGGTCCGGTGGCGGTGGCGGCGGCTCCGGCGGCGGGCGGCGGCGGCGCGGGGCGGCGCGGGTAAGGCGGCGGCGGCGGCGCGGCTAGGGTTTGGGGGGGGGGGGCTTCCGGCTGGGCCTCCCCAGCTTTTAAAGCCAGACGGGCCTTAGTGTCCGGGTCAGACACGGCCCGTAGGTCGGTTGCGCATTTTTTTTAAATAGTTACGCTCAGAAAGAAAAATAAAATAAAAGGACTACTAAACGGACTCCAAAAATTCCGAAATAAATTTTGCCCGGCTTCTAAAATCAAGCCGCACAGGATGAACATTTATTTGGGGCCTAAATGCAATTTTGAAAAACGCACATTTTTTTCTAAATTCAAATAAAATAGCAAATAAAACCCAATAAAATCTTATTTGATTTTTTTTCATTAAATCCTCAATATTTCTTTATTTTGGGAAAGTCATTTTATTCCCTCTCTCATAATTTTTATAATAGAAATAATTGAAGATAAAATAAATAAAATCAAATGATCCTATTTTCAAAATTTGAGGCAACTCAAATATGAAAATAACGAAATCCCCAACTCTCTCCGAGGTTCCTTGAGTTGTGTGAAATTTATAGGATCGACCGAAATGCAAAATTATGATATGCAATGATGATCTAATGTATAACATTCCAAATTAAAAATTTGGGATGTTACAACGTTGGTTTCATCTAATTTGGATGAACGAGTAAAAAGTTATGGCTATTTGAAAAATCAGGGCCAAATTGTTTTACAAAAGAAAAATAGCTACGGTTAAGGTCTAACGTATAAATACGTAGACTAATTGATAATCTAATTATTCTATCTTATTAGACTAAAAATAATAAACTACGGAAGTATAAAAAAACAAAGAAAGATACCTTTATAAGGCAGAGAAATGATGACTTCGAAGAGAGGAGACAATTCCCAAAAGTCGCTCCGGAGAGAAAAAAAATATTTTTTCTTTAAAGAATCTAGTCAAACCAAAATATTGATTTAAGCCGAATCGGATGATTTTTGAAGGCTCTATGGGTCTATATTTATTGGTGGAAAAGAGGCTTAGAGGTCAAAACCTAGGCAATGTGGGACTAAATATAGACGAAAATATACGAAACAGAGATGAAAAGAGGTGGCTCGCATGGGCCTAAAGGCCTTCGGCCGGCCGCACGCGCACGCTGCGGCTGCAGTTTTTTTTACAAAATTCGGCCTAAGAAAAAAAATAATAAAAAAAGAAATGGCTGGCTGGGCCTGGCCCATATAGGATAAAGAAAAAGAAAAGATGGGGCACCCGCTGGTACTAAGATGCGCACGTGGGCGACAGTTAGTTTCAGGCGCGCGCGCAGTTTTTATTATTTGTTTGTTTTTTTAAAACAGAAAGTGATAAACTGAAAAACGAAAATAAAACCAAAACTTTATATAGGCATATTATATATCAAAATTTTCAGGTAAAGATTTTCTACGACATGAACATTTTTCTAGAATTATGTAAAATTCGCACAAATTCAGATAATTCAAAGAGTGCTACTGGTCTAATAAAATCTAATAAAAATCATTTTAGAAATACCAGAATGAATTCAAATTTATTTATCTCCAATTTTCTAATGTAGGGAATCATGTTACCCTATTTTCCATATATTTTATTTTTGGAGAAAAATAATTTGAATAAAACTCAAATAACTCCAAATTGAAAATAAATTCAAAAAGACTTTAAATGTGATCTTTGAAACTCCCAACTCATATTTCATAATTTGAAGAAGTCATTTTATATTCTCTCATGAAAATCATTGAGTTGCTTGAAGTTTTTGAATTAAAAATATTTTCAAATGAAATTCAAATCTTTTCAAAACCCTTTTCATTTATTTAAATGGAAGAAGTCATGTCATCTTCTCTCGAGGGTTTTTTATTTGAAAAGAATTTGAATTCACGGAGATCAAAATGCAAAAGGTGAAAGTTTGGTAAAGTCCTTTTATTCGCTCTCATTTAACTTTCAAAAAGTTTCGAATTTCACTCAATCAATCACACAACAATCAAACAATCAATCAATCAATCTATTTATTATAACATTCCAAAATTTAGAATTTTGGGATGTTACACCTGTAGAGCATCTTTATAATCACCCAGTTACGTTGTGACGTTTGATAGCACACTAAGTGTTCCTTCGGTATTCGGGAGTTGCATAATCTCATAGTCATAGGAACATGTATAAGTTATGAAGAAAGCAATAGCAACAAACTAAACAATCATAGTGCTAAGCTAACGGATGGGTCATGCCAATCACATCATTCTCTAATGATGTGATCCCATTCATCAAATGACAACTAATGTCTATGGCTAGGAAACTTAACCATCTTCGATTAACGAGCTAGTCAAGTAGAGGCATACTAGTGACACTATGTTTGTCTATGTATTCACACACGTACTAAGTTTCTGGTTAATACAATTCTAGCATGAATAATAAACATTTATCATGATATAAGGAAATATAAATAACAACTTTATTATTGCCTCTAGGGCATATTTCCTTCAGTCTCCCAGTTGCACTAGAGTCAATAATCTAGTTCACATCGCCATGTGATTTCACACCAATAGTTCACATCATCATGTGATTAGTTCACATCTCCATGTGACTAATACCCAATGGGTTTACTAGAGTCAATAATCTAGTTCACATCGCTATGTGATTAACACCCAAAGAGTGATCATGTTTTGCTTGTGAGAGAAGTTTAGTCTACGGGTCTGCAACATTCAGATCCGTATGTATTTTGCAAAAAATTTATGTCTATAATGATCTGCACGGAGCTACTCTAGCTAATTGCTCCCACTTTCAATATGTATCCAGATTGAGACTCAGAGTCATCCAGATCGGTGTCAGAACTTGCATTGACGTAACTCTTTACGACGAACTTTTTATCACCTCCATAACCAAGAAACATATCCTTATTCCACTAAGGATAATTTTGACCGATGTCCAGTGATCCACTCCTGGATCACTATTGTACCCTCTTGCCAAACTCTTGGTGAGGTACACAATAGGTCTGGTACACAACATAGCATACTTTATTGAACCTATGGCTGAGGCATATGGAATGACTTTTCATTCTCTTTCTATTTTCTGTCGTGGTCGGGTTTTGAGTCTTTACTCAACTTCACACCTTGCAACGCAGGCAAGAACTCCTTCTTTGACTGTTCCATTTTGAACTACTTCAAAATCTTGTCAAGGTATGTACTCATTGAAAAATATATCAAGCGTCTTGATCTATTTCTATAGATCTTGATGCTCAATATGCAAGTAGCTTCACCGAGGTCTTTCTTTGAAAAACTCCTTTCAGACACTCCTTTATGTTTTCCAGAAAATTCTACATCATTTCTGATCAACAATATGTCATTCACATATACTTATCAGAAAGGCTGTAGTGCTCCCACTCACTTTCTTGTAAATACAGGCTTTACCGCAAGTCTGTATAAAACGATATGCTTTGATCACTTTTTCAAAGCATATATTCCAACTCCGAGATGCTTGCACCAGTCCATAGATGGATCGCTGGAGCTTGCACACTTTATTAGCACCTTTAGGATTGACAAAACCTTCTTGTTGCATCATATACAAGTCTTCTTTAATAAATCCATTAAGGAATGTATTTTGACATCCATTTGCCAGATTTCATAAAATGTGGCAATTGCTAACATGATTTGGACAGACTTAAGCATCGCTACGAGTGAGAAAATCTGATCGTAGTCAACATCTTGAACTTGTTGAAAACCTTTTGCGACAATTTGAGCTTTATATATAGTAATAATACTATCAGCGTCTGTCTTCTTATTGAAGATGCATTTATTCTCAATGGCTTGCGGATCATTGGGCAAGTCAACCAAAGTCCACACTTTGTTCTCATACATGGATCCCATCTCAGATTTCATGGCCTTAAGCCATTTCACGGAATCTAGGCTCAACATCGCTTCCTCATAGTTCTTAGGTTCGTCATGGTCTAGTAAGATGACTTCCAGAACAGGATTACCGTACCACTCTGGTGTGGAACGTACTCTGGTTGACCTACGAGGTTCGGTAGTAACTTGATCTGAAGTTTCATGATCATCATCATTAACTTCGTCACTAATTGGTGTTGGCATCACTGGAACTGATTTCAGTGATGAGCTACTTTCCAATTCGAGAGAAGGTACAATTACATCATCAAGTTCTACTTTCCTCCCACTCACTTCTTTCGAGAGAAACTCCTTCTCTAGAAAGGATCCATTTTTAGTAACAAAGATCTTGCCTTCGGATCTGTGATAGAAGGTGTACCCAACAGTTTCTTTTGGGTATCCTATGAAGACGCACTTCTCTGATTTGGATTTGAGCTTATCAGGTTGAAACTTTTTCACATAAGCATCGCAACCCCAAATTTTAAGAAACGACGGCTTAGGTTTCTTGCTAAACCACAGTTCATACGGTGTCGTCTCAACGGATTTTTAGACGGTGCCCTATTTAACGTGAATGCAACTATCTCTAATGCATAACCCCAAAACGATATTGGTAATTCGGTAAGAGACATCATAGATTGCACCATATCTAATAAAGTACGGTTATGATGTTCGGACATTCCATTACATTGTGGTGTTCCAGGTGGCGTGAGTTGCGAAACTATTCCACATTGTTTCAAATGAAGACCAAACTCGTAACTCAAATATTTGTTTCTGCAATCAGATCGTAGAAACTTTATTTTCTTGTTACGATGATTTTCCACTTCACTCTGAAATTCTTTGAACTTTTCAGATGTTTCAGACTTATGTTTCATCAAGAAGATATACCCATATCTGCTCAAATCATCTGTGAAGGTGAGAAAATAACGATACCCTCCGCGAGCCTCAACACTCATTGGACCACACACATCAGTATGAATTATTTCCAAGAAGTCTGTTGCTCGCTCCATTGTTCCAAAGAACGGAGTCTTAGTCATCTTGCCCATGAGGCATGGTTCGCAAGCATCAAGTGATGCATAATCAAGTGATTCCAAAAGTCCACCAGCATGGAGTTTCCTCATGTGCTTTACACAAATATGACGTAAACGGCAGTGCCACATATAAGTTGCACTATCATTATTAACTTTGCATCTTTTGGCTTCAATATTATGAATATGTGTATCACTATGTTCGAGCTTCAATAAACCATTTATATTGAGTGTATGACCATAGAAGGTTTTATTCATGTAAATAGAACAACAATTATTCTTTGACTTAAATGAATAACCGTATTGCAATAAACATGATCCAATCATATTTATGCTCAACGCAAACACCAAATAACATTTATTTTAGGTTCAACACTAATCCCGAAGGTAAAGGGAGTGTGCGATGGTGATCTTATCAACCTTGGAATCACTTCCAACTCACATCATCACCTCGCCCTTAACTAGTCTCCGTTTATTTTGCAACTCTTGTTTCGAGTTACTACTCTTAGCAACTGAACCAATATCAAATACTGAGGGGTTCCTATAAACACTAGTAAAGTACACATCAATAACATGTATATCAAATATACCTTTGTTCACTTTGCCATCCTTCTTATCCGCCAAGTATCTAGGGCAGTTCCACTTCCAATGACCATTTGCTTTGCAGTAGAAGCACTCAGTTCTAGGCTTGGGTCTAGCTTTGGTCTTCTTCATGGGAGTGGCAACTTGCTTGCCATTCTTCTTGAAGTTCGCTTTCTTTCCCTTGCCCTTTTACTTGAAACTAGTGGTCTTGTCAACCATCAACATTTGATGCTTTTCTTGATTTCTACCTTCGTTGATTTCAGCATCACGAAGAGCTCGGGAATCATTTTCGTCATCCCTTGCATATTATAGTTCATCACGAAGTTCTAGTAACTTGGTGATAGTGACTAGAGAACTTTGTCAATCACTATATTATATGGAAGATTAACTCCCACTTGATTTAAGTGATTGTAGTACTCAGACATTCTGAGCACATGCTCACTAGCCGAGCTATTCTCCTCCATCTTGTAGGCAAAGTACTTGTCGAAGGTCTCATACCTCTCGATTCAGGCATGGGTCTGAAATACCAATCTCAACTCTTGGAACATCTTATATGCTCCGTGGCGTTCAAAACATTTTTGAAGTCCCGATTCTAAGATGCAAAGCATGGTGCACTAAACTATCAAGTAGTCATCATACCGAGCTTTGTCAAATGTTAATAATGTCTGCATTTGCTCCTGCAATAGTTATGTCACCTAGTGCTGCACTCAAGGACATAATTCTTCTATGCAGCAACGAGAATAATCCTCAGATCACGGATCCAATCCGCATCATTGCTACTATCATCTTTCAACATAGTTTTCTCTAGGAACATATCATAAATAAAAAGGGGGAGCTATACGCGAGCAATTAATCTACAACGTAGATATGCAAATACTATCAGGACTAAGTTCATGATAAATTTAAGTTCAATTAATCATATTACTTAAGAACTCCCACTTAGATAGACATCCCTCTAATCATCTGAGTGATCACGTGATCCATATCAACTAAACCATGTCCGATCATCACGTGAGATGGAGTAGTTTTCAATGGTGAACATAACTATGTTGATCATATCTACTATATGATTCACGCTCGATCTTTCGGTCTCAGTGTTCCGAGGCCATAACTGCATATGCTAGGCTCGTCAAGTTTAACTTGAGTATTCTGCGTGCGCAAAACTGGCTTGCACCCGTTGTATGTGAACATAGAGCTTATCACACCCGGTCATCACGTGGTGTCTCGGCACGACGAACTGTAGCAACGGTGCATACTCAGGGAAAACACTTATACCTTGAAATTTAGTGAGAGATCATCTTATAATGCTATTGCCGAACTAAGCAAAATAAGATGCATAAAGGATAAACATCACATGCAATCAATATAAGTGATATGATATGGCCATCATCATCTTGTTCCTTTGATCTCCATCTCCAAAGCACCGTCATGATCACCATTGTCACCGGCTTGACACCTTGATCTCCATGGAAGCATCGTTGTCTTCTCGCCAACTATTGCTTCTACGACTATCGCTACCACTTAGTGATAAAGTAAAGCAATTACATGGTGATTGCATTTCATACAATAAAGCGACAACCATATGGCTCCTGCCAGTTGCCGATAACTGTGTTACAAAACATGATCATCTCATACAATAAAATTTAGCATCATGTCTTGACCATATCACATCACAACATGCCCTTCAAAAACAAGTTAGACGTCCTCTACTTTGTTGTTGCAAGTTTTACGTGGCTGCTGCGAGCTTAGCAAGAACCGTTCTTACCTACGCATCAAAAACCACAACGCGGTATAGTGATTGCTTTTTGATCTTCAGAAAGAACCATGTTCATTGAATCTGATTCAACTAAAGTTGGAGAAACTGACACCCACCAGCCACCTATGTGCGAAGCACATCGGTAGAACCAGTCTCGCGTAAGCGTACGCGTAATGTCGGTCTGGGCCGCTTCATCCAACAATGCCGCTGAATCAAGAACCAACTAGTGACGGAAAGCAATATGCATATACCCACCCCACAAATCATTTGTGTTCTACTCGTGCATATAACATCTACACATAGACCTGGCTCGAACGGCACTGTTGGGGAACGTAGTAATTTCAAAAAAATTCCTACGCACGCGCAAGATCTATCATGGTGATGCATAGCAACGAGAGGGGAAGAGTGTTGTCCACCTACCTTCGTAGACCGTAAGCGGTAGCGCTATGACAACGCGGTTGATGTAGTAGTACGTCTTCAAGATCCGACCGATCCTAGTACCGAAAGTATGGCACCTCTGCGATCTGCACATGTTCAGCTCGGCGATGTCCCACGAACTCTTGATCCAGCTGAGTGTTGAAGGAGAGCTTCGTCAACACGACGGCGTGATGACGGTGATGATGAAGCTACCGGCGCAGGGCTTCGCCTAAGCACTACGACGATATGACCGAGGTGGATTATGGTGAAGGGGGGCACCGCACACTGCTAAGAGATCAATGATCAACTTGTGTGTCTATGGGGTGCCCCCTACCCCTGTATATAAAGGAGCAAGGGAGGAGGCCAGATGGCCCTTGGTGGCGTGCCAAGGAGGGGAGGAGTCCTCCTCCTAGTAGGAGTAGGACTCCCCTTTCCTGGTCCTACTAGGAGGAGGAAGGGGGAAGGAAAGAGAGGGAGAGAGGGAGGGAAAGAGGGGGCGCCACCCCCCTCCTTGTCCAATTCGGACTCCCAGGGGGGGCAACCCTAAGGCCCCCTCCTCTCTCTCACACCAGGCCCATGTTGGCCCATTAGTTCCCCCGGGGATTCCGATAACCCCCCGACACTGTGATAATTATCCGGTGACCCCGAAGCTCATCCGGTGTCCGAATATAGTCATCCAATATATCAATCTTTATGTCTCAACCATTTCGAGACTCCTCGTCATGTTCGTGATCACATCCGGGAATCTGAAATTTCTTCGGTACATCAAAACACATAAACTCATAATACCGATCATCACCGAACGTTAAGCGTGCGGACCCTACGGGTTCGAGAACTATGTAGACATGACCGAGACACGTTTCCGGTCAATAACCAATAGCAGAACCTAGATGTTCATATTGGCTCCCACATATTCTATGAAGATCTTTATCGGTCAAACCGCATAACGATATACGTTGTTCCCTTTGTCATCGGTATGTTACTTGCCCAAGATTCGATCATCGGTATCATCATACCTAGTTCAATCTCGTTATCGGCAAGTTTCTTTACTCGTTCCACAATGCATCATACAGTAAATAACTCATTAGTCACATTGCTTGCAAGGCCTATAGTGATGTGCATTACCGAGAGGGCCCAGAGATACCTCCCCGATAATCGGAGTGACAAATCCTAATCTCGATCTATGCCAACTCAACAAACACCATCGGGGACACCTGTAGAGCATCTTTATAATCACCCAGTTATGTTGTGACATTTGATAGCACACTAAGTGTTCCTCCGGTATTCGGGAGTTGTGTAATCTCATAGTCATAGGAACATCTATAAGTTATGAAGAAAGCAATAGCAACAAACTAAACATCATAGTGCTAAGCTAACGGATGGGTCATGTCAATCACATCATTCTCTAATGATGTGATCCCATTCATCAAATGACAACTCATGTCTATTGTCGGTGTCAAAACCGGCGGATCTCGGGTAGGGGTTCCCGAACTGTGAGTCTGAGGTCGATGGTAACAGGAGACAGGGAACACGTTGTTTACCCAGGTTCGGTCCCTCTCTACGGAGGTAATACCCTATGTCCTGCTTGATTGATCTTGATGAATATGAGTATTACAAGAGTTGATCTACCACGAGATCGTAATAGCCAAACTCTAGAGGTCTAGCTTGTATGGCTATGGTAATGAATATCTCCCTTTCCTCCGGACCAAGTCCTCCGGTTTATATAGACACCGGGAGGATCTAGGGTTACATAAGGTCGGTTACAAAGAAAGGAATCTACATATTTGGTCGCCAAGCTTGCCTTCCACGCCAAGGAGAGTCCCATCCAGACACGGGTACAGTCTTCGGTCTTCGTGTTCTTCACAACCCATCAGTCCGGCCCATGGCTAATAGGCCGGACGCCCGAGGACCCCTTAATCCAGGACTCCCCCAGTAGCCCCTGAACCTGGCTTCAATGACAAGGTATCTAGCGCGTAGATCTGTCTTCGGCATTGCAAGGCAGGTTCCTCCTTCCGAACTCCAAGATAGTCTTCAGACGTATTGATCATATCCGGACCTGTAACACACACACACACACACACACACACCACACACAACCGCAGAGAGAATATAATATTCCATGAGTCCAATCTACTGACAACTTTTTACAACATGACATCACGTCTGCCCGGTCATAATTTCGAACCGTTTTTCGTCTGCCGCTCCACGTTTCGAGACATGGTTGCCATTGGCACGTCTTGTCGAAGCAGAGATCGTGTCCCCTTATTGCGGGATTCTCATCAATACGGGCGTGGGTAACCCAACAGTGCCGTTTAAATAGCCCTGGGGAGTAGGCGAATTTTCAGGCGAGTGGGGAGGCGTTCAATATTCACTGCCCTTATAAGGAGATAAGAATCCTCTTTCTTCTCCCACGCCTTCTCTCGTCCTCTGCCCTTCCACTCTTGAGCTCCAGCACCCAAGTTCTCATCTTTTCCCCACTTTGAGCAAGCACTCAACCATGTCCGGATCTGGAGGTCAAGGCAAGTGGATGGCCTCCTCCGTCAAGGAGGAGGACATTGCCGAGCTTCGGGCGGCCGGGTACCTGGTGAAGGAAATCGCCCATCGTCTTCCAGCCCAGGGGAAAATCGTCCCCACACCGAAGCCCAACGAGAGGGTAGTATTCGTCCCTCATTTCCTCCGCGGGCTAGGGTTTCCACTCCACCCCTTCGTCCGCGGTTTTATGTTGTATTACGGGCTAGATTTCCATGATCTATCCCCAAACTACTTCCTCAACATCTCGGCGTTCATCGTCGTGTGTGAGGCCTTCCTCCGCATCCAACCCCACTTCGGGCTGTGGCTTAAGGTCTTCAATGTGATGCCGAAGGTGGTGGATGGCCAGCACATGGAGTGCGGAGGCGCCATGGTGAGCAAGCTGGCCAATGTCTCTAGCCAAAAGGCACTTCCATGGAGACTATATAAGATTGCAGAAACATTGGTTCTACATCACAGAACCCCGTGGCGCCACCTGGGCCACAACTGCCGAATTCAACTCCGACGCTCCCATGCGACTCACCTCCTGGGTTGAGAAGAGCCCGAATTGGTGTTCGCCAGACGAGCTGAAAGCGCTGCTGAGGGTGTCCTGGATTAGGGGGTTTCCGGATAGCCGGACTATACCTTCGGCCGGACTCCTGGACTATGAAGATACAAGATTGAAGACTTTGTCCCGTGTACGGAAGGGACTTTCCTTGGCGTGGAAGGCAAGCTTGGCGATACGAATATGTAGATCTCCTACCATTGTCACCGACTCTGTGTAACCCTAGCCCTCTCCGGTGTCTATATAAACCAGAGGGTTCTAGTCCATAGGATGAACAACAATCATACCATAGGCTAGCTTCTAGGGTTTAGCCTCTCTGATCTCGTGGTAGATCTACTCTTGTACTACCCATATCATCAATATTAATCAAGCAGGACGTAGGGTTTTACCTCCATCAAGAGGGCCCGAACCTGGGTAAAACATCGTGTCCCCTGCCTCCTGTTACCATCCGCCTAGACGCACAGTTTGGGACCCCCTACCTGAGATCCGCCGGTTTTTACACCAACATTGGTGCTTTCATTAAGAGTTCCTCTGTGTCGTCACTTTTAGGCCCGATGGCTTCTCCGATCATTAACAGCGATGCGATCCAGGGTGAGACCTTTCTCCCCGGACAGATCTTCGTATTTGGCGGCTTTGCACTGCGGGCCAATTCGCTTGGCCATCTGGAGCAGATCGAAAGCTACGCCCCTGGCCATCAGGTCAGATTTGGAAGTTTAAACTACACAGCGACCTCCGCGGAGACTTGATCTTCGACGGATTCGAGCCGCAGCCGAGCGCGCCGCACTGTCACGATGGGCATGATCTAGCTCTACCGCCGAACAGCACCTTGGAGGCCGCACCCGCATCAGCTCCGACCCTTAATTCGGAGCCAACTGCGCCAATCGACGATCGGTGGTTAGACACCGCCTCGGGGGCTGCAATCTCTACGGCGATCGAGCCGAACACCAGCCCTATTCTCTGCGAAGCCCGTGACTCCAAGGAGCCGGACTCCTCTCCAGACTCCGAGCCCTCCGCGCCCCTACCGATCGAACCCGATTGGGCGCCGATCATGGAGTTCACCGCCGCGGACATCTTTCAGCACTCGCCCTTCGGCGATATTCTGAATTCACTAAAGTCTCTCTCTTTATCAGGAGAGCCCTGGCCGGACTATGGTCAGCAAGGTTGGGATGCGGATGATGAAGAAATTCAAAGCCCACCCACCACCCACTTCGTAGCCACTGTCGATGATTTAACCGACATGCTCGACTTCGACTCCGAAGACATCGACGGTATGGACGCCGATGCAGGAGACGATCAAGAACCAGCGCCTATAGGGCACTGGAAAGCCACCTCGTCGTATGATATATACATGGTGGACACCCCAAAAGAAGGCAATGGCGATGGAACAGCGGAGGATGACCCCTCCAAGAAGCAGCCTAAGCGCCGGCGTCAGCGGCGCCGCTCTAAATCCCGCCAAAGCAAAAACGGTGATTCCGGCACGGGAGATAATAACACCCCGGACAGTGCCGAAGACAACCACCTCCAGCAAGATTCAGCACAGGAGGATGGAGAAGCCAGCCCTCATGAGAGAGCGGCAGACAGAGAGGTCGAGGACGATAATTATATGCCTCCCTCCGAAGACGAGGCAAGCCTCGACGACGACGAATTTGTCGTGCCGGAGGATCCCGTCGAACAAGAGCGTTTCAAACGCAGGCTTATGGCCACGGCGAGCAGCCTCAAGAAAAAACAGCAACAGCTTAGAGCTGATCAAGATTTGCTAGCCGACAGATGGACTGAAGTCCTTGCGGCCGAAGAGTATGAACTCGAACGCCCCTCCAAGAGCTACCCAAAGCGCAGGTTGCTACCCCGATTAGAGGAGGAAGCACCTAAACCTACATCACCAGCGCATGATGCGGCCGACCGGCCACCCCGTGGCCGCGACAGAGAGGCCTCTTGGCCCTCCACTCAAGCCGCACCCCGGCGCCGCTCAAAAAATACCAAGGCACGGGAAAATGCGCCAGACCTGCGAGATATATTGGAGGACAAGGCAAGGCAAACAAGATCGATCTACGGATCGCGTGGGCGCCCCACGGCACGAGACGGTAATCGTCACTCCGGATACAGTAAATCCGGCCGGGCCGAACACAGTAGACAAAGCTCGTTTGAGCTGCGTCGTGATATAGCCCAATACAGAGGCGCCGCACACCCACTATGCTTCACAGATGAAGTAATGGATCATCAAATCCCCGAGGGTTTCAAACCCGTGAACATCGAATCATACGATGGCACAACAGATCCTGCGGTATGGATCGAGGACTATCTCCTTCATATCCACATGGCCCGCGGTGATGACCTACACGCCATCAAATACCTCCCACTCAAGCTTAAAGGACCAGCTCGGCATTGGCTTAACAGCTTGCCAGCAGAATCAATTGGTTGTTGGGAGGACCTGGAAACCGCATTCCTCGACAATTTCCAGGGCACTTATGTGCGACCACCAGACGCCGATGACCTTAGCCACATAATTCAGCAGCCAGAGGAATCGGCCAGACAATTCTGGACACGGTTCCTAACCAAGAAAAATCAAATCGTCGACTGTCCGGACGCAGAGGCCCTAGCAGCCTTCAAGCATAACATCCGCGACGAGTGGCTTGCACGGCACCTAGGACAGGAAAAGCCGAAATCTATGGCAGCCCTCACGACACTTATGACCCGCTTTTGCGCGGGAGAAGACAGCTGGCTAGCTCGCAGCAATAACATGACCAAGAGCCCTGGTAATTCGGATACCAAGGACAGCAGTGGCAGGTCGCGTCGCAACAAGCAAAAGCGCCGCATTAACGGCGACAATGCTGAGGATACGACAGTTAATGCCGGATTCAGAGGCTCTAAACCCGGTCAGCGGAAAAAGCCATTCAAAAGAAATACTCCGGGCCCGTCCAGTTTGGACCGAATACTCGACCGCTCATGCCAGATACATGGCACCCCCGAAAAACCAGCCAATCACACCAACAGGGATTGTTGGGTGTTCAAGCAGGCAGGCAAGTTAAATGCCGAAAGCAGAGACAAGGGGCTGCATAGCGATGACGAGGAGGAGCCCCGGCCGCCGAACAACAGTGGACAGAAAGGTTTTCCCCCACAAGTGCGGACGGTGAACATGATATACGCAACCCACGTCCCCAAGAGGGAGCGGAAGCGTGCGCTAAGGGACGTATACGCGATGGAGCCAGTCGCCCCAAAGTTCAACCCATGGTCTTCCTGCCCGATCACTTTTGATCGAAGGGACCACCCCACTAGCATCCGTCATGGCGGATTCGCCGCATTGGTTCTAGACCCAATTATTGACGGATTTCACCTCACTAGAGTCCTTATGGACGGCGGCAGCAGCCTGAACCTGCTTTACCAGGATACAGTGCGGAAAATGGGCATCGATCCCTCGAGGATTAAACCCACTAAAACGACCTTTAAAGGCGTCATACCAGGTGTAGAGGCCAACTGTACAGGCTCAGTTACACTTGAAGTGGTCTTCGGATCTCCGGATAATTTCCGAAGCGAGGAGTTAATCTTCGACATAGTCCCGTTCCGCAGTGGCTATCACGCACTGCTCGGGCGAACCGCATTTGCCAAGTTCAATGCGGTGCCGCACTACGCATACCTCAAGCTCAAGATGCCAGGCCCTCGAGGAGTCATCACGGTCAATGGAAACACCGAACGCTCTCTCCGAACGGAGGAGCATACGGCGGCTATCGCAGCGGAAGTACAAAGCAGCCTCTCAAGGCAATTCTCCAGTCCGGCCATTAAACGTCTGGACACCGTCAAGCGCGCCCGGAGTAACCTACAACAAGACCGCCTGGCACGTTCCGAGCAAGCGTAGCAATGCGGCCCCAACCCCAGCCCTCGCGAACTTGCGAAACCAGTGTTGCGCGTACATAACTACGCTCTGGAAATACCATGGGCACAGGGGGAGGGGCACCATCACGGCACGCCCGAAACGCGGCTTAAACCGCACTAGGGGCTGCCGATTTCTTAATTTTCTCTTATTTTCAGGACTCCATTCTTCGGAAGGCTTGTCCGGCAGTACAATTGCCGCACAAACGATACAACCAGGGAAGCAGAAAGCTACGCCGCACTATGGAACTCTAAGGTGGTCTCTATAACGAGCAGTATACCTGTTTCACATAACATTCCGCAGCTCGCCCCTGGAAAGGACATGTTAAATAGTCCCATCTTTTGCTTATTGCACTATTTGTATCGTTCTGCTTTGATCGCAGCTTTTTTAAATAAACAATGCATAGCTTCCGTCTATTATTGCATTACTCTTTTTTACGAATATATGTTCATTAATGACATGTTGCACCCGTACACTTTGGTACGGCCAATACGCCAGGGGCTTAAGTACCCCACAATACGGTGTGAGAAGTCCGAACACTTTCACAAGTGCGGCACCCCGAACTTATAGCATTATATGCATCGGCTCCGAATCATGTCTTGGGTCAATAGTTGGGTTTGCCCGGCTCCTATGTTTTGGTACCTTACGTTCCGTTATATCGGCTAAGGTAGCACTAGGAGAACTACTGCGATTGTGCCCCAGTTGAGCTGGGCTAAGCACCTCAGTAGAGAAAGCTAAAACTGACCGTCATGATGAGGCGAGAGCTGGTCGCTGTTCGAGAGGTTTTCGAGTCCCTAAAGACTTATGCCGCTTAGAGCGAGGAGTCGGCTTTGTCCGGCCTAGGCGTGGATAGCGCCCCGAACTCGGTCTTCCGAACACTAGGGGCTTCGCCGAAATTTAAAATTATAGAATTCTATGGCTAAGTGAGAGTGTTTAAGCATTATAGTCCGATTGCCTTGTTCGTTGTGTTGAGCGCCTCCCTCGAAGGACCCAAGAATGGGAAAAAGAGCGCTCATGTTTATCCCGAACACCCCAGCACTCGTGGCATGGGGGCAGAAGCCGACGACTCGCCATCTCTCAAATTTGATAAACGTCCGCACAGAAGATAATATTTTAAATTCAAAAGCGTTGCTTAGTTCATATGAACAAGTTTTCAGCGTACAGGATCACAAATGCGAGTTTACTCAAATATTACATCTTTGGAGCATTCATCCGCTATAAGGCGGGCACCCTTCAGGACGCCCTCATAATATGCTTCCGGGACGCGATGCTCCTTGCCCGGCGGCGGCCCGTCCTTCACCAGCTTCTCCGCATCCATCTTGCCCCAGTGCACTTTAGCACGGGCAAGCGCCCTACGGGCACCTTCGATGCAGATGAAGCACTTGATTACTTCAAGCCATGGACAGGCATTCACCAGCCCGAAGTAGCTCCTAGGCAGAGCCTCTCCAGGCCAAAGCCGAACTATGAGGCCCTTTATGGCCTGTTCGGCCACCTTGTGGAGCTCGACCATTTGCTTCAGCTGGTCGCTCAAAGGCACCAGGTGTCCGGCCTCAGCATACTGAGACTAGAACACCTTCTCCGTCGAACTCCCCTCCTCGGCTCGGTAGTAGGCGGCGGCATCAGACGCGCTATGGGGCAAATCTGCGAATGCTCCTGGAGAGCTCCGGACTCGGGTAAGTAACAAGTAATTCACTTTCACGTGCTTGCTTTGCATAATGAATGCCTTACCCGCCGCTATCTTCTTCATATCTCAATTTCTTGGAGGGCTTTCTGGGCTTCGGCCTTGGCAGACTTCGCGCTTTCGAGGGCTGCCGCAAGCTCGGACGCTTGCGTCTTTGAGTCAAGCTCCAAACTCTCGTGTTTTTTCACGAGAGCCTGGAGCTCTTTCTGCACCTCCTCCACCCGCGCCTCCTGCTTCCCTCTCTCTGTGCGCTCCGCGGCCGCTCTGTTTTCGGCCTCGGACAGCGCTTTCTTAAGGGTTTCCACCTCGGTCGTGGCCCCTATAATAGCACGTTGATCCTGTCATTTTTTGCAACCACATCTTCTCTATATACTTGCGCAAGGTATTACTTACCTTCCTTCTCCTCGAGTTGCCTCTTGGCATGGCCGAGCTCGTTCTCGGACCGCGCGAGGTTTTGCTTCAGCGTATCCACCTCCACAGTCAGTGCGGCGGAGGCCAGCAGCGAAGCCTGCATACGCATATTGACTTGATTATGTTAGACTCCTGCGAATGTTATTAGATCCTCTATTCGGCTTTTCTTGCCGAACGCCGAACAGAGCATCAGGGGCTACTGTCTATGCGGTAATATTTCTACATATTCTTTACTTACCTCAAAGCCTGTTAGAAGGCTGGCACAGGCTTCAATCAGTCCGCTCTTGGCGGACTGAACCTTCTGGATCACCGCACTCATAATAGTGCGGTGCTCCTCATCGATGGAGGCACCATTAAGCATCTCCAGCAAATTGTCCGGTGCCTCCGGTTGGACGGAGGTCACCGGCTCGGTAGGCTTGCTCCTCTTGGAAGGAGGCTGCCTACCGGAGTCCGGAACCGTTGAAGGTTCCGGCGCGGTGTCCGGCTCAAGGCCGGACTTGGAGCCCTTGGGGGTTCTATCCCCTTTACGCCTGGATTCCGAGAGGTCACCTTGCGGCGCCTCCAGGACCACCTCCTCCTGGCTTGGAACCTGTTGGGATGCCACCGCGCTGTCGTCCGTAGGATGGGGGGAGGTAGCCGTCGGAAGCGAATTCATGTCCGACGAATCCAGGGAACCGCTCGACGACACGTCGAGCCGGTCTTTGGGTGGACTGCATAAACGTGTTCGACGCAAGGAAAAGCTGTGCAATGGGGGAATACTATGAATCACTCTGGTATCCGGATACTTACGATCTCGGCAGGGGCTTGGCCCTGTGCGGACACTCCTCTTCGCCGTCGTCGGCGTTGGTGGAGTAGTCCGGAGGAGGGTTCTTCCCCTTCTTGGACCCTTCGGCCTCCCCAGTTGGGGCGACCTTCCTTTTCTTCCCTCCCCCCGCTGGAGGGGGAGAGGTCTCTTCTTCCTCCTCCTCGTCTTCATGGGAGGAGTGCGCCTTGGAGTCGTGGGATGATGAATCCAACACCTCCTGGCGCCGGGAACTCTTTCGAGTCCCCGTGGCCTTCTTCTCCGGCACCACATAGGGTGCCGGAACCAGCAGCTTCGCCAAGCGAGCGTCCGCTGGGCCTTCGGGCAAAGGAGCCGGACAGTTGATCTGTCCAGACGTCTCCTGCCAATCCTGTCAAAGGTAAGGGAGCTTAGATCCCGCATGGAGTCAAACTATGAAAGACTAATACCCTGTAAAAGGTAAAAACAGCTTACCGCACAAGCGTGACGCTACGTGCTGAATCCGCGATCCTCGGTAGCGGATGCGGGGGCCTCGGCGCCTTTGAAAAGAACCTTCCAGGCATCTTCGTACGTCGTGTCGAAGAGCCTGCTCAGAGTTCAGTGCCGCGCTGGGTCGAACTCCCACAGGTTGAAAGCCCGTTGTTGACACGGGAGGATCCGGCGGATGAGCATAACCTGGACTACGTTGACAAGTTTGAGCTTCTTGTCCACCAGGGTTTGGACACATGCTTGGAGTCCAGTCAGCTCTCCTTTTTTACCCCACGACAGGCCCGTCTCTTTCCAGGAGGCGAGCCGCGTAGGGGGTCCGGATCGGAACTCGGGGGCTGCGACCCATTCAGGGTCGCGCGGCTCGGTGATGTAAAACCACCCCAATTGCCACCCCTTTAGGGACTCCATGAAGGAGCCCTCGAGCCATAGGACTTTGGGCATCTTGCCCACCATGGCGCCTCCGCACTCCGCCTGGGTGCCACGCACCACCTTCGGCTTGACATTGTCTTGAGCCATAGGCTGAAATGGGAGCGGATGCAGAAGAAAGCCTCGCACACGACGATAAACGCCGAGATGTTGAGGACAAAGTTCGG
This sequence comes from Triticum aestivum, assembly GCF_018294505.1. NCBI lineage: Eukaryota > Viridiplantae > Streptophyta > Magnoliopsida > Poales > Poaceae > Triticum > Triticum aestivum. The sequence goes on from NC_057806.1 coordinate 122,919,828, forward strand.
GGCCAGATCATGGAAATCCGGGCCATAGTAGAACATGAGCCCCCGGACAAACGGGTGGAGAGGGAAGCCCAGTCCGCGGAGGAAATTGGTGAGGAACACCACCCTCTCATGGGGCCTAGGGGTGGGGATGAGCTGCCCCTCTTCGGGAAGCTGGCGCGCAATGTCATTAGACAAGTATCCGGCCTTCCTTAGTTTTTTGATGTGTCCCTCCGTGACGGAGGAGACCATCCACTTGCCTCCCGCTCCGGACATGGCAGGAGAAGGTTGAGGTGGGGTGTGCGGACATGGGCGCTGGAGCTCGAGTGCGCGGAAATGGATAGGCAAAGGAGGAAGAAGGCATGGATGAAAAGGTGGATCCTTATCCCCTTATATGGGCGGACGCGACTATGCGTCCCCACCCGCCTGGTAAAACTCACTTATCTCCTAAGTGCCGTAATCAATGGCGCGGTTGGGTTACCCACGCCCGTATTGATGAGAATCCCGGAATAAGGGGACACGATCTCTGCTTTGACAAGATGTGCCAAGGAAACCGCCTCGCTAAATGTGCTGAGGTGGGACAGTAAAACGATTTGAATAAAGACTTGGCCGTGGTGTGATGTCACGCTACGGAATACGTCAGCAGATTAGATTTGTCTAAATATTATTCTCTCTATGGCAATATGTGGAAACTTATTTTGCAGAGCCGTACACTACCTTTGTGTTCAAAATCTTCTATGAAGTACTTGGAGGAGGAACCCGCCTTGCAATGCCGAAGACAATCTGCGCGCCGGACTCGTCATCATTGAAGCCTGGTTCAGGGGCTACTAAGGGAGTCCTGGATTAGGGGGTGTCTGGATAGCCGGACTATACCTTCGTCCGGACTCCTGGACTATGAAGATACAAGATTGAAGACTTCGTCCCGTGTACGGAAGGGACTTTCCTTGCGTGGAAGGCAAGCTTGGCGATACGAATATGTAGATCTCCTACCATTGTAACCGACTCTGTGTAACCCTAGCCCTCTCCGGTGTCTATATAAACCGGAGGGTTTTAGTCCATAGGACGGAGGACAATCATACCATAGGCTAGCTTCTAGGGTTTAGCCTCTCTGATCTCGTGGTAGATCTACTCTTGTACTACCCATATCATCAATATTAATCATGCAGGACGTAGGGTTTTACCTCCATCAAGAGGGCCCGAACCTGGGTAAAACATCGTGTCCCCTGCCTCCTGTTACCATCCGCCTAGACGCACAGTTTGGGACCCCCTACCCGAGATCTGCCGGTTTTGACACCGACAGCTGCAGACGCGCATTCAAAGCATGGTGGACAAAGATGTCAAACTTGTCGATGTATTCCAGGTGATGCTAGTTCGCCAGATTCTCCCCTGCCAAAGCCGAAGTCACTCTCTATGGGAGTTTAATCCGAAGAAACACCAAACCCTGGAGAGGCTCTTCGAAACAACCCATGAAGATGCCTGGAAGTTGCTCTTTAAGGGCAATGAGATACCGACGGCCACAGACTCGGACCGCGGGTACAACATTAATCGCCCCGCCAACAAGGTAAATCTTTACTGCATCCTGCACTTGCTTGTTTCAAGGATGATATCTAAGCTTTCATTATTATGGCTCCTTCAGGACTGGATGGAGGAGGCGAAGCGGATCCAATGTCTAGCTCCGCTGCCTTAAGAACCAGTCATCCCGCGTTTAGCAAAGATGCTGGTGCCGGCAGCCTATAAGGCGCCGGAGAAGAAGGCCACAGGGAAGGCCAAGGGGGTCCAGAGTGGCCCCCGCCGTAAGGGCGCTTCATACGTGACGTCCGAAGACAAGACCCACTCCTCCGCCGCCGAAGACGACGACGATGATGAGGAGGAGGAGAACAACCCTCCCCCTGATGAGGGAAAGAAGAAGAGGGCGGCCTCCATGAACCTGGAGGCGGAGATGTCCAAGAAAGGGAAGGGCTCCCTTACGGATAACTCCACGTGGGACGTCGACAGCAGTCCGGAGAGATGCCCCCGCAATAAGCCTCGGGCTGCATCGTAAGTGCTAGGACCCATACATGCCCATAAATCTAGCCTCTCCTCTTTATTGTATTGACATGATTAGTTACACTATTGCAGTCCGGCCCATGACATCTCCCAGCGATCCTCGTCACGAGGTTCGTTGGATTCAAAGGCGATGGCCAGCGAGTCACCGCCGGCCGCTCACTCCCCCACGGCCAAGGATGACGCAGAGGTGCTGTCCAGAAGGACTTTCCCAGGTCGGGGAGAGGCTCAGGAGGCGCTAGAAGGCGATGCCTCCGTCGCTGGACACCAGGGGGAGCCAATCCCCATGGAGACTGGTGGTGAGGAGGGCCGTATTCAGTTCATCCCTCAGCCAGACTCGATTTCGGAGATCGATGCGGCTCCGGAATCCGGCACGCAACCTTCTTCGAAAGAAGGGGGTATGCCTACTCCACCGGTGACCCCTGTCCACCCAGGGGCACTGGATAATCTGCTGGAAGCGCTGTGAGGGGCTTCCATTGTGGATGAGCACGGTGTTCTTATGGGCACGGTGATTGAAAGGGTTTAGTCTGCCAAGAGCGAAAACTGAAGCCTGCAGCAGCCTGCTGGCAGGTTTTGAGGTAAGCGACACAAAAAGAGAAAATCCCCATATATACGGTAGCCCCTGAGACACTGTCCGGTGTTCGGAAAGAGAAAGCCGGACAAAGTATCAATCCTTTATTGTAGGAAACTAACTAAATTGTCTGAAATGAATACGCATGCGTCGCTGTTGGCCGCAGCCTCACATACTGCCGAGGTCTCCAAACTGAAGCGGAGACCGGAACAGGCCGAGGGGGAGCTCGGCCAGGTGAGGAGGCAGCTCCAAGAAAAACAAGGTATGTGATAACCCGTTATGTATTCGAAAAAGGCAAAATGATATGCATTGACCGAAGTGTCATGATATGTATAGAAGCGACGACCTAGGTCGAGGCCCTAAGAAAAGCCTTGGCCGAAGCCAAGGAGAAGGCTGCAAGGAGCAGGCCGCCCGTAATAAGCTCAAGGCCCGGGTCAATGAGGTCCAACAGGAGCTTCAGGACGCGGTAAGGCCGCCCGTTAGAGTGCGGAGACGACCCGGAGTGCCCAGGGCACCCTCCAGGAGATCCAGAAGGCCAGGAAGATCACGGCGGGTAAGGCATTCAATATGCAAAGCAAGAATGTGAAGATAAAATATCTTTTACTAACCTGGATTCGGAGTCCTCCAGGGGCTTTTGCTGATCTGCCACGCAGTGTCACCGACGCCGCGGAGTTCTTCCAAGCCGAAGAAGGGAGCTCCACGGAGAAGCTGTTCTGCTCGCAATATCTTGCGCCAGAACATCCGGTGGCCTTCAGCAATCAGCTAAAATAGCTGGTCGAGCTGCACAGGGTGGCCATACTGGCCATGAAGGATTTAATAATCCGGCTGTGGCCAACGGAAGCTATACCCAGCAGTTACTTCGGCCTCATGAAGAGGCTGGTGGATGCCTGTCCTCGTCTGGACATCGTCAAGCGGTCCGTCTATATCGAAGGCACTCGTCTAGCCTTCTCCTATGTCAAGGTCTGGTGGGCGAAGATGGACGCCGTCAAGTTGGCGACCGAGGGGCCTCCTGAGGGCATGGAGCACCGCACACCTGAGCGATACTTTGGCGATGTCTTGGAGGGGTCCCTCATTGTTGCGGATCAGTGTGCGAAAGACACGATGTTTGAATGAATATCTTCTACCTTGTATGATAAAACAAAGTAGGTTTGTAATATAATGCTTGTTACGTTTTTAAATTTTACCTCCTGTGCGGCCGTGTTGTATGAAATCTGAGGGTTAGCCAGTCGTCGGCTTCTGCCCCCACGTAGGTAGTATGGGGGTGTTCGGGATGGTATCTAAACAATCTTGATCCAATTATATGGTCCTTGAAGGAGTTGTTTAGCGCAACGAACCAGGCAACCAGACTATGCGGCTTTAACGTCCTCACTTAGCCATAGGAGTTTGACAATAAAAACATGGGCGCAGCCCCTAGTATCCGAACTAGAGTGCTATAAGCGCCTGATCGAGAAGTACCGATCCTTCGCGTAATGCAGAAGAAATCTCCAATGATTTGCAACCTCCGAACAGCTGACCGGCTCTTGCCACATCATGACAGTCAGTTTTCAGCTTTCTCTACTAAGGTGCTCCTTTGGATAAGCCAAGGCACAATCGCAGTAGTTCTCCCTTTACTACCTTAGCCAATATAGCAGAACGTAGGGTAGCAAGCATAGGAGCCGGGCAACCCAACTATTGACCAAAGACATGATTCGGAGCCAACGCATATAATGCTAAATTCGGGGTGCTGGACTATACTATAAAAAGTGTTCGGACTTTTGTTGTTGTAGTGTGGGGTGCTATGAAGCCCATGGCAAACATTAAACGTACCAAAGTGTACGGGTGCTACCTGATAAAGTTACCATAAAAAAGGAAAGATAAAAAGGAAGCAAAAAGAAGAACACGTGGTAAGTTAGAGCCGGAAAAATTTGAACCGCAAACTGTTCCTATTATAATTTCATTGGTGCGTTAAAGCGCGTTTATACAAGTAATGCAATAAGCAGGAGGCTAGTTACTACACCTTAACCAAGGGAGAGCTACACGTGGGTCCTGAAAAACAGGTAGAGTGATCGTTAACGAAACCACCTAGAGAAGTCCCCCATATGCCTGTGCTTCTTGCCACCTTGGTGTGTTTTGTCCTTCAGGAGTACCGATGATCAGGCCATCAGATGGGGCCAGCGGGATTGAAACCTGAAAAGGAAATGAATTAAAGTGACAATATGTGTGTATCCGGCGTCGGTTGAGCCGTACTGTGGATCACATGCTAGCTATGCCTCCGTTGATGCCCACGGAATTTTGAGTGCGTAGTTATGTATGCGCGGCACGAATGCCACTACTTGATCGGGACTGAGACGGAGGCTGGATTGCTAGTCGAGCTCCTGACGAGCCGAGCTGTCCTGCTGCAGGGTAGTTCGGACCCTCTTGACGGTGTCCGTGGGCTCGGCAGCCGAATAAAGGTTCTACTTGAGAAGGCCGCTCTGTACTTCTGCTACTAAGGCAGCTGTGTGCTCTTCTGTATGAAGGGAGCGTTCTGTATTTCCATTGACTGTTATGACGCCACGTGGACCGGGCATCTTGAGCTTGAGATAAGAATAGTGTGGCAATGCATTAAATCGGGCGAATGCAGTCCGTCCGAGCAGTGCGTGATAGCCGCTGTGAAAGGGGACTGTCGAAGATTAACTCCCCGCTTCGGAAATTGCCCGGAGATCTGAAGACGACCTCTAGCGTGATTGAGCCCGTACAGCGGGCCTCTACACCTGGTATGACTCCTTTGAAGGTAGTCTTTGTGGGTTTGATCCGTGATGGATTAATGCCCATTTTGCGCATTGTATCCTGATAGAGCAAGTTGAGGCTGCTACCACCATCCATCAGGACTCGCGTTAGGTGGAACCCATCAATTATTGGGTCTAGGACCAGTGTGGCTGAACTGCAGTGACGGATACTGGTCTGATGATCCCGGCGATCGAAAGTGATTGGGCATGACGACCATGGATTAAATTTTGGGGCGACTGGCTCTATCGCGTAGACGTCCCTGAGTGCGTGCTTGCGCTCCCTCTTGGTGATGTGGGTAGCATATACCATGCTCACCATTTTGACATGAGGAGGAAACTTCTTCTGTCCCCCTATGTTCAGCGGTCGGGGCTCCTCGTCGCCGTCCTCGCTTTGCAATCCCTTATCCTTGTTTTCGACGTTTAACTTGCCGACTTGTTTAAAAACCCAACAATCTCTATTGGTGTGATTGGGTGGTTTGTCTGGGGTGCCATGAATCTGGCACAGACGATCAAGTATGCGGTCCAAGCTAGATGGGCCCGAATTGTTCTTTTGAAACAACCTCTTCCACTGACCAGACTTATTGCCAATGAATCTGGCGTTGACCGCCGTATCCTCGGTGTTGTCATTGTTGTTTCGTGGCTTGTATCTGTTGCATCGAGACTTGTCTTTGTTATTTTTAACTTCAGGGGTGCCGGTGTCACTTGCATTGTTTTTGCTACGGGCCAGCCAACTATCCTCACCCGCGCAAAAGCGGGTCATGAGTGCCGTAAGGGCTGCCATAGATTTTGGCTTTTCTTGGCCGAGGTGGCGGGCGAGCCATTTGTCGCGGATGCTATGTTTAAAGGCCGCTAGGGCTTCAGCATCCAGACAGTCAATGATCTGGTTCTTTTTGGTTAGGAACCTAGTCCAGAATTTCCTGGCTGACTCTCCATTTTGTTGAACTATGTGGCTTAAGTCATCGGCGTCTGGTGGCCAGACATATGTACCTTGGAAGTTGACGAGGAAGGCTTCTTCCAAGTATTCCTAGCTGCTGATAGATTTTTCAGGCAGGCTATTTAACCGGTGCCGAGCTAGTCCTTTGAACTTTAGAGGGACGTATTTGATGGCGTGGAGGTCATCTCCGCGGGCTATATGTATATGGAGAATGAAGTCTTCAATCCATACCGCGGGGTCTGTGGTTCCGTCGTATGATTCTATGTTCACGGGTTTGAACACTTATGGGAATTAATGTTCCATGACTTCGTCGGTGAAGCAATGAGGGTGTGTGGCGCCTCTATATCGGGTTGCATCGTGACGTAGCTCTGATGCAGTCCGTCTGCGGCTTTCGGCCCGCGCATGACTAGATTTGTCACGTCCGAATAGATGGCCGTCGTCGCATGTCGGGGCACGTCCTTGCGATCCGTAGATTGATCTGGTATGTCCTGCTTTATTGTTCAGGTCCTGCCGAAGGTCATATGTATGGCCGTGGGCTAACCTCTACCTTTGCGATGAGGCGGGGCGGGCTGGTGTTCGGCTTGAGTTGCTGTTTTTGTCCCGACCACATGGTGGTCGGTCAGCCGCATTGTGCGATGGTGGTATGTATTATGGTGCCTCATCGTCGAACCGAGGTAGCAATTTGCGCTTCGGGTAGCTTTTGGTTGGGCGCTTGAGGCCGTATTCTTCGGCTGCTAGGACATCGGTCCATTTATCGTAGAGCAGATCTTGGTCAGCATGAAGCTGTTGTTGCTTCTTTTTCAGGCTCCTTGCAGTGGCTATCAGCTGGCGCTTGAAGCTCTCCCGCTCAAGAGGTTCCTTAGGCACGATGAAATCCTCGATGCCGAGGCTCGCCTCGTCCTCGGGGAGCGAAAGATAATTGCCGTCCTCTGAGTCTTCGTGCGTGGCCTATTTTCCAGGGCTAACCTTCACATCTTCTCGTTCATCTTGTTCAGTAGCTGCGTCAACGGGGTCTTCGTTGTCTTCGGCACCTTCCGGAGTATTATCTTCTCCTGTGCTGGTGTTGCTATCTCTATTGTGGCGTGACTTAGAGCGGCGCCGCTGACGCCGACACTTTGATTGTATTTCGGAAGGTTTATCCTCTACTGGGTCTTCCTTGTCATCGCCACTATTCTCCTTTGGTGCATCCGACATGTATACATCATACGAGGAAGTGGCCGTCCAGCATCCGATGAACGGTGGGTTTTGGGCCTCTTCTTCTCCGGCATCGTCGTCCATACCATCGATGTCGTTGGAGCCGTAATCAAGCGTGTCGGTTAAATCCTCGACAGTGGCTATAAAGTTGGTCGCGGGTGGGGAGCGAAATTCTCCGCCATCAGCCCCTAGTTCGAACCAGACATAGTTCGACTATGGGTCCCCCACCAAGGACAGGTTCTTTAATGAGTTTAGCACATAGCCCAAGGGCGAGTGCTGGAAGATGGTTGCGGTGCTGAACTCGAAGCTCGATAAGCGATCAAGTTTGGCGTCCGCGGGCTCACATGGGTCGGAACTTATGGCCGGAGGCGAGTCCGGAGTTCCGATGGCACAAATATCGTGTGAGGTTAAGTCCATGTGCAGCTCCAACGCCAGGGAATCTGCGGCCTCCGTGGTGGGGTTGAGCCTCCAATCCTTGGATGGCGCAGTATGCTCCGGATCTAAGGCCAGAGCGGTTGTAGGAGCTATCTCCTGAATGCGGTCCGATGATAGATTTAGGTCATGTTCATCAAGGTGACCAGGAGCGGTCGCCGCAGTCTCAAATTCGGCAAAGATCAAATCTCCACAGATGTCCGCGACTTAGTTCAAGCTCCCAAATCCGACCTGATGGCCAGGGGCGTAGCTTTCGATCTGCTCCAGATGGCCAAGCGAGTTGGCCCCACAGTGCGAAGTTACCGAAGACGAAAATCTGTCCGGGGAGGAAGACTCCCCCTGGACAGTATCGTTGTAGATGATTGAAGGAGCCATCGAACCTATTGACGACGACACAGTGGAACTCTCAATGAAAGCACCAATGCCGGTGTCAAAACCGGCGGATCTCGGGTAGGGGGTCCCGAACTGTTCGTCTGAGGTCGATGCCAACAGGAGACAGGGGACACAATGTTTACCCAGGTTCGGGCCCTCTCTATGGAGGTAATACCCTATGTCCTGCTTGATTGATCTTGATGAATATGAGTATTACAAGAGTTGATCTACCACGAGATCGTAATAGACAAACCCTAGAGGTCTAGCTTGTATGGCTATGGTAATGAATATCTCCCTTTCCTCCGGACTAAGTCCGCCAGTTTATATAGACACCGGGAGGATCTAGGGTTACACAAGGTCGGTTACACAGAAAGGAATCCACATATTTGGTTGCCAAGCTTGCCTTCCACGCCAAGGAGAGTCCCATCCGGACACGGGTACAGTCTTCGGTCTTCGTGTTCTTCACAGCCCATCAGTCCGGCCCATGGCTAACAGGCCAGACGCTCGAGGACCCCTTAATCCAGGACTCCCTCATCTATGGCTAGGAAACTTAACCATCTTTGATTAACGAGCTAGTGAAGTAGAGGCATACTAGTAACACTTTGTTTGTCTATGTATTCACACATGTACTAAGTTTCCGGTTAATACAATTCTAGCATGAATGATAAACATTTATCATGATATAAGGAAATATAAATAAACACTTTATTATTGCCTCTAGGGCATATTTCCTTCAATTTTGGGCCGAACGAATTTTTTTCCTGTCATGCTTATGACACTTCTATGACGATAATTGTGACAAAACCCAGTATCATCATAGATGTGGTGGGCTCCTACTTCTATGACAAAAAATCATGACAGAAAATGGGCTTTTCGTCCTGGGCGGGCCGGAGACGTAGCTGCATGACATTCTTTGGGCCGTCCATGACGGAAAAAACCATGGTACAAGCGAGGGCGAGGAAAATATCGGGAGTTCCCGGTTATGGTGGGTGGTCGGGGCCGAGCGATGCATGGAGGTTTGCGCGTTTCTCTCATACACGTACGCGCATGTGTGCGAGGCATTGCACTCTAACTGAACCTGAGCGAGGCGTTTGGCTCTAACTGAACCCGGGCGATTCCACTAGCTACGTTACTAAACCTCGATCGATCCCTTACTGTTAACTGAACCCGAGTGATTCCTTCGCTACTGCTGCTAACTGAAGCCGATTGATGCTGCCTCTTAATGAACAGTGAGCATTGTTGGGGGGGGGGGTTAGATGAACAGTTCCCAGTGGGGGGTGGATGAACATGACCCCGTGGTAGTAGAGGCCGTTGCTGTTGGATGAACAGGACCCCGATCGATCGAGCCGGTTGGGGGTGGATGAACAGGACCCCGTGGAGGGCTGGATGAACAGGACGACCTCGTGGAGGGCTGGTTGAACAGTAGTTGGTGGAGGGCTGAATGAACAGTAGCCCATGGACGGGTGGTTGAACAGGACCCCGTGGACAGGGCTGGTTGAACAGTAGCTGGTGGAGGAGCGGTGGAGGCTAGATGAACAGGAGCACGTGGATGAACAGTCATAGGTGGAGGCTGGAGGAGGTCGACGGTGGATGAACAGTAGCATGTGGAGGCTGGAGGAGGTCGATGGTGGAGATAAACAATATTATGTGGAGTCCCGTTTTGCGGTACGCCACACCCTTCCCGATGAACAGGACCTCTGTTTCGACCGTAGCGCTCCAACACAAGTCCGTTTCCTCTGTTTTGCGGTACGCCACACCCCTCCCGATCAACAGGACCCCGTTTCGACCGTAGGAGGTCCAAGAGAAGTCCATTTCCTACGTTTTGCAGTATGCCAAACCCTCCCGATGAACATGATTCCGTTTCGACCGTGGCCGGTCGAACACAAGGTCATTTCCTCCTACGCCAGGCCTCGTTTTGATCAGTTGCTCCGTTCTGACCCAACCATGTACACGAGCCCTAGCCGCACGTATGTGCGAGTAGGCGTTCGAGACCCCGCCCGTATGTACGTATGTGGCCGTATTTACTTTCTTGCACCCTGGTTGTACATACGTGTACGTGCTACGTGTGTGCCTCTACTACGACACGTGCGCGCCTATAGTACGACATGTGCCCTTCTTTACACGGCCATGGTTCATTGCTGCAGCATGCCGATCGACCGATCGTATGTACGCACACGTTCGCGACTAGAATGGCAACGCTACGTACGCTTCGACCAAGTGGGTCCCGACTGTCAGGCACTTCCTTGTGTGCGAAGATGTAGCTGGTGGGTCGTAGCAGTCAGGGGGGAATGATTTTTTCATGAAATACGGTGGCCTGTTTGGAGGGTCCCTGCTGTCAGGTGGAGGAATCATTATTTTGCGCGTAATAAGGAGGCACTTTCTTGCTGTGGCCGTGGACCCAGCTGTCAGCCTCTACACGTATAGTACTCTTCCAATGGAAGTCGTTCCTTGACCACGTTGACCATGCCACGCTGAGAGCACCAGGGCGGTGGACGACGGCGAGGCCTAGGAAGGGGACGACACGGAGCCAGGGAAGATTTGGCACTGGATGCCCATGCGGAGACGAGTACAAGGGTTCACTGGTTCGGCTGTGGTGTGAGGCTGCCGTCGCCGCAGGGCCCGACCAGCGGTGGGAGCATTAGGGGGCGGTGAGGCCTCCGCGGCAGCATAGCTAGCCATGAGAGGCAGGAGCAGGCGGCATGACCGGCACTGGTTTGGGCGGCTGGAGCAAGAAGACTAGAGGTTGAAGAAGCACTATGGCCATTGGATGGACATCGTACGGTCACCAGAGCTAGAATCGTTCATATTAACTAAGTTGACAAAGCCCTCCATCTGCGTCAACTTAGTAGGCCCACAAGTTAGCCTCCCACTATGGTGGGTCCCAGCTAGCAGGGGGAGTATTCATTTTTGTGTGTGTAATAAGGAGGAACTTCCTTGCGTGCAAAGATATAGCTGGTGGGTCCGAGCTGTCAGCGGGGGAAACATTTTGTTCGCGAAACACAGAGGCCCTTCTGGTGGGTCCCAGCTATCAGGTGGAGGAATCATTATTTTGCGCATAATAAGGAGGCATTTCCTTGTGTGCGGCCATGGACCCAACCGTCAGCCTCTCCATGTATAGTCCACTTCCTATGGATGTCGTTTGCAGACCACGTTGACCACGCCACGCCGAGAGAGCCAGGGTGGTGGACGATGGCGAGGCCTAGGAAGGGAATGACACGGAGCCGGGGAAGACTCAGCAATGGTTGCCCACGTGGTGGAGAGTACGAGAGTTTACTGGTTCGGCTACCGTCGCTGGAAAATAACAGGAGGTGTGGGTGAGTAGAGGAATGGCCTGGCCAACAATGGAGTAGGGTGGGGCGGTGTGGCCTATGCGGTAGCACAACCGGCCACGGGAGGAGGGAGCAGGCAGTCCCACCGGCGCTGGTTTGGGCGGCTGGAGCAAGAAGATTATATATTGAAGAAGCAGCACGGCCGTTGGATTAACATCCAACGGTCACTGCTGCTAGAATCATTTGTGGACTAAGTTGACAAAGCCTTTCATACACGTCAACCTAGTAGACCCACAAGTCAACATCCAAATCTGTCCCAAACAGCATATAGCCTGAAATTTCTAGCCAGATTCAAATTAATTTAAAAACTAAACATACCATAATTTAAATCCAATGATTTTTTACTCACACAAAAACAATGAAATTTAAAATATCAAAATCCGAAAGAAAAAATTATTTTGGAACTAATTGCCTGCTGTATTTTTTTCATTTTACAACCCATTTATTATTATTTATAGCCCATTTCTTATTACTTATAGCCAATTTTCTGGGCAAAATGCATCCCTCCCCGCCTTGAAAGATTTCCGGACCAGCAGGGCGTAGAAAAGCAAGTAGGCCTATGTTGGTTATTCTGCAAAAAACAAAATAGCTTGGCTAGTCATTTCCAGAAAGGAATAAAAACAAACTGGGATGGTCATGCGGTAAACATATGAAATAAAAGCCTGGGCTAGACGGGCCACAGCTCCTGCACAACCCAGTCGATACCCTTCTCCATCCCGAAAAAACAAAATTACTGCGCGCGCTGCTGGGTCCCTACTATCATCCTCACCATGTACAATCATCTCCTTATTCATCTCGGTTGTTGACCATGTTGACAACACCGGAGGGCGGCGCCGCGGCGAGCGAACCAAGGCGGGGGACGATGGTGAGGCCTCAGACGGTAACAAATAGGAGCCGGGGAAGATGCGTAGAGTTTTAGGGTGCGATGTGGCCATGATGCGTGCGCGGCAGCACAACCAGCAGTGGGAGGCGGGAGCAGGCGGTCCCGCCAGCACTGGTTTGGCTTTGGTGACTGGAGGAAGAAGAGACTGAAGAAACACGATAGACGTTGAATGTCAATCCAATGGTCAAGGTTGAAACAATCGTTTATTGACTAAGCCAACACCAAGTAGCATAGTTTTTTATATATATGAAGAAAAGAAAAACCGGGCTTGTTCGTCTGATAACATTCCTGAAACTGCAATTGGTCGACCTTGCGTTGCAATTAAAACTGCGAGGAAAATGTGTTTGTCTGCCGTCCTCCTCCCACGGAATGTTCACCACATAAGTGACTAGCACCCTTGGTTTTCAACCGAGAGGTCTTGGGTTCGAGTCCCAGGAACTTCAATTTTTGCCCTCCTTCCTTCCTCGCAAAAAAGAAGAAGAAAGAAAATCAAAGACTTGAGAAGGCGTACAAAACAATCTAGTGTACCAGTAAAGAGACGTTGCTGAGTTTTAGAAAAAAGAGAGATGTGCTCTTGTAGCTGGTTCGAATCCAAATCTAGACTATGACTTATATGGTGATATTCTAGTCTGCAAGTAATGAAACTGACATATCCTATGTTCGCTTCTCTTCTCTACTTACTCTGCCTAGCATCAGAAGCTCTGGCCGCAGCAACCGTGTTCGTTGGCTGCTCATCCACCTGCTCTTCAGCAGGCAACAACCAGATATGCGCCAAGTCGCCACCCGTACCATCGCCAGTGGTCTCATCACACCCCTGCCAGCACACGCACCGCAGCCGGTTGCTCATCGCAACCCGCTGCCGTTGGTGTGGTGCCACTGCTGCAAATCACACAGGGTCATCCATCGCGTCTCAACCACAATCCTCAACCCTAGCTGAGTCTTCTACAAATGCCCGAATCATGGGGTAATAATATGTTTAAGTGTTGTTCTACAGCTTTCAGTTGCTGATTTTTTAATAGTTTGGTTGATGATCTTCCAATTTGATTCGTGCAGAAAAGGGAAGATTCGTGTGATTTGTATTTCTGGGAAGTTGCTGATGTGGGGGAGTGCAACTACGCTGATTATTTGGTTAGCCGGGGAATCCCAATACCAGCAGGTTGGGGTGTTGGACAAGTAACTGAAGGAACATCGGAAGAGGAAGATGCAGAGCAGAAGGTTAAAGATGCAGTTCCTCTAATCATGGCCAAGCAACAGCTGCTGAACGGCCTTGGTAGCAATGAGGAGATGAAAGAGCTTGTGAAGATAATGGGCAAAATCGATGTGCTCTGTAGGATGGTTGTCTCTTTATTTGCAGTGTATGTAGCACTTTGCTGAAACTAGTAATGAATGAAACCTGTGTAGTAGGCTCGGCATAGTGTTGTGAACATCTAATGATTTCTATTAACGAAAATCGGGGGGTATCCTAGTTTGCTCATAAATAAATAAATAACAAAGGCCCGTTTGGTAATAAATAAATAAATTAGCAGAGGCCCTGTCGGGTCAGCTTTGTTCCCATTCAAAGACGTCGAGCAAATTGCAGTCCAACAGCAAACTATGTCATCAAATTCAAGTTTCACAGCCAAATATGAGTACAACTAAACAACAATCTCTCTTCTGCCCTGCCATGCTTCCTTTTCCCGCTACCATTACCAGGATGGTTTCCTGGTGTAATATGCCCGACCTTGTCTAATTCCATTTGCAACTCATCGGCGGTGAGCCTCTTTGGCGCATCACGGTTTTCATGCTTTGCATTGAACAAAAGTCTTCCGTATTTTGTAGGATGCGGCTTGTCCTTGGCAAGGAAACGACGTTGTCCAATGTAACACATCTTGCTAAGTATTGCGTATGGCAGCGGATTCCTGTCACAGTGAACACATGCATTGTAACCATGTGTCGTTCGCCCTGACATAGTGCCCAAAGCCGGATAATCATGGATGCACCAAATTATAACAGCATGCAAAAAGAAATCAGCTGGTGGGCTGCTATATAGGTCTCGAGTGAGAACACCCCTCCATAGCTGTTGAAGTTCCTCCACAAGAGGGTCCGTGAATAAATCAAAATCCTTTCCAAGACTTTTTGGACCTGGGATGAGCAAGGCCATCATGTAGTTTGATTCTTTAGTGCAGACATTTGGAGGCATGTTGTAAGGGATAACAAGCACTGGCCACATGCTATATGTGGCACTCTGGTGGCCAAATGGGTTAAATCCATCTGAAGCTAAGCCAAGTCTAATGTTTCTCTTCTTACAGTCAAAAAAGTCTAATGTTTCTCGGGTCATCATCAAACTTTTTGTGTTTCTGTTTGAAGCTTTTCCACTCACTACCATGATATGGAAGGCTCATTACATTCTGATCTTCGTACTCCTGGTTCCTAGAATGCCACAGTACATGCTCTCTTGTTTCAGCATCATGAAACAACCTCTGCAATCTTGGTATAATTGGAAAATGTCTCAGAACATTATGAGGAATCCTTTTCACAACATCGCCATCTTTCCATCTTGATGATTTGCATTTCGGGCATTCACTTAAGTTGGCATAATCCTTCTGGAACAGAAAATAATTATTCTTAAAAACATGGATCATATCATATCCAATTCCAACTGCACAAAGGAAATTCTTCATTTTACTATAGGTGTGTGGCAGCTCAAACGCATCTGGGAAAGATTTGCGGAAAGTAGCCAACATCGCATCGAATGATCTATTGTTCATCCGCTCAGATGTCTTCACCTAAAGAAAGGTGACCATAGCTGAGAATACTGGCAACTTATTTCCTGGGGTGACAACCATGTTGCATTGTTCCAACATGCGAGCCCACCATTTTTCTTCTGCAGGTGAAAGTTCACAAAATGCACGAGCATTTCGTAGAATTGTTTCAATGTTGGTCAAACTGACTGGCTCCGCCACCACCTCCTCCTCCTCCTCCTCTTCCACCTAAGCATCAGGCAGATCAAGATGGTGATCTACCGCTTCCACATAGTCAGTAACATTGACGTTCACAGCTTCACATTGATGAACACACCTAGTATATGTACCGACATCCCATACAAGTGTAGATGATTTTGCATAGTTGACTAGGGTCTTGTAACTGAATTCATACAACTGCTACATGGGCAAAGCACATCTGATTTCGGACCACCGTACTCAGCTCTGATAAAGTTCATGAAGTTTTCAACCCCTCGACATATGCAGCAGAGAATCTTTGAGCAGAAGTTATCCAAGTCATGTCCATCTGTTAGGCATACAAATTAGTTCTTCTACTAGATATTACAGGAAAAACATATATGCTTTTTTATGAAGTCCAGAAAAAAATACTAGGTCGATGTCTAAAGCTATGGCAAGATATTTGGATGAGCAGATCTAAGTAACAAAATATATGTAAAGCTAATTCATCATACAAATTTGAGTGCTAAATTATGGTAGGTTGTTTCAGTAGTCAATGAGGCCGAGCACATAGCCATCGAACTATCGAAGGCCATCTCAGCAAAAAAGATCGAGTATAAAATGGTGTAGAGCTATTTCACCTAACAGATTGGCTACTAGACCATGGCAATCTATGTCACAATAAATATATGGCAGGATATTTTAGCAACTAATCGGGCTTGGCATGCCATCTCAGCTAAGTAGGTTCAGTGTAGAACAGGACAAGGAAGCTTCTTAAGCAGAGCATATTGACTGTAAACTACTTCGGCAAACAGTGCGATTAACAATGTCTATCAGCTAACATTCAGTGCTACACCGACATGCATGGGGCCTCAGTTTAGAATGCGCGTACCGTAGGAGAAGATGACCGTCGTGCGTCTCCACACGAACATCGCCAACGGTGGCGGCATTGACCGCCGTGCGTCTCCACAAGAACGTCACCAGCGGTGGCGGCGCGGCTACAGGACGACAGTCTATGAGAGTGTACTGTGGAAGCAAGAGGATCGTTGTGCGTCCCCTTGATGAACTGCGGCGCCGACGTATCGGCACGGCGGGGAGGGCGGCTTTAGCGAAGCGAATGGAGTGGAGGGGG